>NC_136007.1:22826587-23140337 GCF_048128805.1 Centroberyx gerrardi
CTCCCTCTCCTCTCTCTCCCTCTCTCTCTCTCTCTCTCTCTCCCTCTCTCTCTCTCTCTCTCTCTCTCTCTCTCTCTCTCTCATCCATGCCTTGCAAACATAGCTGCTCTTTTTTCTGGGCTCGGATGACAGATTTAAATGTCTGTTTCTATAGCTACAGAGACGGAGAGGGAGAGTTGAATCAACCGGTTTGGATAATGGAGGAATTTGTACGGTGTAAGGCAATGAATCAAGGTTTAACATGCAGGCCAGATTATTCGATGCAGTAAATAAACCAATTCACAATTTGATTCCAACAAAACAAAACCTAATTTTCACATGCACATTATTGGATAGAGATAGTGGCTATTTTATGGTGGCACTGATTATTAATGGCATTGGATATCAGGCTTTACCTATCCTATACAATAAGGCAGTAAATCAGTATTATAACCTCTCTACAAAGCCAAAACGCAGTCACTGTATGAGTTGTGAAACAGAAAAATGAAGATTTCCTGCCTTTTTCCATACATCAACGGCTGTTGGATCTTGTTAATGGAGAAAATAATTATACATCAAACATTTTAACAATCCAGTTAACGGACTGGATTGGTACTCGGTATCAAACAATACTTAAGTTTAGTGCTTGGTGTTGGTATCAGCAGTGAAAACGTGGCACTGATGCCCACTGATCCCTAAAGCTGGACAGTGTACCGGGTTTACAAATGGTGCCTAGTCCTTACTGTGAACCAGGGTTCAAGTAGATGTGTTGGCTTGTGTTGTGCTGTGTTCTCCTCTGTAGGTTAGGGCCACAATTGATGTGTTTGGAAACACTATCGGATCACATTGATCTGGACCCGCTTCTGTTGGCACTGAGGGGTAGAACCATCAGCTATACAAACACACACAGAGAGAGAGAGGAGAGAGAGAGAGAGAGAAGAGAGAGAGAGAGAGAGGGAGAGAGAGAGAGAGAGAGAGAGAGAGAGGGAGAGAGAGAGAGAGGAGAGAGAGAGCGGAGAGAGAGAGACGAGAGAGAGCGAGAGAGATGGGCGGTCTCGGGCTTAAGATAGATTTTGTAGGGTGTGATAAATGGGACATCCCCTAGTTGTATTAAACTCCCCTACAACTTTCTACTGGGAAGCTATCCAGAATCACTTTGCTGTGTCCCTGTTTGCTGAAGCAGGCCATGTGACAGCCAAGCACCGACTACTAACATTAAACACTTAAAGACAGAACCTGGGACTGGTCCGAAGTCAGCCAGGAGTAGCTAGCCAGCAGTTAAATAGGCTCCATCCATTATGGTTTATGTTCTGTAAGAAGGAACCAGACCAAACTTTTGACAGCCAGCAACATCCATAACAAAACCTCCAGTGCCAGCTTGCTGATGTGAGTGCTACTGTCTGGCAAAATTTGGATGCACATCGCGAAAAACGTTACCATCTGTTGCTATCTCCATAGGTTTGCAATGGGGCAGCAGGGTGGCCTAAAAGGTTAGAGAGACCGTCCTGTACCCAGAAAGTCACAGGTATCATGAAAGTCGCTCTGGATAAGACTGTCAGATACATTTCTAAAAACTATATGCAACTTTTTTTTGGTGGTAATCTATTTTGCTGAGAAAAAATGGCGTACTGACATCAAGGGATTTGGTACTAAATATCTCACAACCCCTTTAACGTACTGCGGTCACACAAAAGCAACTCCAAAACTCTCTAACGTCTCTCATGTGCGTCGACTCCAAAACCTCTACTTTACCGCTCACAGTTGATTAGAGCATACTAGTTGTATGGCATCAGCCCCTAACCAGCACACACAGCATACAGCAGATTAGTTCCCTCCAAAAAACATGTTATTCCTTATCCCCATCTGAAAATACCGGCAGCAGAAAGCTGGGATTATACAGCACATATTAACCCCTTACACTCTGGAAAACAGGCCACAAACAGGCTCAAACAGCGGTATTTTGATGAGTACTCCCAACACACAGACACTACACTACATGTGGGTAGCTTTTCTCCTGCTCTCTGATGGCTGCACAAAATTCAACGCACCCTCGCTGTGACTCGGATTAGGGAAAATGCTTTGACATATGTGCATGCGCTCGTCTCTGCGTGTGCGCGTGCATCCTCTTTTCTGCCATGCCAAAATGCCTATATTCTGGCTCTTACATAATCTGGCTCTCCTTTGATGTTGCTTTAGCGCCACGTGACACTGAAGCGAGCCAGAGGAGAGTCAGGCTAATTCTCTGAAGACATCGGCTGATGCTGTTGAGTTTGGAGGTTACAGCGCCGGAGTCGGAAGGCCGATGCTCAGACTCTGAAGGCGGCAATCAGCGGTCGATCGTACTGCAGATCAGGGTCAGAAATTAATGGGGGCTCGTGGGCGAAAATGCCCTTGAATGTGGATTCCTTCCAGTGCGAGGGGTAGTACAGAGGGGTAGTAGATAGTTAGATACAGAGAGTGTGGAAAATGACACCACCAAAATTTTGCTTAAAAAAATGTCTTACCCTGCTGCAGATTACAACAAAATTGATGAAATCATGTGTATCGCATGAGAATCACACTACACAGAGTGAACGATGGGCTATTTAGACAAAAACAAAGAGGGAGAATAAAAGGTAGAGGAAGAGGTTGGAAAGGTGGAGGAAGAGAGAGAACATGAGGGGGATGTGTTTGAGTATGTGTAACTCAGACACACTCACACACACACACACATACACTAATAGCTGTCTAGGAGTCTACCACTTACGCTGCTGACAGGACAGATGGCGCACAGGATGATGAATGAGAGGTTTGGGTTGGTGATTTTATTTGTGAGTGTGTGTGTGTGTTTTTGTGTACTTTGTCAGTGTGTGCACATGTGAGCCTCCACCTTCACTTAAGCATAATGCGGATTTTATGCACATGCCCATCTCTGTGTTTTCAACCTTCACGTTTTGCATCTGTCCTACAAAATAAAGAGATGAGTATATTCTGAGGTTGACATAAGATAATTCCATTATCTGACATAATATCTTTTAAAAATGGTCAGAAATGAAAGCCTTACTCACAGTTAAATCTGGTTTCTTCTTTTTACATGGAAGAATGATCTTTTTATATTGGGGGTACTCACTCATATAACTCTCAAGGTAAACAAGAACGACAAGAGGGCTATTTCCAGACGTCTGTCCCCAGAGGGTGCATACCCTGTCAGGATGCAAAGTGAGTGGAAAACCAAGGTTGATACACTCAGTGACATAAGCCAAGCGCTGAGGTACCTGACAGCAGCAACTGAGACAAATGGGCAGCTATCAATTCGTTGCCTGTCAGAATGATGAACCCCGTGTATCAAGTTGCCATTGGACATGAAGCGAACAACACTGATTCACACCATTTAGTGGACAATTTTAGACCAAGTGCCTTACAGACGGGGCGGCCCCAGTGGGAATCAGACTCCTAACCTGGACATTGTGGATGCCATACTCTATTCATTCAGCAAGACCAGAGAACAAAGCAGGAGTGGTCCATCATCGCCACTGAGATGCAGTGGAATAGACAAACAAAATGAAGATGATAACATACATTGAACTAAGCGGCTGTGGCCCTGAAGAGCGAGGCTGGACAGCCAGAGTAGGGCCCCCTGGGGAAGTGGGGTGCTTTGTGGCTTTGTGACAGCATCCGCTCCCAGTTTACTCGGGGAGTTAAGGATGTGTGGTCAAGGCTTAACGTCGGGCCATTAAGGCAGCTTCAGTGGCTGAAGAGGAAGGAAACCAAGTACGGCCTTGTGTATGGAAATGTATCTCATAACTGAGGTTCCTTTAAGACTGAAGTACTATGGTGTGGCTAGGGTGGGACTGGGTCGTCATACACAACTCACATTTTGGTATAGTTCCTCTTCCATCGTTAGGTCTAGTGTGTGCTGATGCTTTATAGTCTCTGAACTCCTGAATGGGCTGTTTCAGGGTCGACCGTCCATTTAACATCTCATTATATTAGTGCAGTTCAGCGTCTGAACTGCTGAGTCTACTGATGTTAAAGTAATAATCCCTAACTTTTCCATTTCGCTACTCTATCACCAATTGATCCCATACAATAGTGATTGTCCCGTTTTCCCTCTTTTCTTTTTCCTGCCACACAGGAAGTGATGCGTTTTACGTTCACGGAAGCAACAACAGCAGTTTGTTTGGAATAAATATAAGAAGGTAGAAGAAATATAAGAAACCACAGTCTACACTGAGTGTCTGTATTATTACAGGTTATCACTTTAATAATAATGATGTTGATTTTGTTGATTTTGAGTGTTAACTGTTGTAATGTTGTGGGTTTAGTCAGCTCAACCCTCGCCATTAACATGTAAGAGTGATTTCTATGTTACCGTTCATCATCGGCATAAGTTAGAAGGAATGTTCACATCAGATACAATGTATTGGTAATTATTAAGTGTAGACAACGGCAGCCCTCAAATAGGTCTCAGAGGTGGCAATTGTTTTTGTTGTTTTTCAGAGTGGAGGGATGGGGTCATTTCACATTCACCAACCATAGATGTACCAGGATTTGCTTTAAAGATTAAAGATATGCACACACACACACACACAGATGCACACAGTATGAGAGAAGGATAAAGGACGGTGGGATGACGAGATGACAGGTGAATAGAAGGACTGTGGCCTTTCCTTCAGAAGAGCTCACAATAAAAGTAACCTGGTATAGCCTGGATCTCAGTCCACTATCTGATCTGAGTCAACTGAGCCTGTTGTTATGTTAATACTCCTCCCATACTCCTTTGTACGCGGTCCAGCCTCACACGCAACAAATCAAATGTGTGAAGGAATATTGGGTTCAGATCTATTCTGTCCACAGCAGCACCAAAAAATAATTTAAATACTGAATAGACTAACTATACAGTCCCTGGTGCTCCAAATTCATTATCATACAGCCACGTTGACCTGATCCATTTATAAAAGTGGGCTAACTCGTGTGCTGAGAATTCAGTTTTGAGATATTCCAGTGATATCACACATTCAGAGCGACTGATAAATGATGGTGCTTTATGAAAAGCCCCGAAAACTCCTTGCTACACTACAGGACTTTCAAAACATGTAAACGCCACAGTCAGACACCAGAAATGAACCTTGATGCTTGAAACTCTTTCTGAGAGGGAAAGATACGTATAATCACCATCATGCAAATTATTCATAGCTTTGTTGTTACAATACACACTCTGTATACTGCCACGCCATAAAAATATGTTTATCATGAAATACAAGTATTCATTTTCACACATCATTCAGCCAAAAGATAATAGAGTGGCGAGCAACAATGTCAGACATTATGTCCAAACTAATATTAAAAGCATAAAAGCTTATATTTATAGTTCATTATTAACCAAATGAATAGATTGACGGCAGCATATAACTGTTATGATAATGTAACCATGTAATCACCCATGTGCACCTGCCTTCAGTGTGTGTGTGTGTGTGTGTGTATATATGTGCATCTGATGGTCTCTCAGCCTCTCTGATGAAGTTATCAAAAGCAGGCATGGCGGATGACCTGAGTTAAATGACATTTTCCCGCCAAACCGTTTTGGTCTGACAATACGCTTACTTTGTTCTTTTAGTCTCTTTACCACTAAAATCCCCTCCGCCGCCCCCTCTTCCCCTTCCTCTCTCCATTCATTCCCTCTCTGTGGATTAAGTCCTGGTAACAATGGTGACACAGCAGAGCAAATCCCAACAGGCTGTCTGTCATACACCAGAAACCTATCCAGCACTCCCAGCATCTCACTGGGACACGGACACACACACACACACAGGGAGTCACAGCTGAATCCGATGCTGTGTGTGTGTGTGTGTGTGTGTGTGTGTGTGTGTGTGTGTGTGTGTGTGTGTGTGTGTGTGTGTGTTAGCTACAAGACGATACACATTCCTTGCTCTGAGTTAGTGCTAAAAGCAACATGAAAACACACACCACCTCTCATATTGTGTATGGGAGGCAAATACACACTTTTTTCAATCCTCCAACTCCCCTTTATGTAATAACCTGCTCTTATAAAAACAAGGTCTGGCTCCGCTCTAGAGAATGCAGGAGGGAAGGCAGAGTGAACTGTGGCTACATATGTTGTTTCTCACCGGTACTATCATTAATCCGCATCATCACCGGACAAGACCAAACAGACAGTATGACACGACGGACCGTGTCTTCAGCGCAGCACGAAGACAAACAATGAACAGATTAAACAGATTAAAAATTCAACATCAGACAGCTTGTGTCCTGGATAGGAAGGAACGGGGATTTCTCGCTCCGCGTTATAAGAATGACCCACACTCCGGCGCTCTATGGTATCCATATTTCTCTGAGCTTTCCCTGCTTCTGTGCCAACAAGCGAGCAAAAACAGTAGACATGAGTTAATATCACCATTAGGGAAGGAAGAGAGGAAGAAGAGGGGTGTTGTGGGTTGACCGTCTTGTTATGGACAGCCACAGTGATGCACACTAATTGGAAGTGCGCTCTGTGTGTTGAGTGTGTGTGTGTGTGTAGCTCCGGTTGTAACGCGAACAGACAGTCCAGGAGATGGGGAAGGGGGTGTTGGGTAAAACGACTGGATAGATAAATAGAAAGCAATGCATGGAGAGGAGTGGGTACACAGATGGATGGATGGATGGATGGATGGATGGATGGATGGAAGGAGGGATACGTACTGCTGTAGAGGGTGTCTATCCAGGAGAGTCGGGGCAGGCCACGGGTACTGAGGGGCTCCATCCTCCTTTTCTCTCCCTTCCTTCCTTCCTTCACTCTCTCACACTCTCCCTCTCTATCTCTCTCTTTCCCTCTTCGCCTCTCGTTGCTTTGCGTTGCCTCTTCCTCCGTTATCCCTGAAAAACAGCCTTCATCTCCCAGGAATAAAAAGAATTAAAAAAAAAAAAAAAAAAAAAAAAGACACCCTGGGGTCCAACAGGCAGACGAGCGAGCGAGCGAGCGAGCAAGCGAGCGAGCGAGAGAGCCGACGGATGAGTATATGAGTGAGTGTGTGAGAGAGTGTGTGTGTGTATATAACGGCAGCGCAGGCAAGGAGAGAGAGAGAGAGAGAAAACAACAGGCTGGAGACGACCACCGCCGACCGTTGCTAGGGGAAGAGAGAAGCACTCCCTCCCTCTTTTTTCTCTCTCTCTTTGGCTCGCTCGCTCACTCCCATCCACCCCTCCTCTCTCTGTCTCTCTCTCGTCTGCGCGAATGGCTCCTCAGCCTCACTCTCTCTCTCTTCCACTCCTCTCATATGTCTCTCTCTCACTGTCTTTGAGCAGAGGGGAATTCAGAAGCGCTACATAATGACTGAGGCTTGTGTCAAATGTGAATTCAGTGGCCGATTCTCTCTCTCTCTTTTTTTCCTTTCTGTCTAGCTCTCTCTCTCTTTCTCTTCACATATGCCATTTGGTGGACGCTTTTGTCTTACAGTATCATGAATGCATACATTTTTAGCATGGAAGAGTCAACTTATTTTCACTCTTTCTCTGTGTGTCTCTTATTGGGGAGAGGCTGCTTGGTGTATTTTCTGGATTGCATAAATAATTGTTTTACATGACCTCTATTACGTAAAGTACCTTTTCAAAAAGTGAATTTTTAAACTCAAAATCTCCATCTCTCTCTGTCTCGGCTGCATTAGTGCTGTGAACACTGTTGGCTGTAATCCTCAGTGTGTACTAATGTGTTTCTGAGTAGATGCACTAATATCTCTGCTAGATCGGCTCCCTGGCCTCTGCTGTGTGATAGTAGTAGTAGTAGATATACTAGATGATCAGCGCAGGATCACTACCGCTTGATCGCCACCGACAGAACAATGAGCTACTGTGTGTTCGTGATGTGAAACAGAGTCAATCATTCAGACTGAGAGAGAGAGAGAGAGAGAGAGAGAGAGAGAGAGAGAGATGGGGTTCAGATATCATATTTTAAAACTACTCCCCTCCTCTGTTCCCGTGGCAACTGGTTATGCCACCCCCCCTTCTTCACACAGACACACACATTTTGGAAGCACATGAAAGAGACCCTCAGACACCCGTGTGTGTGTGTGTGTGTGTGTGTGCAGGAGCCGTTGAAAGGTGGTCTGACAGAGCATCATTCACTGAACACTGATGAAATACAGAGTGCACTGGTACAGCGGACTACAGTCAGGTTCTAGTTGCTAAGTGCATGGTTGTCATTCTCCTTCTGTAAATTCACTTTTAGATGTTTCATGGATTTTATATGTTAATGGTATGCAATAAAAAAAAACCAAATACAGGGTTTCAACAAAAGAAATGACTGTTGTGCCTCTTTCCGGTTGCATGATAAACCTGAAAAAAATGCATGAAACCTTAACATGTAACTACCACTATCACAATTTCATACCAAAGTTACAAAAATCAAACTATGAGATGAGCCAACCTTTAAAACCATAACATACACACAGACACACACTAACACAAAGTTAAAGTTACAACATTACCTACTGTTAAGTTAATAAAGCAAGCAAACCATGCAAAATTCAGTGTAATAATGTGATAAAGCACTTTATAGGGTGCTTTGTTCATTTTGCATCTATTTCCCTGTCGTGTTTTAATGAGCATATTAGCTCTCCTACCCCCTGTTCACAGCAGCACCATTCAACACTACTGTTTCTACAGCACCCTGCCTTTTCATCAGACCCAACCACCTCTGTGTTTATGAATGCATGTGCAATCAGAGACGAGCATCATGCCGCCGGCAACAAAGCCCAATATGAAACCCTCCCCTCCAACCCCTGTCAAGTCCGCTCCTCCTTCTTCTAGCCCTTCATCCCCCCTCCTCTAACCAGCATGGGGGAGGGAAGGAGGAGGGAGGAGGGGGGAGTTGAGAAGCAGAAAAACTTCAATTAGGACACAAAGGCTGACAGGAGGATCCCCCCCCCCCTCCTCAGGCAGAGCACTGGGCCCCGAGCACCGCTCTTTGTCTGGCTACACAGCTCTTATGTGCCAGCTGGAGGAAGCACGCACGCACACAGACACACACATACATACACACACACACACACACACACACACACACACACATAGACACACACATACACACACACACGAGGGCAGGGCACCCAGAGAGTTCATCTAGCCAGAGGTCATGTCTGTGTGTGTGTGTGTGTGTGTCCAGGCATTTGATGTAGGCCAGTATGTGTTAATGAATATCAGTCATACTAATGAATATAAATGTGTCATTATGAAGGGGAAAATCACACTGGCACGACAAACACACACACACACACAGAGGGAAAGCCAAACAGGCAGAGAGAAACATAGCATAGGACTGTTAAGTGGCACTTCATCAAAAATGGATTAATCTACTGTACAGCCTTCAACATCCTTTGTCTTAAATCTGGGACAATAGGGTGTCTCTCTCTCTCACACACTCACACACACACACACATCATATCACAGCTCCACCTCTGTCCATGTGTGCATTTGTGTGTCTACACGTCTCTCAGGGTTTTGAGAGCAGAGCCAGCCTCCCCCTCCTAAATGCCCATCATCATTCAAGGGGCAGAGCCAAACAAAGAAAATACACACGTACCATGCGAGCACACACATACACACACACGCACACACACACACACACACACACACACACAACACACATACAGACGAAATACATAAAAACACATTGAGCTGCATGTTAGCCTTCCTGGAGCGTCACAAACCTGCCTCTATCAAATATTAATGAGCAGTCAAACTGTGTGGTAAAAAGGGCCATTACCAACTGTTTCTACAGCGCTGTGTGACACACACACACACACACACACACACACACACACACACACACACACACACACAAAGGCAGACAGACAGAACAATTAGCCCAGGTAAGATCTGTTGCCTTTAGCCTTGAAGGTAGCATCAGTCTGTAAACGTTGGGGGGGAACTGTCTGGCTCTTTACAAAAGAACGAGACGCTAAATAATAATAATAATAATAATAATAATAATAACAACAATAACTTTATTTGTATAGCACTTTTCTAAAAGCAAAGTTTACAAAGTGCTTTACATACAATAAAAACCCCAAAAAACAATGATGCAGAATTTACCACAATCAAATAAATAAAACAGTAGAGTAATAAACATAAATAAATAAAAAATAACAAAAAAAGGAATAAAAGGTAATACAGGGGATAAATGGATACAACTAGAAAACGAACAGACATGCAACTAAACACAGATGTAAACAGATAAAAGTGAACGTGAAGAAGAAACACAATTACAAAATAAACGATAAAAAGGAGATACACTGCCATTCAAAAGTTCAAAAGCTTAAAAGTTTAAAAGTTTGGAGCCCCTGAGAAAACTCCACACCCCCAGCACAGCCCCAAACACAGCAGTGATGGCTCATTCTCCATAAAGGTCAGCATTCTGCAACAGTCCTCCGCTCTGTGTGTGTGTGTGTGTGTGTGTGTGTGTGTGTGTGTGTGTGTGTGTGTGTGTGTGTGTGTGTGCACGGTTGTCTGTATAGACCCACACATAGAGGCTGGATGGAGTCAGATCAGATCTAGACTTCAGGCTGTCATCTTTTAAAAAGTCTCCAAATGGAAAATGGTTTCCCCTGGAGAGAAGTTGCACTGTGTCAGGTTGAGTCCAAATAAACCACTCTCCTCATACAGTCTCCTCTCATCCACACTTGCAATGAATCATGTGTGTGTGTGTGTGTGTGTGTGTGTGTGTGTGTGTGTGTAAGTGTTTGGGAGTACACACAAATAAAACACGAGGCAATACAGCATCAGCGAGTACAGCAGTCAATATGAGCTACAACACCGCAAAAAAGCCGAAAATCAATGCTTGTGTTTGATCATGTGTGTGTTCCCGCTGTGAAAGAATACAATTTGAATGAAGGGCATTACTGGATCATTGTACTACATAATGCTGAAGGGGATCTGCAGGTTTCAGAGAGCCAAATTTAAGACATTTCCAGACATTTTGAGACATTTTTAATGTGACCTGGAGTTGAATTTAAATACCAAATGAATAAACCAAGCTGGAAAAATCAGCTTATTCCAGATTTGAAAAGAACGAATGAAAGTTGTGTCCGTTAACAAATTATTTGTTAACGGACACAAAGTCCAATTGTACCGAGTAAAGTAAATACAACCAAAATGAAAAACATGGTTTGCATATTGTACTTCTATATTCATCTAAGAGAGGACATGCAGCTCAATAAAACCTGTCACTACATGGTGAAAAATTATTTCTAATTTGTTTTTAAGACATTTTGATAATTTTAATTTTTTTTGGCAGCATCTCTGTTGCTAAAACTGACACCGGGTGTTTAGAACAGCAGGGTTGAATCACTATTGTGTTGTATCAATCTGTGAAAATATGAAAATGTCGCACATTATTTGTTTTTGGTGCCAATCCCAGTTTAGATGGGTAAAGATTTCCTGTCATGTCTGGTGGAAGGCCGAGGGAGGCCGAGTGGCAGTGACCTGTGTGTGTGTGTGTGTGTGTGTGTGTGTGTGTGTGTGTGTGTGTGTGTGTTTGTGTGTGTTGGTTTGTTTGTGTGTGTGTGTAATTAGGCGGAGCAACAGCCCACCAGCCAATCACCATGTCACCACCCATATTTCTACTCTACCCAGATACCACCCCACCCCCCCCACCATCAACCCCACAGCCACCTCTTTCGACATTTCGACCCTACCCCAGGCCCTACAGAGAGGGGGGTGCGGGGGTTGTCTGTTGATAGCACTAATTTTCCAGCCACCACCCCGCCCCATCTCTCCGGGGCAGCGCCCACCGAGAGTGTGGGGGGCGGAGTGGGGGGTTGGTGTGGTGCCACTCTGCCCCCAGCCTCCCCCTCTGCTTTCTGGGCTACAGCTCCCTCAGCTCCCCCTGGCTTGGCACTGGAACCCAATCTGGTAGACGAGCATAAAGTGTACTGTAAATGGTTAAAAGCCTGATCAGACCCTTTTAACAACTTGCTCCTGGACGACCCCACCCCCACCCCCCGCACTTCAAAATTTACTCCAGCGCTACTGGTATGTCTGTGTGTGTGTGTGTGTGTGTGTGTGTGTGTGTGTGTGTAAGTGGGGTTGCATACACAGGAAGTAGACAGCTGTGTTTCCACATCAGTGGCTCCAGCAAGCCTAATGGATCGCTGAAGCAAAAAAAAGAAAAAAAATAAAGTCGAAAGAAGACAAATAAATTAGACTAAAATAAATTATTTCTGTCAAAGAGGAAGATGGATGGAGGATGGAGGATGTGACTGCTACAATGGGTATTAGACCCACATCCGGACTATCACCCTTATTAGGCTTTGTTAACATGGTAGAGGTTAGTTCTGATCAATGCAGAGGATGCTCAGAGTTGAGCTTGCACAGTTAAGCTAATGTTTTAGCTGACTGTAGCTATAAAATAGGTATTTGCTAGTAATAATTTAATGCAAAGCTTATTCATACTGTGCTGCTGCCGTGTGTCTCCTTCATGAAATGCAATTTCTGTCAGGACTAAAAGCTGCTACACCCAGGCAATGAAAAGCCACAGTCAATACAATACACCAAGGTATAAGGCTGCATGACTGTGGCAAAAATCATAATCCAAATGATTTTACTAGAATGATCTTGATTGTTTTTCATGATTATTAATCATGAATATTCATCTTGGTGATTTAAGGAAAATGATTTTGCTGCAACTTTGGCATTCAATATTGCAAATATTTTTCGACTATTAAAGACGGAAACTAAAATTACGATATACAATTATACATGATTAATGGTGCAGTCTTACTAAGGTAGCAAATCAACAGCCACCTTATCCATTGAATTTCTAATATTGAGGAAGACACAAATCACCAAACCTAAACACACTCCATCGTAGACTAATGTGATTCAAATGTAACTTCTGTTCTGATGTGGCCCAAATATCGTGTCGCGGTATCGTACCTTGAACTGTATCGCCACCTGAGCACATCCCCCTCTGCGGGACTCTCCAAAGCGTAAACACACTCCTTAGAGACGGTCGGAGTGATTCTCTAGCTGTGTGTCTTTCTGCGTGTCGGGCTGCTGGCTTTGTTTTGGGGGTTGGGGGAGAAGGCAGCGGGGATGAGCAATGATTATGCATTATTAAAAAGCCTGGAGTGTACAAGTGATGAATGCTTGTTAAACGGGATAGGCTGAAATCTTTTTTTTGTTGTTGTTTGTTAGCTTCTTTTGTTTTGAAGTGAAATGGTTTGATAAGCCCCTTGGGGTTTGTTTTTATCTCGACTGCACAAATGAGTAATTTGTCTCTCTTCTGTGTTGTTTTTAATCACTGTATTTTGTCGCTGTCACTTAAATGTTTTATCAGTGTGAAAATAAACAATTAACAAAGAGTGCTGTTTTTTTAGCAGTTGTACATGCACACACACACACACACACACAACATATACTGTAGATCATCTATCTCTATCCATCATTAAATAATCTCCACAGTCTTTCATCCAACTCGCCTTCTTCACCTTCGTTTCTCCCATTCCTTTTCCCTCTCTTCCTCTGTCATCCAGCATGACAGAGGAGTATTCCTACAGTAGTGCCACTGGTACTGTGTGTGTGTGTGTGTGTGTGTGTGTGTGTGCGTGTGTGTGTGTGTCTTATTACCATAAGAGCAGCATTAATGTGACTTCGATTGTTCAGACATCTCCCTGACCACTCGGTTCTCCCCACCAGGCCTGTTTATCCGATTCACACAGCTACTGCAAATATGAGACGACCATGAGAGGCGGCTTGAGTTTGTGTGTGTGTAACAGCTTGTGCTCTGGCAGCCGAAATCCCTTCTCACCTCATTTGCCCTGCATCTCCCCATAGCTCCTTCACCATCCAATTATGTGGAACGACCCTGTCTGGCCTACCGCTGTGCGTTTGTGTGTGTGAGTGTGTGTATATGAATCTGTGTGTGTCTGCTCTATGTTTCTATATTAAACTGGCCTCTGAGTTATGATAACACACACATAAAACTTCCTCAAATACAATCCTGTGCCTGTTTGTGAGATGGAAAAAGACAGAGGAGAGAGAGAGGAAGAACGAGAGAGAGAGAGAGAGAGAGAGAGAGAGAGAGAGAGAGAGAGAGAGAGAGAGAGAGAGAGAGAGAGAGAGAGAGAGAGAGAGAGAGAGAGAGAGAGAGAGAGAGAGAGAGAGAGAGAGAGAGAGAGAGAGAGAGAATTCATTCCATGCCAGCTGAATTCACTTTGATCTATTGAGGTCAATGTGGAAATCATCTGAATCGTGCTGTGATTGAGCAGACACCAGATAAGGAGCACACACACACACACACGCACATACACACGCATACAAACGTACACTCACGCACACACGTGCACGCACACCGTGCAACATCTCATGTGATATTTATGCTGTTTGCTCATCATTAGTGTTTGTTTTCATGCACAGACAATCTCCATTTTTCTCTCTTACACAAAGACTCACAAAGACTTGCACAGGGAGCTTGTCTGACATTTTGAAACATACCCAGAGAGGAGATAGGCTTCTTCGTAACAAACTGTGGGTGTCTGTGCATGTCTGTACTTTTGGCATTGTGTGTACGCACTCAGCAAACCACCTCGCAAATTGATTAAAGAGAAATATCAATCAATCACTGAGTACCTCAGTTATGCAGATGTATTGCAAAGCCACCATCAGGTCCGGAGTTACAGAGACACACACACACACACACACGTCATTACTAGATGTGGACTCTTGGTACTGAGAATAGTTGCATTCATGTGGAAGGGGAATATGACAATGATACAATAAACAAAGCAGGCCGATGTCGAAATAATGAACTACTGCACTCTAGTGTTTACTTTCTGCCAACACAGTTGCACAAGCTAAAGTAAAGAGTTGTGATTGTACTAAAGTGGAGGCAGGGAATAGAAATGCAATATGGCTAAAAGAGGAAATGAAGGGAGTGATGATGAGTGATGGAGAATTTGTGATCCAACCAAGCCCATTTTTTAAAGGAACGGACCAAGTTTTTTGAGACACTGGCCCGTTGGTTAGCTTACCCATTACGTGATGAGAACATAGACACCAAAATCATCCATGTGTTGCTCCAGTGCTCCATGCTAACACTTGAGCATACTCTATGATAAGTGATAGTAGTATCTTATCCAAAGTAAGAAGACTGACCCTTTAGTAATAAAATGTGGTTAGCCAAGGTTTATTTTTGTCTCCCATAACCACCACCTTCACTGACTATGTAAACATGGAAAGTTCAAAACAGTACATTGTTTTTTAGATCATGTTTCGTATAACTTTTACCAACCTCCTACACAAAACTGCCAGACTGAGCCACATATCATTAAAAATAACTGCAACAAGTTCTCATTTTCTCACTTTTGAAATAATGCTAGTCACCTGCTATCACTTAACATAGTGTATGCTAAAGTGTTGGCATGGAGCATGGAGCAGCAAAGCCAACTGGGGAACACATGGGAGATTTTGGTGTGTATGTTCTTTTCACTCAAAGGATAAACTGAATGGGCCAATCTCCCAAAAACTCAGTGTGTTCTTTTAAGGTCTTAACATGCATGTCTTCAGCATTCTTTTGATTGAGTGGTAGACTGACATTGAGTCGGCTACTTACGTCAAAGGGGAAAAACACATACATAACACACACCCATGTCAGTGCACATGGACATATCACACAAAGAAGGAACAAACACACACCACAGCAGCAGTCTAGCATTTTTGTTACAGATGTCCACATGAGGGTGCTGTGCCCATCTCACTAGCATCCCACAATCCCTCTGGATCTACTGCAGGTGGGGTGGGCTCTCACTGACATTATGTCATATAAATGTTTGAGTATACAGGACCACTGTATGACTATCTTCAGATGAACCATTAGTCTGACGGTATGTCAGAGTAATAGAGGCAAAGCTGCGTTGGGAAGCAAAACAGAGCAGCATTCCATAGTTTTGATCAACTCCTTGTAGTTTAAGTTCTC
This sequence comes from Centroberyx gerrardi, assembly GCF_048128805.1. NCBI lineage: Eukaryota > Metazoa > Chordata > Actinopteri > Beryciformes > Berycidae > Centroberyx > Centroberyx gerrardi. The sequence goes on from NC_136007.1 coordinate 22,842,513, forward strand.
ATGGTGAGACTCAAAGTCTCAAAGTGAAAGAGGAGATGTGAGATTGACATTTAGCTGGAAATACAGTGATGGAGGTCTCAGTTTTCAAACTATGATGAAAATGGAATATTGTTTTTACCTTCTTTACATGCCGTTCTGCCTAAAGATATAAAGCAAGCATGTTTTTTCTACACTAAGACCCCCCTTGATAAAAAATATATTTTCTAAGCATTAACCTCATGTAGTGTCTTCAGAAGAGCCTGAAAAGTTTAATGCTGCAGTTCCTTATTCATGTGGTGCCATGAACAACCAATCCAGTAATATGAAGGCAATGTGTAGAGAAGTTGCAGACCTAGAGTGGCCTCAAACCAAATCTTGAGAGCCAGCAGCACTTGCTTACAGTGATCTCAGTTCATTAGCCAAGTCCTGCTTACTAGAAAGCAATCATGGTATTGTGCCAAAACAACAGCACTTACACACCTATAGTGGTGTCCCTTGACATTGTGCAAACAGCTTGTGCTCAATGGAAGACAGACACCACTTGCTGCTAGGTACAAAGTGATCTCATGCAGTCAGTATAATGCTATGCTTACACTTCTAACCCTAGACCTGCGCGCTCGCTGTAGCTAGTGTTTCCAGGTGTGACTGTGCACACTGACACTCAATACCCATAGAAGAGGCTCCTGTCACCTGAAACTCAAACACTTCTTCCCTTTCTCTAAAGTGGACGTAGACGTGGCCCGATGACCGCTAAGCAAGCCTTCCCGTTGCCAGTGTCTCAGTATAAACTCCTAAACTCGCCTGTCTGTTCCTACTTCCACCTAGCCATGACGGGAAGTGAAACTGATGAGCGCAGCAAAGGATATTGTGCGGATATCCACCAGAGCACACCGGGACAGAGAACTGAGAGTACATTAATGCTCTTAGTACAGGTGTTTTAAAACCATTATATACTCCGCTGAAGGCCAGTGGTTCATAACTCCCCAGTGTCAGCAATAAAAATAGCCTTGTTGACAAAGAGACCAAGACGGAACAAGAGAGACGGGCTGGCAAGAGAGAAATAGAGAGGTTTTGCATAATTCCTGTGTGTTCAAGGCAAAGAGGAAGTCAGATGATGAGGCCAGGTCCTGCTGTGACAGCTTTAAATGCTAAAAGGCACTGAGTCTGAGCCAAGCGTGTTGCAGCCTTTAATCAAGAGGTGATGGTCCAGGACAGCCCATAAAAGCGTTTCTCCTGGTCTGGACATGGCTGCCATCTGACATGATAACACTGTCACCATGGGAACTTCACACACCAGCAGGGAGAACACAAGCCCTCCATTCAGGGACAGAACAAGACTGAGACTAACGGTGCGATAGCAACTCGTTTATTGGACGTTTTTGTACCCCGTCATTCCACGAGGTTAGAGGTTTTAGCGCCGGGGTGTCCCTGTAACTTTAGCTCAGCATGAGGGACATGTCTGTGCTCTTTGCCGTAAATGACCATCTCTGATTTTCATACCAGTTAAAAACACATGAAGAAGTAGCCAGGCTGCGGTTTGTCCAGGCTGCGGTTTGCCCTCACTTCATCTGGTTACACGAGGCTTTCCATGCACAGACAATCTCTGGCTATCAGATGTCAACATCCGTCTCCTTATAGCCTTAAAACCGCATGGAACAACTATCGAACAACGAACACCGTTTTCATAGAAGCATAATGTTTTGGGGTTGTTTCGGATTACATTCTCACTGCTAACAAAACACACCGCAGTTTGCTTGAAAGGGGACTGAGACCTGCATTTTCAGGTGCTGGTGCGGGTATTTGGTGCCACCCGAGTTCAAATGGCATTGTTCTCACTCGAACGAAAGGAGTAAATGCTCTGGGGTTTGACTGAACTGCTCCAAACATATTTGGTGTGAATGCACCCTTAAATGAGAAAACGAATAGGACATTAGTGAATCAATTTGACGCCATCATAATTCTGAGATGTTGCCATATATCAACACGTCGGCAACATGACTGAGGTTGTTACTATCCTCATCAACCTAAACACTTCATCACCACCATCAACAAATTTAATACAGAGCATCGTGTCTCCTTCTGGCGCAGAACTACGGCATATGACAGGGTTACTGTTGTAGTCGTTACTGTCATTGTGTTTGTGGGGGTGGTGACAACACTGATGATTTCTCTGTGTCTCATACACACCCAGCTCTCACCTCTAATTACCCTATAACTGACGTATAACACTTCGCTGGAGTATAACTGAGGTTTTGTGCTCACACTTTCAAAGCTGGAACAAAATGCTAAAAATTGTGCTACTGAATGAGCACCTACATGACAGGAACATCAGCAAATAATTCTATGAATGCAGCATCTCCCACTGGCTCATGGGAATCGGCAGGCAGTTGATCAAGTTTGACCTTTGTCTTGCAGGGCCACCGTCAGACCAGAGGGGCTCGTGCTGCATATGAAATTGTGCTGCTGCCGACTCCATCGTGATGCAAAGCCTTGTCTCTATAGTTTGTCAAAATTCCCCAAATTAGTTTGGAAAATAAAAAAAATAAAAAAACGTAAACCAGGATAAAAAGAGGCTTGCAGCCCTACAGGCATGAATCTGCAAATATCGATACTTGGCGTCCAGCTCTTAATACAGTTTTAGGGGGTGTTTCATGGAATTATTGCATATTGATCAACCTCCAACACCAGTGGGAGTAGATGGAAAGTCATTAGGGAGCAGTTAATTGAGATACGATCATGCACATCCACTGATAGTGTGACACAGAAGAATGTAGAGCTCCCTGGGCCCACATGTACGTACACACACACACACACACACACACACACACACACACACACACACACACACCCCAAATCCTGACCACACGCACCACACTGGGGTCTCCATGGCAGCCCTAGCAGCCAGCCAATCATCAGTGGGCTGGTATTTTCTCTGATCTCAGAGACAGAGGAAGTTAATAAAATGTCAACAATACAAGGGGTTTAGCTGTGTGTGCGTGTGTGTGCCTGTGCCTGCATGCAAATTGCATCTATATCCAAATAATTTTATGAAGGTGGGAGACAGAAACACAGATGACTTGACTTCACACAGCTCAGGAAATAATGATATTTAACATTTTAGGCATTTAGCTCACACTCTTTTCCAGAGTGATTCACAATGAGTGCAACAGCAAAATAATCTTCAATTCCTTGGTCACCCACATTGTAATCAAACAAAATATGAAGTGCAATGATCAGGGCCACAGTGCCTTTACAATATTCCTGTGGCCAAAGAATGATAACATGACAGCCACTGCTAGGGGGGGAAATTGAATATGAGCTAAGGAAAAAAATAGAAAGCCTTTTTTTCCAAGCAAGTAGCGTGAGCAGAGAGGGGAAATCATTCAGAGGGAAGAGGGTGACGTGAGGTACCTCTTGATGAGTTTTCAGTCTTCGATGGAAGATAGTGAGCGACTCTGCTGTTCTGCGTAGAGAGGGAAGGCCATTCCTCCATTGGGGAGCCAGGAGCAATAAGAGTCATATGGTAAGGCTATTTATTTTTGACTCTGCAGCCTGATTTAATCAGTGTTTTCCATATTCTAAGAGCCTGGGCTACTGTGTTTTCCCCTAATTTCTCTGGTAACTAGGCCAGAACAGTGAGATACAGGTGGCACTACTGACATCTCTTCCACCTAAGACACATGAGTGGGTTGTTCATTAAGCTGGGCGGTGGCAGAGCTTTAACAATCAGTTAACTGACAGGAAAACCACTACTCTCAGCAGCCCCTGCTTCTTGCAGCTGCTCATCTCCATTAGATAGGAAGTGAAGGTATTTCACATGAAGCATGATTTTGCATTTCCCGTACGCCATATTCCCCCGTGGAAAATCCTAGCTCCAAGGCATAGAAAGTTTTTCTCTGAAAGGAAATGCACAGTGGGTGAGATAGCTAGCAGGTTTGTTTGTCTGGAATTGTTTATGAGATGGGTCTGGGTTGACTCAGGGCGGGGGGGGTTATCCAACTCAACACTGTTGCAAAGCAAGATGGGAAGGTCATGCTGATCAGTAGCAGGGGCTGTTTTTTGAAGGGATGGAGGGTAGGCGCGTGTCTGGCTGCCTGTCACCTCCAGTAAGTCTCCAGCCTTTCCCTGCTTCTACTAATGTGAAAACCTTTCCAACAGCATACCTCAGTCCCTAATCCTGAACCCCTGGGGAGGTCCACGCCTCTATTGACTCTAGGAATGGACACACACACACACACACACACACACATAGACAAGAAAAGCTAGGGCAGTGTGCCAAAGTCCTATAAACAGTAAGCTGATGGCAAAACAGGTAGCAAAGCTTGACTTTCATACAGTGGCCTTGGGCCTACAGGATTTCATATCGCAGTCAGGGCTTCAGACTGACTTTATCCACTGGTGACACTGGTGGTCACTAACAGCCATTAATGTAACTTTGTGGCATCAATATTTTGGTCTGGAGACTGCTTCACACAGAGAAATGAATGTTAAAATATGTTGTCAAAAAATATCAAAATCAGAAATCAATTTTTTCAATAATTTTCTACATTACACCTCACTGGTTGGAACAAAAAAAGTGACACAGACAGAAATAAGTTGCACAATGAAACCAAACGGTCACACTTTGGGACCTGTCACACCATGTCTAATCATCATCATCATCATCATCATCGTCTGACACAATACACATGGTGCCCTGACACATCACTTTCCTTACTCATCACAGTCTCAGTCTCAGTTAAGGCTTACATTGTGGCTGTTGACGTCAGCAAACGACAGGAGGACACGGGGAAGCACAGCATCATAGGACTTGTTGAGAGATTACATCACTGTAGACTAAGACTGAATGCGGTATTAGCTACAGTGTGTGCCATTTGAACCTGGGATTGCACTGAGAGGGAAATCTTGCTGTGGTTAAAAATCCCCTTTCAAGCCCAAAGGTCAACAGCAATCTTTCAGACCTTTTATTAAAGCCACTTTGGTGTATCAAGTCAAGTCCTCAAGTCAACCTTATGTGTGCTTCTAACAAATACGATGTTACAAGTGTCAATCATATCATATAACAAAGGATACAAAACAGATAAAAACAAGAGATATAACAAGTACATCACAAACTCTGGGTCTGAGTTTGTGTCCACATACAAGAGCACCAGGCAACACTAAGGCACTCTGTAAGTGAGTAGCACAAGCAAGTAAGTAGCTGAGTTTACATGGAGCCTTTAATTCCAGAATAAAAATGCCTCATGTAACTACCTCAATCAGAGTAAACCAGCCCATTCCAAACTCAATTTCATTCTGTTTGAGAGGGGTGGTTTAACCCTTTTATAATCCATTCAATGGATACAAATTTGCCATGTAAACGCTCATTCAATCACTTTCTTTGGTTGGAATATCTATACTCTTCCTGCGCATGCTCACCCATCTGAGGTAAGTGACATCTACTAGTTTCCGTAGGAATCTGAATCAACAAAACTAGGCCGTGGTCGGAATGGGGTACTTCTCACACTACATAACATGTAACTATACCGACGCAGGTCCATCATTTAAAGACGTGAGCCCATGTTAGAGTGCTGGATTTGGTTATTTGGTTATCTTATGCAATCATTCTATTTAGCGCTCATGTAAATTCTTCCGTGGATATCTTAAATAGGATTGATTTCATTCAGAATGAAAAATATGGCTCATGTAACCGCAGCAGTAAACAAATAGAAATGAATGGCTGATAAGGTGGGAGTTAGCATTGGTTGTAGTCTGTTCTGAATAAATGAGTATCGAGTCAGGACTTGAATACTGTGTAAAAGTGTTAGCCCCGTTTAGTGTCAAGCTTTTTCAAAGTCCTGGTCTTCCATTTCACACCTCTGACATACAGATAATGTGAGGGCTTCTGCATACATACAAATATTTGCTTCTGCATCCATCTTGCAAACAACAAGCTGTGATGCTGCAAAACCCACACCTCCTGTCACACAGACATCCTGTCTGCTTCCCTGCACTGCCACGATGATAGATTCATCACCTAGGTAACACAAGGACAAGTCGGACTGTAAATGGTATTGCAGTTTGAGATTTTAAAGCCACAGATTCTTTGAATGCCTTAATTCATAGAGATATCAGATTTGTCTGGAGAGTCGGCCCATTGACAGATCAGACAACTCCACAGGCCACTTCAGGTGGAAGTCAGGTGGATTATAGACTCACGATTGCCCATAGGTGTGAATGTGAGTGTGTCTGTCTATCTGTCTTAGCCCTATGATGGACTGGCGACCTGTCCATGGTATTCCGCCCAATGCATGCTGGGATAGGAAACACTGCCCCCTGCTTATGCTTCAATTCATGGAGAACACGCAGGCAGAAAAACCACTAGGTGGCCACGGTATCAATAGAGTATATAATTGCAACAAAATTTGCAATCTAAATAAATGTCCTGTCACATTCTGAATCTCTTATGAGGAAAACAATATATCATACCATAACGTGACTTTATACTGTGATGATGCGCCCACCTGGTGGTTCTGTACACGCTCAATGAATGCACAAGCATGAGCAGGCAGCTGTGTCTCTTCAATTGTGTTCTAGTATCTTCTGAATAATACTTGAAACAAAAATGTAAATGGCTGGTGTTCCCCTTTAGGTTTATGGGCTAAGGAGGCAAATAAGAAGCAGACATTCCACAAAAGCAGCCATTTGTCCACATGTGCTCCACAGGAGTGCTGCCTAAACAGGCCAGAGTGTTGGGGGAGATTTGCTCAGATGTGTGGGGATATTCAGCCCCTCTCCCACAGTCTCTCAGAGGACAGTCTGCCACGGTGTAAAAAAGCTCCTGCCTCGCAGAAGGACACTGCACTGCCTGAGCTGTCAAGCTGTCAGGTCTTACTGCATCCAAACCATACATGCGTACAAACCATAGATACAAACACACCACACAAAAAAGACATGTACTGAGGCCTCAGAGCCTCAAAGCTGTAATACACTGGTTTATCCCCTATGTTAACCTGCAAAATACACACATAAACCAAATCCACTGTGCTGACATTTACACCACAGACTGTACAAAATGGAAACACTGTGACTGGCTCACAGTTCCCCCACCACACATGCTTTACAGGACGGGCCTGGACAAGCCCTGCTTCTCTGAGCGGAGAAAGGGCCAGGGGAAAGAAGAGAAGAAATATGTGTGTCATATTGGAAGAATCGCTCTCTACTAAGGTGACAAAGACAGGTTTGTTCTCCAGTCTTCCAATCCAAGGACACGCTGACAGAACTGGGATCCTTTTCTTCTCATACCTAGTTATCAAAGCTGCACTTGCAGCAGCCTAAATAAAAATATTCATCACATGCTTTTCATTAAGCCTACAATACACAAATACATAACAATAAAGCCTATCAGTAGGATGGTGCAGTATGCCCTGCCAAGCCTACCTGCCTACAGTTGTGGCCATTACAGTAGCGGGCTTTCCCCAGAATAAGGCACTACTGTAGCAGCCTACAGTATAAATCATATTATGAGTTACTATTCATGTTATGAGTCAGATCTTTGCTTACAAAATAGTTCTGTTGCCTGAGTGTTTGAAATATTGATTGATGAATTTCAGGTAGCCTCACTTTTTTTTTCTTTCAAAAATGGATATATGGAATTTTATAATGAAACCCGTCACACATCCGAGTGTCAGTGAATTCAGGGCAGGAAAGTGCTTTTGTCTCGCCTGGCTACTTTCTGAGTGAACTGATGCTTAACAGAGATGTGGGTTATAGGCAAGAGGAACAGGAAACAGTCCTCTCAGCTGGGCCAGGCTGTCAGCAAAGCGACTTGAGAGCAAACGGCTCCTTAATTGAGGAGATTAACTCAAAGTAAACTATTAGATTAACTTTGTCAGCCCAAGCTTTATCGCCGTTTAAACAGTGACTCAGCCAACTTCACTGCGAGCCTCTCTACGCAGATCAAAGTTGCTGTAAGCTAAAAATAGGCCAGGCATTAAAACTAGACCTAGTCCTACATTCTGTCTTGCATTCAATAAAAAGCACAGATATTTCCCTATCAAAATTCTTTAAATAGCTAGCATAGCTGATAGCTGGAGTCTGCCCATCACTCATAATGGTCCTCTGAGGGAGGTCTGCTACATGCCTGCCAAATGGTGATGAAAACTATTTTGTTCAACTAAACTCATTTTGTTACTGAGCAGATTCTTGGACCAACAAAATCATCAACAGACAATTCAGCTGAAGTTAACAGCCTTACAATAACAGTGGATTAATGAAGAACCAAGTTCAGTTGTGAGTCAGTGGTGAATCAGGAACCATACAAAGAAGCTGGACCTATGCCCTCAGACTCACATGACCTGGCAGATGACCTCTTCCCAGCAAACACCGGTTACACAAAGGCATCAGCATGAGCAAGACCCCTGGCATGAACCCACCGTTGGTGTGTATGTGTGTGTGGGAGGAGGAGGACTCCATTTCCCACAATGCCAAATGACCAGGAACCAGACTACCGCTGTTACTTCAATTGAAAAACTCCGACCTCACAGCCAAGTGGGCAGAGGCCCCAAAAATGCCTCTAGAGGTCCTCTCACCTCCTCTCCACATGTGCCATTGTCTTTATCCACAATCAAGTCTTTCCTCTGATTATCCCAGTTGTCAGACCAAAACATCAATATCCTTTTAGACAACAAAGATGGAATAAATTAAGCGACTTCCTACAGTAAGTGCTTGTACTTACTGACCCACAGGTTTCTGGGAAATCACATCACCTAAAGTGGTGGAGAGGAACTCCGAAGACCTATCAGTGTGTTGTAATAAGCAAACTGGGAAGGCACCTGCAAACTACTTGATTTATCAAATCCTGGCATCTTACTATACACAACTTCAAAAGACACAAGACCAGCTCTTGTGATGTATGAAACTCTCACATTGAGTCATATGCAACGACTCTTTTAGAGCCATTTCCCACACATTTCCCCACACATCTCCTTGCTAAACTGCTGCCATTTGAACAAAGCTGTGTGTCCCAATGACAGACTTTAAATATTAGTATGACTTTCCACTCTTGCTACAATTATTTCAACATCTCATAGAATGTGTGGAGCAGTGAAAAGGGGGCAGACCTTGCCAATTCTACATTAAGAAAAATCCTGAGTGTCAGTATGAATGACACTGGTACCTGATCATTACTGAGAGGAAGCAGCAGGCCTGATGGTCTCACACTCCTATCCCCTCTAAATTACTTGGCCATTTTGGGGTTCTCGCCCCAAATGGTATAGTAGTGGCACTGTGGCATCCTGTCAATTTCCAAAACCACATTACAAAATTTAGACCAATCAATCTCCAACTGACCACTTCAACGGGGGTGTCATTTCATACCATCAACAGAAAGCCAGAGCCATACAACCCTGAGGTGAACCCGACATTTAATACTATCCTTTGGGTTTTCCCTTGGCTATATAACAAACACATGTTCCTCTTGCTGGTCTAGAACTGCACGCAAAGGGACAGAACAGACTGGGGTACAGAGATGAGTCATGAAAATGTTTTTTTAGATCTTCTCCTCAAATTTTCCTCTATTCATGTGATAGCCCATCATTCACTCTTGACTCATGACTATGTAAACAACCTCAGTCAATATTGCCACATTTGTTTGAGGAAGTCACTACATTATGCTGCAACTGTGGACCCTGCTTCCTGCAGACTTAGTTTTCATTTTTTACATATTTTCTTCACATACTTGTTTATAGCCAACTTCTCTCCTGGGACTGAAGGCACAGGGTTCAGACAGCTGAGGACCAGGACATCTTGAAAGTAGGCTCAGTCATTTCTCTGGTTTGATTTTTCTGCCACTCGAAGCAGAGAGACTTGCAGTGGGAATATGGGCTTTGATTGGTCAATTGACAGCCAGTCATGATGCTGGACAACTTTCCCCCAAAAAAGGACGACCTATACCAAGCCCAATATATAGAAGTTTGGCTCACTTAAAAAATAAATAAATGAAATTAGCCTTAGCTATATTAGACCCTCAGCTACCCTGCAGACATAGTTCCCTTAGGTCTGGCCCCCAGCTACACTAAAGGTGTCATAGTCTCCTTTGAGCCAGAACCTAGCCTTAAATCTTCATTCAGACCCTTTCCTGACTGTCCCACAGTCTAGACTCAAGACCAAAGGTGATTGTGGTAGTATATGGTCACTATAAACTCACACACAATAAGTCCTTATATGAATATTATAGTGATACCAGGAGATATAAAAAACACCAAAAACTACCATTAGTTCAAGTAAACTCACTAGTGAGTCCCTATGGAAATACTTATAGGGTTATCATAGTTACACCGTAGGAGTTTAAACAGCACCGATCCTGTACAGATCCACGGCACGCGTGTTCAGTTCTATGCACTGAAGCATTGGACATGGTTAAATTACCTAATTCCACTAACTTAAATGCCACAAGATGACGTCACCTACGTTAAAGTTTGTAGGGCAGCGAAGACGAGTTACTGTCTGCAAATCCCCGTTACTGACTGTGGAATGTTATGTTTCACTTGTGTTTACACATCGGGAGACTGTGGATTGAGTTCAATGCTGCTGGTCTGCTGTGTACATCTCCACATTACAGACGTGACGTGATGTGACAATTAATACAATTAACTGGATACGGTCACTATAGACTCACTATTGAATACCAAAGACAAACTACAAATCGCTAACTATAGTAATAATATAGCCAGGTGATTTTTTTTCGCTGGTGTATACTATTCTTGTTTGTATGCCTTCTTGTCAAGCACTAGTACAAGTAGTACTACTTCTTTCTGTTTTGATTTTACTCTTACAATATAATAAACGAATTAATAATAATAATTGGATCTTTTTATCTTATTGTTAAACGTGTTATTGTTGATATTACTATTAGTAGTATTTCTTAATCGTATTACCTGCAGAGGAGGAGTCTTCATGGTCTGAGCTCAGGTAGCCGTCACTTCTCCTATCAGGAGTGCTGCACCCAGAGCCACGGGAGGTTCTGCGGTGAACCTGCATGAAGGACGGGGACATCCTGCCGTCGTCGCCGGAGTCCAGGTCCCTGCTCTGCCGGAAGGGCCTCAGGACGTCCCGGTGGGGAGCCGTCGACCTCTGGCTCTCGCTGCGGATGGTCTTGGGTGCCACCAAGTTACTCCTGACGAAATTCTCATTCAACTCCACATCGTCGTAGTCGTGGTCGCTGGTCTCCCCGTTATCGTCCGGGTGAGAGACAACGGTTGGGGTCGTGCCCACCATCTGCGAGCCGGGCTTCCGCGGCGGGACTGGCTTACCTGTCCTTCCGCTGAACCTGCTCTTGTCCCGGGCGACGGAGCCGGTGACCCCGCCTGGGTTACCTGGCGGCTGGAGCTTCCCGCCTCCAGACACCCTGGTCGTCTCCCTGTCACCCTCATCGCCTCCCCGCGGCGTTTTCCTAATATTCCCCATCTTGGAAAAGCCGACAGTGTCCGCGTTAAAGTTTTCATCTTTACCGTCAAACCTTTCCTGGTCGTAACTTCGTTTCTGCCGAGCCACGGTGGTCTGCAGGTAGATTACCTTGAATTTCTCCTCCGACAGAGCCTTCTGTAGCCTCTTCAGGTTGGATTTACATTTCTCCAGCTCCGTCTCGATGTCCTCCACCGAGTTCAAGTCCATTTCGGGCACTTCCCCGTCGGGAAATTCATTCCTCCAGTGTTTTGCAAATTCCTCCTGTTCCCACATATCGTCGTTCAATACCAGGCTCTTCGCCAACTGCAGCCTTGTAACGCAACACTGTCCCTCCGTCTTCTGAAATGCAGCTGCTGGAGCTCTGTCTCTTCACCGGCAGTCAGTGGTGTGTCTGTTGCATATGTGTCCTCCTCGCGCTTTCAGGTTCACAATAAAGAAATGTCTGTCGAGCTTAACTTGACCACTTTCTGATCATCTTCAACCTCCCACACGTTCAACTCGTCCGCCTAGCAGTACACCGTGCGTGATGATGCGGATAACAAGTTTCCCACTAGGCTGAAAAAAGTTTCGAGGCTTCCGGTGTCGTGTGCTGCCTTCACGTGCTCTCGTCAGCTCTAAATACACTACTTGCCGGTGCGTTTGGCTTTAGTAACAACGTGACTCCTGTAACAAATGGAGTTTCTGGTGGCTGTTTTATTTTTGAAATCAAGCACTGAGCTACTTTGGACTGTAGTGCTGAATCAAATGTGTAACTGATGTTTTAATTAATTTATTAGTCAAGTAGGCCTACCAACCTATGCACAAAAATATATGACAAAAAAAAAAGTAAACCCAGCATGAATATATAAACATATAACAGTACTAATTATTTACATAGAATGCAGAAATAACGTCATATAATATAATATAAAACTTTTTACCATACATTGTTGTCTTTTAACATCACATTTTCTGATACTCGAGTATCAGAAAATTCCCACTTTCCCAGTCATATTTGGGTCGTTCATGTCCGCCCAATAGTTATTCTAATATTTCCGACAGTACTTAAAGGCAACAACAACTAGTGACGTGAAGCAATTGATGCGCCAGTCAAAGTTTTCAGGGTGATGTTTCTGGAGGCGGTGCAGTGTCTGTCTGGCTTTACCTGCTGTCTGATGTATAGCCTGCACACTATGTTGCTGCATTTTTAAAGATGATTTTTGACACATAAAATTAAATGCATGCAATAGACTTATAAAATGGTGGTCTTTAAAAAAAAAAAAAAAAAATTTAAAATTAAAATTAAAAAAAAAGATTATTGTGGGTTAGATAACAATACTTTTGGTAATGAAATACTGACATTTATTATTGGTTCCAGATGATTAGGCCTATATTTACACATTATTAGTCCAATATAGTAGCCAGGAAAACTAGGCTAAGTGATACTTCATATTCACAGGTTGTAGCCCACATTACAGCAAGGAGGAATTCAAGAGCAAAACAGTATAAACTTTGTGTTTAATTTATGTGCAGCTCAGCAGGCCTCTCTAGCTGAAGTCAGTGGTCTTACAGCACAGTGGCATCTTGTTTCACAGCACTTCTGTGAAAGTGTGGCAAATGTTTGGCACAGTGACTGACTCAGCGTTGAAGCACAGGCAGTGATGCCCACAGCTATCATCCTACTGCCCCTGTACATTAGGGTGACTATAACTCACCAGTACCATCACCCTTTCCCTAATCATTTCATAGATTTCAAGAGGCACAGGCATAGGCAAAATATTTTCGTCCAAAGCATGGAAAACGACATATTGACTCAGAAGAGGATGCAAGATATAGCTGGTATAAATCTTGATTTTTGTAACTCAGTATTTGTTTACGGTTTCAATATTATGTTTTACTTTCTTGCCAGCAATAAGCTCTGTGTTTGCTTGTGTAGTTTGGAACTCAGCTTGAGTAACTTTTTAGATGCTTCAAAATACAATACAGTATGGCTAAAGAAAACAGATTTGACAGGCAATTATCATTACAAAAACAGCACTGAAGTGAGACGAGCCTAGGTGTGTCGCTCAGTGTCTTATTGACACTGATACTCTGACTGTGCAGTGGCTAATTATATTTTGCACAGGCATACATACCTTACATGTCAGTTTTAATCTCCCTGGGTGTACAAAAGTACATGTTAACAGGCAGCATAGACAAGGAGGTTAGAAACAGGTGGAACATACATAATAAACTAACAGTGTAAAGTCAAGAGTAGGCTGAACTGTTTGCTAGTTCTTGAGTTATAGAAGTTACTTTATGTCATGGCACCAATATTGCCTACCTAGATTTTGCTTCAATGTTCCTCTTTCATCCATACCACAGTGGTTCAAGTAACACAGAGCAATAACTATCAGCTGAAAACAGAAATTAGCATCCCGAGACGAGTGTCTGTCTAATGATAACTTGAGAGAAAGGCAGGAGTAAATGTGTTAGAATTGGAATCAATCACACAGGAGCTGCGTTTTGCAACTGGATAATTTACAGAGCTATGGGAAACTTTGCTAACCTCCCTACTGATCTACAAGTTTTGCCTTATTTGTGACAAGCTAGAATTCACAGAAAAGGTCACATCATCTCCCATTCAAAGCATCTTCCTCAGCAAAGACAACTGCTCCTACGCATTGAAGAAACACACCAATCTTTATTTTTAACGAAAGCAGAAACTAGCACATTTTCTTAACGTCATGGTCATGGTTCACTCCATTCAATCTGTACAATGGCAGATCCCATTTTTTCACCCCTTTGTTCACATCTTCAGGGGCCACAGAACACACTTGATATGAGTATCATGATATCCAGGGAGGAGGAAGAGTTGCAACACTCGCCCCGAATGCCAGAGACAGACAATGAGGGATGTGTCTGTTGAAACCCAGACTCATGGAGCCCTCTGGGGTCAGCTGCCCGGCTAGACTAATGCAGGTCCATTAGTGGGTCTCTGTTATTATTATTATGTCATTTATTGTTTTGACAGCATTGATGCTCATTTGCAGAAGATACTAGTAGTGATTTGCCAGATAGCGCAAGTGTAACATAGGAACACACTGTGAAAGGCAGGCACCGTGAATACAGCTTGTTTTTCTTTTCCCTTTGACACCATTCTCCTTCCCTCTAGCTGCTGGTTTCGGTGGTTAGACATTAAGGAGGGGAAGAGGCCTGAGTGTGCTCGTGTTTATCAGGCCGCTTGCTATCAGGCCTCAGAGGAAACGGTTTACTGGCACCACAAACACACACATTCACACTTCAGTGATTCTGTGCATGCGTGTAGGTGTATAGATGTGTGTGTGTGTGTGTGTGTGTGTGTGTGTGTGTGTGTATGCATTTTTTGCATGCATGTGTGCATGCATAGTGTGTGCATGCACATGCCATGACTTGGATAAATGCAACCTGGCTCTCATGCCTTTATCGATTGATGCCGTTTGATCACTGGGTTTGATGCAGAATCATCTTTGGTGAGAAACTTCACAAGACTTCATCTCTTTACACCCACTCAGTTTTTGCTCAACAGATACACACTTCAATTTACATGTATTAGTTATGGCATTTTTTGTCATGAAAATTAACATGATCAGGATTTATCATTTTTATTGCACAAAAACATCTCTCTTACACAAAGGAGGTTTTTACTAAAACCTGATCATCCCAATCTCAGTAGGATCCACATAGCTGCATTCAGCTAAAAACTTGGTAAGCAGCCAAACAGGAGAATTCCAGTAAAATTAAGTTGTAATGTTATACAAGACAGTAGAACGTTATCACTCCAGACAGACAGAGAGAAAGAGGGGTGAGGGGGTGGAGGTGGAGATGGCCGCCTGGTATTTTCGAGTGCCCGTTTGGATCCTTGCCCAGGACTGAAAGATCATTCTCCTAAAAGCTTTCTCTGGCCGGGGGGGAATCATTGATCAGCAGTCACTGCAGAGCTGAGAGCCCTGATTGGGTTACTGTAATGAATAGAGGAGAAAGGGCTATGACCATCCAGGCAGTCATGAAACAGAATTACAAATCACAAGCCTGAGATGATATAGCAGGGAATATATGGACTCTCTGACTAATCTACAAGAGCCTGATAAGCTTGTGGAATGCAGAAATACAGCTGCCTCACATGAGGCCGGCCATTTAATCTGCAATCTCTGATTTAAAGACTTCCTGCTTGTTCTACTTAGTGAAAATGACGCTGATGAAGCTAATTTTATGATTTCAAACCTGTCAAAACTTAAAGATTTTGATGATGTGTTAGCTTAACTCTATGTTCAGTCAACTGATAGTGATTGTGAAATTGTATACAGGGCCGTGCACAGACACTGTAGTGGGCAGAGGCTCTTCATTACTTACATAATCCCACCCATTACCAAAATGCTTTCATTCATTACGTTACAGTAGAAGAACCATTTTGATCCAAAACTCACATTTCCTAAACAGACCAAAGGTGGGATAACATATTCTATTAAATGTTCATACTTGGTGGATTTTTCTTGTCGATATACTCACGATTGACGTGTTCCGACTGTAAATTAGACTGCATTTTGAGAATATGTGTGGGTACATGCATGCTTTCATATTTTTAATAAGTTATAGGTTTTGGTCAGGATTTTCAATAAATGTGTTACTTAACATGTGAACATCCCTCCATTATATGTCTAGCATAAAAGTGCTACGTTTGTATATGTCAAGTAAAAGTGATGCGTTTTCTGGCATAGAAGTATTTTCTTCAATATTAAAAAGTTGGAAAGTATATTCGGACTATACAATAGATTTGTGTGTATGGGCGGGAGTGTAATTTCACTTTATGTGGTCAGTTCAGTGCTATTGTAACAAACAGAAACAGGGTTGTTAATGCTTAAATGACTGAATGCTGGCTGTATTGTACTGGTATTCATTGCACCAGGAGGGTACACCAAGACACCGAGACACCAAGGCTAACACAGTGCTGTCTGAGTAATGGTTGGAGGGGAGATTGATCAGTGGTTGTGTGATGCCCCCTTGTGGCTGTACAGTTGGTAATTCAAATCAATAGAATATATAGGGTGCGTCTGAAAACAATGCAAATATTTAGTGAGTAATGCATAGTACTATATTTATTGATTGTATAATTTCCACAGGACTTCAAGGACGTTGAAATGTACCAATAATAAAAAGAATGCTACCAAAAGTAATACTCAAAGCAAACTGAATTACTGTAAGATCACAGCGATACATTTCAAGAGACGACGACGTCAAAGACGTGACAAGATTAGAAAGTACATATGCTTTCCACGATTCAACATGTCATATGCCATCACTCATTAAACCCAAACATATACACAAGTATATCAAAATAACAACAAGTACATCATTAAAAAACATGTTTCAAATTGCATCCCAATTGTTCACGGAAATACTGTAGAACGTATATTATCTCATATTAAAATATTCTCTGGTTATCCCATATATATATTCTGCAAATTCCTCTCCAAATTTGCCGTGCAATTGTCATTGAAATCTCTGTTAAGGCAACAATAGGACAGCACCATAAATGCAACCGTTGGAGTCATGTTACAGGTAGGTAGCATCAAGAGGTTGTGTTATTGCAGTCCAAGGCCACAAACACCCTCCTAAAGATTTTACAAATATATTTTCATAAGAAGAGAAAGAACTATAAGGGCCAAAAGTTGCAGGTTATGATCCTAAATGGCCTTCCTGAGCAGTAATAGCAAATATAGTGGATAGTATAGTGTACCTCAGAATGGCATCTGGCTCTGAAAAGTACTGTAATGATTCATAAGCCATCCATAATTAAGCATGTTACAAAAACTTAGTCGATTTAAGGTAAGTACATTTGCAAATAACAATAGTAGCATAAATACTTATCACAACAATACACAAGTCTTCAGATCAAAGACTTTCACAGTATGACCCATTGCAAAACCTCCACAAATGTTCTTTGCATAGTTAATTGATTTTCTGATAGTAAATGCATAAAAAACTAAATCAGCATAGTAGAAGATATTGATCTCTAATCATTAAGAAAGAAATGCCTGTCATTTACTAACAGAGCAACAAAGTGCAAAATCTATAGAGATTGTTGCTGTGGCTTCCATGAACACGCCATCGCTGTTGCTAACGCAGTATGAAACCGCGCTTTATGCTTTTCTGATGCCGCTAGCCACCAAGGTTTCTCGCCTCGTGGTTACAAATGCCTGCTGTTTTTCATAATAGGCGGCCTCATTAATAAAAGTGGGATAGACGGTGCCGGTGCCTTCGTAGCGGATGGTCTTTCCATCAAACGTCTGGAACATAGGGTCGCCAGGGTTCAGCGGCTCCCAGTCACAGTCCTGGAACAACAACAACAACAAACAACAACAAAGAAAAGGCTGAAGAGGGCTTTTGCGGAAACAACACTGACTCCTCACATCCATCAAAGACTTCTCATTTCCTTTTTCGTATTCAATCACGTATTTACAAAATCAAAAGTGTAAACTGTACGGCCAAAAAAGAGAAGGCTGACATAATCCAGACTTTAAAGATTCCTGTGCTGGTTTTCACCTGCAGATTGGGGTGCACCATGGCAATGATGTTTCCATTGGTGTCCCTGGGGTAGTCCATCCTCTCTGAGACCTTGAACACATCCACTGTACAGGGAGGGAACTCCATGCCTAAACAACACACAGATAACATCTCTGTTACTGTATATACTGCATATTGTAAGCAAGCGTCCTGCTAAAAACGTGTATTCCAAAAAGTGGTTGATTTCATCATCGACACCCATGCATTTTAACATTCTGCAATGCATTTTCAAAAGGTCGGTTTGGTTCCAAATCCATGGCACTTCTATTGGCGCAGGAAGAATTTCAGTAGCTTTCAGTTACAGTTAAATAAAGGAGAAAATCCCAGATACCGACAATATATTAGCATACGTAAAGGACAAAACTGAATTTTAAAAGAAGTAAAACGTCCTCAACAAATGATTAATAGCTGTCATTGTGCGGGGAACAATGATGCCATCTATGAATGAAAAACTATACACTATAAAATATTAGGACAGTGAAAAGAAACTAGTTATTTTTTGCTGCACAAGTAAAATGAATATGAGACAGATGTGCAGATGCTGTAAGGTACTGACTCTATTTAATAGAAGTATTGGAACAAATAAACTTCAAGTATATTAAAATCATTTTAAGAGACTGTTGCTGTGTCATTTTAAGGTAATACTTGGTAAGTTTGTGATTCATCAACCACCAAATTCTTGAGAAACTCTGGCAAGCCTTAACTGCATGCTTTAACATATAATAATGAATCTTTAATGAATTTTGCACTGCAGTACTTTGTTAAAGTTTGTAGAATAAGTAGTTGGAAGGTGCCACACTGCCAAAGTGGCTCTATTCAACCAGAGGAACTGCACTGGAAGGGTAATAGCTTTTGGCTGGTAAACAAGCTCAGAGCCTGGACATTAAGTTAAGCATAGAGTAACAGAGTCCATGCTGAAATGAATCGCTTTAGGACTGTCACATAACCGCAATCCCATTGAGCTGTATTGATATGCAAGAGGTTACACACAGCAAAAAAGAACCGATGTCCCAGTTGTCGCAGCAGTTTTCCCACTGAATGTATGTAATGGTTATTCCACTGAGGAAGTCATTTTCTACTGTAACAACGGCATCTGATACAACTAAACACGTTTTTTCATGCCGTTCAGCTCCAGAGCAGGAAAACCGGTTCATCACCATGCCAGAGCATTCATCAGCACCAGTGTGGCCCCAGGACAGAAGATTACCACACCATTGGCAGCCAGACTCTAATGACATGGAAACTAACCAACTTCCAACAAGCATGCCATTCAGCGGCAGGCCAGTCAGGGGAACAGGCAGACTGCGACTCACACTTGGCACGGACCGCTTGTTTACGTAAAAAAAAGGGGAAGGAAAAGCTGCCTTATACCTAAATGTTGCAAACGCTGTTCTGTGCCTTGGGAAAGGGGGTAGAGCGAAGACACGATGAGCCAGATGCAGATAATTTTAGAAATGTATCTACGCCAGGGAGAGCTGTGTGTAGGTACATCTGGATGACTCAGCCACCCATGAGCAATCATGTCACAAAATGTCTCTCGTCACTGTGATGCTGACAGACAGGCAGCGGGCTAGCGGACTGACGATGCCTGTAAACAACTGGTTTTTGTTGGACATAAGACATTACTAATCGCGTGACGTATCAGTCATCTGGAAACGCAAAAACATAACTTGACTGTCCTTGAAGATTCTGCGGAGAGTTTTGTATCCTTTAAAATCTCCTGCAACAATAATACTTTCCACTACACATAAAGGAGCCTGAACCACTTCAGCGGTCATGTATGCTTGAATTTAACTGGTTTGGCGTAATCCTTTGCAATCTTATTACTTGGCCTGCTGCTGAATGCCATATAGAGCTGGTATGTTACAGCCTAGTGTTTTAAGCTGCTATGGTATGCGAGTTATCACATTCTCTCCTACCTTCATTAAACAGCTCAATGAAGTCCAGCGCGTGTTTCAGTATTACTCTCATCGCTTCAAAGATGTTGCTCCTCAGAACGCCTTGAGGCTGAGGACCCACTTCCAGACCTGGGATAAAAACAATCAAAAGGCATATTTGCGCATGTAAAACTATTTTCAACTAATTGACTGTGACACCTTGGAGAGGTGTAAAATGTCACGGCTTGGGTATTATTAGCTGAACATTGTCCCTCGGAGCAGTTTGGCTGGACTCACCAACAGGGTGCTTGGCTACAGACCGTGAAGTGGAATATTTCAGAAGAGGGTGTTCATTCAACAGAACAGGACAACTGGCTGGAGCAATGGCTTTCTGCAACACAAAACACAGACGACTTCAGCTACAGACAAAAACCACACAAACACACCTCAACAGAAGAGGTCTGTGATGGAGAAATGCTAAGGTTCATCAAGCGAATCTATGAACTGCACCATGGTGACTCTGATGTTTGAATAATGGCAGCTGTGACTACATGGCTTTAGAGTCACATGCTACACATTAGCCAAATGTCTGAACCTGTCTTTTTAACCCGTATCTAACACAGTTTACATTTCCATTACTTACACTGCTATTATGATAAAAGAAGAGATAATTGTGATTTAAGGTTCTGCTTGACAGAATGAAAAAAATAATTTGCAGCAAAGCACACACAAACCATTCACAAAAATTACACATACAAAATACAATGACCCTGTGTATGAATGTAATGAAGTTTAGTTTGGTGGACAACCAGCACTGCCAATATAAACCAGAAAATACAACACAACTATACTCCGCACAAGGCACAATAACATTTTCAGCAGCCTCAACATCATAATCTCCAACATAACCCTAATCCTCAGCAACAGCATTGTGATCACTGCCTTCATCATCATCATCATCATCATCATCATCATCATCACCCTCCTCCTCATCATCACTGGGACATGGAAGTCCAACTTGGCTCTAATTTGATTGTTTGTGCCTATTTGTCTGAACTAGTGAAGGAGGTGGGTCTAGTCAGCCTGGATGGACTCTTCACCACCTATCTGTTGGAAAACACCAGACAAATGTCTCAGATGGCCTCCCAAGATCTTACTGCTTACCTTCACTATTGTGCCAACAGTGTTTTTGATTAACACCAAGATAAAGGCTAAAGTCATTAGGGACTTTTCAACCTGAGACCGTTTCTTAACAGAAGAATGATTGCTGGCCCTTCTTACAAAATCAGTCAGAGAACTCAAAGTTCAGTTTGTTATCTGACATAGTACCAAGATATGAGACACTGAGCACCTGGTTCTTGATGACAGTATATTGAGGGGTAGGTGGGCGATGTCTGGACTCAGTCTTCTATCTTTAGTAATTGACAGTTACCTCTGCATTTGACTCCTCTAGGTGTTTCTATAGAAGGTCAAATAGGGTTAAAGGTGCTATGCGTAGCATTTTGTGTTTCTCGATATTAAGACCACATTTCCCATAAACCCTACAGCTTCATGTCGCAAAGAGGACTCCTCCCCCTCCTTGGCGTGTCTCTGCATGCGTTTGTTTTGAAGAGCAAGAAGGATAAGAGCCGATAGCAGCCCTTGATAACAGCTAATACACATTCAGCACAGGCAGGTAAGCTAACGTTAAGTAGAAACTACACAATTAGAATAGTGAAACTGGAATAAAATTGTGCATTACTTGCAAAGTTAAAACGATTCCTTTTTTTTTGCCATAAAGCAATCTGCCTTTGTGCTGTGAGGCAATCCAGCACATTTCCCTAAAATCCATCCTGCTGGCAGTGTAAAATGCAGTGCAGAGGCAGGGAGAGGCTGCCAATCTCCTTGGCGATAGTCTTGTTTGTTTACGGTAATTAAACTAATATCTCAAAATAAATGTGGTTTGGATTAACTGATGTTAAAATGCTGCACATAATGCCTTTGAGGACACCTTTCATGGCCTGATATGAAACAGATCAAGAGGGTGTCATCAGTGATAAGTAACTCAGAGGACATTGTGACCAGAGAGTCAGGCACATCTTAAGTCAAAAATAATGTTTGGATGGTTGATCCTTTAAATGACTGAATTACCTGTCCAATACGTAAAGGTAAATAGATCATTATGTTATGTACACAGGTCATTGAGCTTCTCCAAAGAGGCCTAATTTTGGTAGAACATTCACTTTCCAGCACACATACCTCTCTAGGAGTTCATGAACTGTCAACAACTGATACTAGAGACCCCCAGTCACCTCCATTCACTTACTTTCATTCTGAAAAGTTAGTCTAAAAATCATTCCTGTAACGCATATACAATCTCAAGGTAGGGATCCAGGGGGAATATTTCATTCCAGGATCTGGTGTCATATTTCTCAGCAAATAATTTTGTCTTTCTGCAAATAGTGATGGTGGATTCTCAGGGCAGCTAACATTGGATGTTGACGGCTCCTGTTTGTGCTAAATAGTGAAAACGTTCAGTCAAGAGTAGAATTTTCTCTTTAAGGCTGCAACCTTGATGTAGTTCATCATCTGCAGGTTGAAGTGGTCTTTGGAGCTTTCCAGTATCAGAGTGCAGCCCATATTGGACGTGGTGTTGTGGAGGTCGAAGATGACGTCGTAGGCGTCTGGGCTTCCTTTAGGCCCGAACATCCGGTTGATCTCCTGGGCCCTCTGCACCTCGTAGGGCAGGTCGTCTCCAGCCGGGCCGCTGCAGCGCACAGTACACACACAGTTCAGTAATCATACTTCACGCTTGATACTGGCACATCCACAGCTAATCACACAGTTCAGCTGAAGGAACAAAGAGCTACTAAACATGTTAATTATTGTCACAAAGTTGTCTATTCTTCTTCATAGACAGCCTTCAACACCAACACTTTCACCTGACTGTTCACCCTAGTGGAAAAAATCACTATGATCAACAGCCTTCAAGTTAAAACACACCAACTGTGGGTTAATATAGAATAGGCACAACTGCTTCAAAAGCTGAAGACAGGAATTTCCTGTTTCTGTTGTGAACGTCTGATTCTTATTTACTGACACTGGCCTATTCACCAAGTTTTTGCATGTGGATGAAAGCTGAATAATTCTGATTGCAAACGATATCTTGGTGATTTCCATCATTCCACCAATTCAGTCATATAGAAAGTTATAGCAGCCATTATGCCAACCAAGCTAATGTAGGGAAATACTGTGGGATAGTGGCCTACTTTTGAGCATTAAGAAGACATTTGATCCACTTTCTCAAAGCCTTACATGTCTGAATGAAAGGATCCTTGAGAAGTCTGTTTCGTCCGCAGGCTTAACTTGCTTTTGCCCATACAGACATTGTATACATTATCAATAGACAGTGAGAGCTGCCCTTTTTTCCCCTCTTGGCTCTTTTTGAGCATTTGAAAATAACCACTAGTCCAGGACATTCTCCAAACTACTGTAGAATAGCACCTCTACTAAGCATATTGTCCCACTTCCCTCACACCTGCTCTTTAGAACCCCATTTTCACCAAATATCCGGCATTGTCTGGATTACCAGGCCCACAATACAGAAGCGTACTGTGGGCTACAGCTGTCAAAGTGGAATCCAACATACCAACTTAAAATGAAACAAATGAATAGTGGCCAGGAGCTTATCAAGTAAGCCTACAACTCAATTACACAAACACACACAAAAAATATGTGGAAGGATCGGTAGTCAGTCTATTTAAGACACTCTGGGCTGTTTTTAGAAACAGTCTTCAAGTGGTTAATCTTCTTATATGTTGCCTACAGAGAGGGTAAACAGTTTGTAGGCTGAAGAGCCTTGGGAAGATCTATCTTTAGATCTATCTTCTATCTTTAAGAACAATAAAGTCACTATAACCTCGCTATTCACACATATTCCCTATAGGAATATTGTAGTGATACCATAAGAAATTGAAAAACATAGCATAAGTTATGATAAGGTCACTATAGACTGTGTCTCGTGTCTGTGGTACTACTGAATACCACAGACAGTATCAGTCGCTGTATGAATAATGTTATTATAGGAATATGATGGTGATTTTTGTTCGGGGAGACAAGCGTTAATATTCAGCTATAGAAGTGAATAGGCTGCTGTCAGTTCATGCACACTGGAGATATGAGCCAGGGTTTGCGTAAGACTTCATTTTCCGCTATAGTGCACATGAAAGAAAAAAGAAAAAAAAACAGTCTGAAATCATTTGCAGCTCAGTCACGTTTCGCTCACGTTTTTCCAGCTGGCTAACAGTCAGCTGGAAGTCTAAGAGGGGACACACTGCTCCACCGTTGTGGGTCTAAGAACCGAGGACACAGGCTGGTGATAATATACAGTATCTCTAATAATAACAATAACATGTTGGAATAATGTCCATGTGACATATCCAGTGTTCTACTGTAAAAAAAAAAAAAAAAAAAAAAATCCCAAACGAAAAATCACTATAATATTCTTATAATATTACTATAGGGAATTATAGTATTCAATAGGGAGTTTATAGTAACCTTATTGCACTTCATGGTATCAGTATAATATTCCTATAGGACTAAGGTTTGCTCTGATATTTGTATTGTATCCTTCTAAAATGTGTGTTTGGATTGATACACTTGTTTTTTCTTTGTAAAAGATGCCTTATGTTATACTATGTCTATATCACAGGTAAACAATATGTTCTCTATAAACATGGGACCCACAGTTAAACTAACCTACTGCACATCTACCCGGACCCCCATATTATATTTCTTATTTGTCTCCTAAAGGGAGTTTGGTAGAACACAAAACTTGGAATATCTGAATGGCATTAGTCCATAATGCTACATAATTTGTATAGCCATCACATTTTTTCCAAACACATTTCTGTGACTTAGGGCCAGCGGGTCCCAAACTGGGTCCAGGGGATCCCCAAGGATCCTTGAGGGGGTCCCCAGGGGGTCCACAGCAAAAATAACTAGCTCAATTTCACTGTCATTTAATTCATTAGAAGTTAGGCCAATAAGAGAATGCATAGCCTATAAACGACTCTTCAGACCAGAGGTTTCACTCTCCCTACTGTTAGGCTACCTCCCCACCTACAGTACAAACAGGAGTAATTCTGTTCCAAGTCATTTCTAACAACACAAATCTTCTCAGACTGGGCTCCTTGGGACAAAATCTTATCAAATGGGGGTCCGTGATCTAACGTGAATCTATTCTGGGGGGTCCTTGGCATGAAAAAGTTTGGGAACCCCCTCTGTGCCATGTCTAATGCGCATGACTACAGATAGGAATACCATCCAGCAGCGACACTGTACGGTCTGTTTACCTGAGGTTTTCCGGGGTGAAGGCTCGGTTCAGATCCGTGTCCACGTATCTGGTGCATTTCTCCACGGCTTTGGGGTTGGTGATGAAGGGCTTCGTCTCGACCCCCTTCCTCTGGATCTCGGCGCCGTTCTTCACCCATAGGTTTACGAGCGTCACGCCTGACATCTCGTTTCCATGCGTCCCCCCGAAAATAGCCACTCTCCTCGCCTCATTGAAACAGAGGGTGTTGTATGAAGACATGTCGGGGTGACAATCTGTGCGGAGGTGGAATTAAAACACACAGAGGTCTCGGAGGCTTCGGGAGTCGGGAACAAGGCGCAGGAAAAGTTTCCAGCCGGAGCTGTAAAGCCACACTGTTGTGGTTTCTTAAAAGCCTGCCGTGGCAGTGCGCTTACGTAACGTGGCCGCTGGCTTGTTGTGGTCAGTCACCGTGCGTAACCGCGCTGACTTGTGCATGGCAGTGCACGAGTGGCGGGGAAAATTCCTTCAGAGGGCTGGGTTAGCAAGGGTCCTCCACTTGTCTACAGGGTCAAGCCCGCAAAAATGGGACAAATAGTGTCTTTCCGGTGACATGTTTCAAAATAAAACCGGGCTTGACAAACAGTTTTTACGGTGTGAAGCTAGACAGAATTTTATAATGACTTCCGGCCATACCTTTCAAAATAAAGCCGTGTTGCAACGTTTGAGTAACAAAGTATCAAAGTGACAAAGAATATATTTAAGGGGGGATATGAAGTAATTTAAAACATAACTGTAGCACCCTCCCCCCCTGTCAATTTCACAATATGTCTTGAAAAAGTCAGTTTTAACCAATAGCAGTGGATCCTAACAACTATATAATGGGAGCCACAATGGCTATGCAAGATGCCACATTATTGTACATGTACACCGAATATACAAAATATTAGGGACACTCGCTCTTTTCATGAATTATACTGATGAGGTGGATCCAGGTAAGAGTCATTATCCCTTATTGAAATAATAATCCCAACCAGCATCCCCTATCCCCTCCCTACACACACACAGGCCTGGGTGCATCCTTCATGTATCTGTTTACAGTGTGTTTTGTACATTTTGACATTATTCTTTCTTTCAGTCAAAACAAGAACAAAACCATTTCCTCATTTAAATTGTTTAGTCATTATGTTGTCCTATAATGATGTCCATTACAAAGCATTGCACAATATCTGCCTGCCACTTTCTATCATAAAATAAGCAATGACAATATTAATAAACTGTTCATTTATTAAGTATCATCAAGTGAAAACGTCTGTAGCATTTCTCATGAAGGTCTGGTCTCAGAGCATCTTGAGGCAGAGTGGCACATTAACCATGAATAGCCACCAGTAAACATGTTTAAAATGAGGCAAAGCTAAGAACAGAAAAGAAAAATAATAATTTTCCCCTACCATGTAGTAATGACAATTTATTATGACTTGTCTTTCAAATGGCCATTAGGTGGCAGGCTAGGTGTTAAGATTCAAACAAAAGTCAGATTAGTTGACAAGGTGCTTAAAACCCACAGGCTCTTAGTGAACTCAGGTGTTCTCTGAGATTTTTCTCAAGCGTCAAGAGTGTTCACAAACAAAACGATTACATTCATTTGATTCAGTTTTAATTTAATGAGCTTATGGTCCTTTTTTTCTTCCAAATTATTGAAATATCTGTATATTCTGGAGCTTTTATTAAAAAAAAAGTTTGATTGGCATTCTGAAGGAATCATGATTTTGGTTTGTTATGGTGTGCTGCTGCTGCCCCGAAGTTTGTCCCAACACCAAAAAGGTTGAGAACCATGACAGTAAAAATGCTTTGATACAAAACAAAATATATTAAAACAAAATCTGTAAAAACCAAACAGCTCAGATTTATATATAAAACTCATGCCATCCATGAGTCAGTCTGTGGCGAGGAAGTCCTGATCTGGATAATGAAGTCTCCTCTTGCCCTTTATGGGTTTCTTCTCCATGTGGTCTGAGGAAGACAACATTTCAAAGCGTGGTGAACTACTCTCTGATAACATGGGACCGCTGGACATAACTTTTGGGGCAGCTGATGGCTTGTTCCTCTCCTTCTCTTTCTTATTTTTCTTCTTCTTCCTGATATGGGGCTCTATTTCAACAGACTCAGACAATGTCCCATCTGGTAAGTTATCATCAGCACATTTCTTCTTTTTCTCCTTTTTCTTTTTCATAGCATTTAACACAGGATTCTTAGATAAAAATTCGGAGGCATGTTCAGCCTCGCACATGTTTGGAACATTTTTCACCAGCGTTTTCTTAAACACTTTCTCAGAAGTACTGCCGTCATGAGGTATTTCAGCACTGTGACTGGATGACTGCCTGCTTTTTTTCTTTGGTGAAACTGATCTGTCCGATTCAACATCTTCCACCGTAGATGGCGCACTCTCTTGTATCGCAGCGTGGGGATCTTTACATTTCTTTTTTTTCTTTTTCTTTTCCAATACCACGGCCTCGTCAGAGAGAGAACGTCCCAGATCAGCAGCACTGTCCCTTCTGACCATGGGGGTTTCTAACTCCCTATCGTTTTTCTTGCGTTTCTTCTTTCCCTCTACCCAGGTGACAGTGATTTGAGGCCCAGAGCTCTGACACCTTTCGTTTGGTTCCTCAAAATCCTCCTCATGATCTTTCACTACACTGTCCTGTGAAGTGGAGGTCTTTTTCTTTCTTTTCCTTTTCCTGATCATATCATTAGACCCGATGAGAGACTCCTCCAAATTTTCAATGTTTTCCACTGGCTCTGTCTCAAAATCACAAGCGCTGACACCAAGTTTCTTTCTGCGTTTTTGTCTACTCATGTCAAAACCGGCTACAGATTGAGAGGGGGCGCTTGTTTCCCGGTGTGTTTTAGCATCCTTTTCCATTGTGTCATCAACAAGGAAGGAAGCGGCCCCCTTCTTTTTCTTTTTCCGCACAGACACTGAATCATCACTTTGTGCCACAGCGTCTACTGAGATATCCCCGGCCGACATTTCAGTCATTTTCTTCTTTTTCTTCTTGGTTCCCAGTTCCGCATCTTGGTCTGCGGAGCGCTCGCTTGTTTTCTGGCTTTTATCGGCCTTTTTAACCTTTGGGTTCATTTGGGTTTCTTCAGGAGTGTTGGAGATATCTGCCCCCTCGTCCCTCTTCTCTTTCTTCTTCTTCTTCTTTTTCGCTGACAGTACTATACTATCTGTCAGAGTTTCAGCATCATTAGAAGAGGTTATGTCCACATTCTCCTCTTCTTGTCCAGCTTCAGTCTCATCATTAGAGGACGACCGCTGCTTCTTTTTGCGCTTTTTTCTTGGCTCCGTTACATCTTCAAGCTGGGGAGCAGAACTCCCTGAGCTATGTTGACTGTTTTTGGCATCAGTGGAGTCTGATGTTCCTTGAGAAACCTCAGTACTTTCTAAACACGGGCCTAGCCCAGGCCTCAGTGTTGGGGTGGAGCTACCCGATCCCTCTAACTGTCCTGTTAACCGCAGCGGTGGATCTAGATTCAAATCCGATGCTACCTCTTCTTCCTGTTCCTCTACAATTACATATCTTTCTTTTTTCCTTTTCTTCTGTATCTCAGCATCTTCATTCGGAGGTCTGGCAGCTGCGTCGGAGGACAACTCAACAACGTCCTCATCGTTCTCACTGACTCTTTTCCCCTTCTTCTTCCTCCTCTCTCTGCCATCATTCGTCTTACAGCTGTCTGACAAGACTGAACCCTCCTCCGCTCTCACATTTGGCTCCAAGTTGCCATCCTCATCCTCTTGCCTCTGGGATACCGCAGCTATTTCATCACATGAGACTATTTCAGACACCTGTGCTGAGGCTCGGCTGTGAGATTCATCCACCTGTTCTGAATATAAACTCTCTGATGTGCCTTCCTCTAGTCCTTCCCTCATAGTAACATCAACTCCAGACTTATTCTTTTTGCTCTTTTTCTTCTTTTCTTTTAACTGGGAATTGTCTCTTTCCGTTACGCCATCTTCTTCTACACTCCTCTCCTCCTGTCTCAATATTTTAATGTCATGAGACGAGTCCTTCCTCCTATTTTTTTCACTAAGTTCCACCTCGTCGCCCAACTGCGGTGCCGAAGAAAGGCCGGGAGTCTGTTCTACCTCTGCGATTCCTACACTCACACAAGTGCCAGCATCCTGACCCTCTGGCCCTTCCTGGCTAGAAGGCAGCTCCATTCCTTCTTCCATACCTCCACCGTCTCCTTTCTCCATTTTCTTCTTCTTTTTCCTCTTCTTTCCCCTGACTTCATCGCATGCCCTGTCAATATTGTCACTTATGAGGTCTGGAAAACTTAACAGGGGATCACAGGTTTCTCTGACTGCAGGTTCGTCCTCTGGCTGTCCTGTCTGGGGATCGTCCGCGTGGCAAACATCAGCCCGGGCCTCGTCTCTGTCCTGTTGGATATATTCCACTGAGATTCTCTGTAGCCTGTATGGCCCACAACTAGTCGAAGTTGAAGCAACGCTGACG
The DNA here is from genome assembly GCF_048128805.1 of Centroberyx gerrardi. Taxonomy (NCBI): domain Eukaryota; kingdom Metazoa; phylum Chordata; class Actinopteri; order Beryciformes; family Berycidae; genus Centroberyx; species Centroberyx gerrardi. The sequence goes on from NC_136007.1 coordinate 22,872,185, forward strand.
TTACACAGGTCTTCCTCCCCTGTTGTTTGGAGAGAAAGATTCCCCCCGTTTTCTCTGCCGCTGCGATTTCTCTTTCGGGTCAAATGTCTTCTTGGTGTTTCAGTTTGGTTCATAATGTCACTTGTCATACGTTCATCACTCGTCTCTCTGGTGACCGAACCTCTATGAGAAGAGCCTCCGTCAACAGTGCTCTCTGTTTCTGGGCACAGCCGTACTCCCGTCAGTCTGGACGCCCTCGTTATCTTTGGAGTTGACTTCTCTGGTGTCTTCCGCGGAGTTCCTCGGGAAGTCACTCGTCTGACAACTTTCTCCCTCCTCTGGCGTTTCACCTGGTTGGCATTGATGCCGTCTCTCTTCTCTTTGGATGATGGAGTGTACCAAGGCTGTGGGGACTTTGCTTTAGATGGTGTCACGAACAGTTTCTTTTCCTGTAAGATGACATAAAAATGACAGATAGCACCGAATGATGTCCAAGTTCACATTCAAAACAAGTGCTTTGTGTGCTAAATAAGACACCTGCTGCAAGATTCCTGGTACAAATATCCTGCTTACCACCACTTTGATGTCCTCATCGTCTGATCTTTCATCCTCTCTGTAAAAGCACAGATATGCTTCATTATTATGCAGATAAATTCAAGTAAGAATACCATTATGCCTCAAAATAAACTTACTCTGACAATGGAGATATCGTCTCCTTATCTGTGTCAATCGTTGGTAAAGATGGCTCCGGAGCAGCTCCTGTTTTGTTGTCCTTCCACAGCGTTTCGACGCATTTAAAGAAGGATCCCATTGCAGAAATCTGTTAACAGTAAAGACTTTACTAGTAAATCATATTAGAAAGTATATGCTAGAAATATGTTGAACTAGCCTATATGCTGAACAGTCATTTTAATGAAATAGAGGAGGGTGACCTTACATGAAGACCTGCATTCTGCTGGACAGTTAACTGGCTGCCTCTGCGCTTCCTCGCCTTGCTAGACAGGCGTTTATCATCCTGGATCCTTTGCAGGAAAGGGAAAGAGTACTTTGGCAGTCTGTGTTTCTGTCCTCTGCTCCCTTTCCTGCTCTTGGACGATTGTGCTGCAGATGAAAGGACTGATTTGCTTCGGTAAACAAAGGATGCACTGCCATCTTCACTTTCTTCTCCTTCTGTGGGAGATGTGGGAGATGTGGGGCCTGACCTGAAGCTGGAGTGACGTCTCTTGACTGACCTCACTGCCTCAGGCACTGGGTTTTGAGTTATGAACAGGCTGTCCCCTGAATCGCTGCAGAGGCACAATTATACATTTAGAAATTGAACTATTTAGTATAGGAATAGCTGGATCATCGTGCCATTTGAGTGGCATCCTTACCTGTCCGCTTCATTGGGGTCACCTGACACCTTGTCCTGCCTATTCTGTCCCAGGGAAGAGTCCAAATACCTCGATATTTTCTCCACAAAATCCGGAGGGGAATTCTCCAGGACGATGTGGCATGAATTCACTGTGGCTCCATCTGACTCAGTCCAAAATGAGGAATTATGAATTCCTTCCATCACCAAGCAAACGATAACAGTGATTAAATCACTGAGGGGTTCTGGCAAGAAATCATCGTAGTAGATAGGCGTGTTGGATTCCCTAGATCCCACTTCTGCGAAAACCCTCTGCAAATGTCTCGATTCTCCTCATTAAAAAGTGAACTGAAGACGCAAAATGATACTCAGAACTAAATATCTAACAAATATCGGCGTATCATTTGTATAAATGAACTCATGTTGCGCCAAAACATCGAAATGCGACAAGTCCACACAACACATGTGGTACCGTATCAACCAGGAAGTGTTTATACATCACATGCGCGACCAATGATCATCTGACCAATCAGCGCTCTGCTACCAAGGAGGAGGAACAAAGTCTCGAGATGAAGCGAGAGGTTTCACGCCTGTTTACTTCCGACTTCACTTAAACCGCGTTAGGCAGATTAAACCCCCTTCTTTGTCAATGGGAGTCACATTTGCTAGAATATCTTTTTTTCTGGGGGAGGCTTAGTTGGTTTCCCCAAACAGCGTAATGTGTAAAGTCTAGTGTTCAATTCTGCTGTCTCTTGTAGTATTTATTCATGGCGGTTCTTGAATAAAATGACGTGACGTTCAGAATTAAGGAAGGCAGAAAAACCAGGGTCCATCTCCAAACCCCAAGTTCCCAAGTATTACTAAACACCTGAAAATTGAGGTTATGTCCCATATGATGTGATCGCAGCAATTTATCCTAATTTTAGGCAGTTGTACGCATGCGCGAGATGATTTCCTGCTCCTCTCTAGTGAACAAGGGTTTCCATAGGCTGGGACGGGACGGGAACTATCTTGATAGTAAAGTCCATTCTCTTTGGATATAGTTATACCAACTGAGTTTCCCTTTTCTAGGTGGACACCATTGGCATTCCAGGTCCTGGTACATACGCTTTGAACCACAGCATGGCAGAAATCAGCAAAACTGAAAAGGTCCAGTTGCATGTCCCAACGTTAGAGGAGCTGTGCAGCGGTAAGGACTTGTGTTATTGTGATACACGGGCAAATTTGCAGAGACCGCTGTTGTCTTATAATAAAAAGCTACTCACCTGAATGTGGCGTCATGCAGAGAGTAATAAACATGTTATTGCTCGTTGCAGTGTTACAAGCAGGACTGAAGGACAATTTTGCTGAGGCTCAGGTCAGTGTTGTCGACTGTCCAGATCTCACCAAACAGCCGTTCCAGTTTCCTGTCAAAGGTAAAGTGTCGTCCCTGTTTACAACGTTACCATACTGCAAAAGTACATTTCACTTATACTCCACAATATGTTTAGAAATATGTTTAAATATATACAAAAACGTGCCCCAAAATGGACTCGTACATGTAGATGACATTCATTAAAATGCATTTGGAGTTATAGGCTACTTGCAGATTTACTGTTGTCAGCACTGCATAGGAAGAAAGTGTTTCTAGTGTGTTGAAACATATCCCTGAACATATAAGTCTATGTGAAATGCATGTTTTGCAGTATGTTGATCTTAGCACTGAATATTAAATATTGTGCTGAACATTGTAGGCTACATTGCAGCCGATTTTTTTGTCATATACTGTACTTGTAATGTTTCTTACAATCACTGATAGTAATGTCTTCTCTCCACATACTGCAGGCTTGTGTGGCAAGCCTCGCATTACTGATGTTGGCGGCGTGCCTTACTTGGTCCCCTTGGTTCAAAAGGACAAGGTAGTTTGTTCTATCACACAGTGCAATGTGGAAATAATGCATGGAGGTATTGTGAAATGACTCATAGTGAACGGGACTATTATTCCCCCCCCCCCCCCTCCTCCCAGGAATACAACATGAACACCGTGTCAAAGGAGGTGGAGCTGCCAGGAGCTTTCATCCTCGGTGCAGCAGCTGCGCCCTTCAGAATCGTTGGGATGAATGCAGAGGTTTGTCTCCTTTTCCAGCAAAAGTTCTGATTTCAAGCAATCAAACCTACAAGTGACGTTTTTGCAGTAGGGTGGCCTAGTGGTTAGAGCATAACTCTGCCAACAACTAACTATACGCACATCGACAGTGGGTGCTGGGTTAAGTGCCGATTATCAGTTGAGAACCTGCACACGGGGTGTGCGGGTTCTTTTCCCATCATTTTCCATCACACCAATTGATTCTGACCAAAACGTAATCAATTGCTTCACTATAGAGCTACTTGCGTCTTGCTTGCCACTGGATGCGCAGCTCTCCAGTACAGTCCTAATGGGCCAATGGAAGCTCCAGAAATCAACCTCAAAAGCACCTAAAGCATGTCTTTTGGTGAAAATCAATTGGTATGATGGAAAATGATGGGGAAATAGGCCAGAGTTATACTTTAAAAAGACCTTGAGCAACACTGAATCACCGACCAGCTGTAGGCTGCTGCTCTGTAGCTGACCTGACCCCTGACCTCCCTGTGAAGGGGGAAAGCGAGCAGGGGATTTCCCTACAGGGATCAATAAAGTATCATGTTATCATTATAAACTGAGGGGACACGTTTTGTAACACAGTAGTTAGTACAGTGAATATTGTCGTCCACAGCTGATGCCTCTGGTTCTGACCGAAGCGGAGGGAAGGCCCGCGGTGAACAGCAGCTACTTCTCCTCCATCAATCCAGCTGATGGCCAGTGTCTGCAGGAGAGATTCAGCGATAAATTCTCTGGCTGCAACTTTGGACTGCTGGGCAATCTGTATGCTTGTGAAGGCAAGCCTGGAAAGGTAAATAGTAATAGTCTTATTTGATCAAACAAAATCTGGCAAATCAGAACTGGATTTTTTTTTTGCCTCGAGAATGTAGTATGTTGTGTGCGTTTAGGTTCTTTCATAAATGCATTGTCATTATTTATTTAGCAAATAATGAACTTCTCTGGTTATATTTTAATGTAAAGAACATAATTTGCAGGATTGTAAGTTAATGATCAAGTTGTTGTGAATGAACTCAGACCCCCTCTCACATCTAATAAACATTAACAAAAGGAAAGTGACTCTGTACCGGTTGAGTAGTCAACGCTGAAAGCTTTATTTCTCCCCCTCCTGCCTCCCTGACAGGTCATAGAGGTGCGGGCCAAGAAGAGAACAGGAGAGGACAGTCTTGTTGGGTCTTTGAGGAAGACTCTCGAGGGTCACTACCCTGATAAAAGCCTGGCTCTGGGAGGCACCTTCATCATCCAGAAGGGGAAAGCTAAAATCCATATCATGGTAAATAATAGATGCTGATAATGCACAATGGGATGCATGACTGATTGTGACTGTCAGGCTTCATACATTGTATTTGTTTCCTTGTGGCCGCTTATCCACAGCCAAGAGAGTTCTCAGTCTGCCCCCTCGACACAAACGACGACGTCAACAACTGGCTCCAACACTTCGAGGTCAGCGCCCCGCTCATCTGCCAGTCTGTGCTCGTATCCAGAGACCCTGTGAGTAAAGATCACACGCTGTCAGTGGTGGAAAGAGTACTAGAATGTCCTACTCAAGTAGAAGTATTGTTGCTTTGCTGATATTGTACTTAAGTAGAGGTGAAAGTACTGGTCTCAAAATCTACTTAAGTAAAAGTAGAAAGTAGCTCATTTAAAATGTACTCAGAGTGAAAGTTACTGAGGTACTTCTTAGAAAAGAGAACGTTGTTAGATGTGATTTTCTTTCTTAAAAGATGAGAGTACAGAGTTCAGACTCACTTCTTTTAATTGGAAAATTTGGAAATTACAAAATAAAGCGCACAAACAAAGTATTGCTCTTCTCTTCTTTGGGCTCCACAATTTGTCAATTTACAATGTTCCAGTTTCTGATGCTTATGGAGAAGCTACAAAATCTGTACTCTGTAATGGATGTGATTTAAAATGTAGTGAATTACAATACTTCAGTAAAAACCTTACTTAAAATGTACTCAAAATACTCAAAAAGTGCACAAAAAAGCTACTCAATTACAGTAACTTGAGTAAATGTAATTAGATAACTCCGCCCTCCCACACTGTATATAGTCATGTCAGTAAGGTAGATGAGATAAGTGTAGTTTCTGCCATAGTAGGCTGACTTCTACTCATCTGTCCACTTGTTTGCTGTGTTTCCAGGGCTTGGACCTGCGGGTGGAGCACACCCACTGCTTTAGCCATCACGGAGAAGGCGGCCACTACTACATCGACACCACTCCTGACAGTGTGGAGTACCTGGGCTACTTCATGCCTGCTGAGTTTGTCTACCGCATCGACAGGCCCAAGGAGACACACGTGATTGGACGAGACTGAAAAATAAAACATAATCTTGTTAGCAGCATTTCTTGATTATCTGAATCGACAAGGAATGAACATACAGTATGTGATCTATATTAGGTTCAATATATTATAAATTGTAGGACTTAAGGACTTAATTTTACAACTGCCTAAAATGCTTCACAGTTTGCATCATTTGTATTAATCTTTGCACCTAAATCGTGTTTCTTGATGTGAAATCACTACATTTCATTTCATAAAAACTGTTGAATTTCTCTGAAGTGTTTTAGTGTTTTGTGATTGTCTTGGCTGTTCTCCCGGACGAGCCCCCATATGTTACAGGCAGCAAATCATCCCGGACGAGCCCCCATATGTTACAACCCGGCTCACGGAAGTAACAGAGATGGAGCCATACGCCAAAGTAAAAGTTAAAACAATTATTTATTAACTAAAACTAAGGGGTAAACAAACTACATCAAACCAAAAGAACGGAACAAAAGATGTGCATAGGTGAGGAGGGAGAGAGCAACTGATGGTCAGATGGCTTTTTAAACCCAAGGAGTACAGGTGCACTCCATTGGCACTGATGACGACCCCGCCCACCAGGCTCCTGCAGGACAGACAAACATGCACAGCACCAGCAAGCAGAGCAGGAGGGTTGTCACAGTTCATGGAGTCAGACTGAGTGAAGTAGTCATTGTAGCAGCATCTATTCTTCCATGAACTAGACACCTGCTACTCTCCAATGATAGAAAGTTCTTTGTGCCAAACAGTTGTTTCTGGGGACAGAGAAATATCAGGTACACTGGTTAGTCTAATATAGGTAGCATGTGTGACTTGTGAACAACTACATTAAGCTCTGGTGACAATGCCACATTTTTATTTGTTTATCTTTCAGAAAGCAGTATGAACCCTGGCTGACACATTTGTTCCCATTAAAGCAGAATTCCATCAAAACTAACTTCATAGGTTGTCACTCTGCAGCCCTAACTCTAACCTATTCTGCAAAAATGACACAATTTCCAAAAATGCACAACTTACAGCACAAAAAAATAATCTCAAAAACCCATATTTTGGATCTTTTAGAACAGAAGTAGAAAATGTGGTTTAAACTGAGATTGGTTGTACTGCTGATTTTATTAAATATATTTTGAGGGTAAAATCCTGCTTGACTTGTCATTGGTATAATGAAAAGCTTTTTGCCCTGAGCATGATTTTTTTTTTCATTGAACCACAAACTTTATAGAGTGTGGGCAATATACACTGAAAACATCTGAGCAGCATGTAAATCTACAATAACAATAAAATAAAAATAAGTGAGTGGTTTGTGTAGCTGGAAGTTGCGTTAGTTAAGTTAATTATATTTTTCTTAACTTACAAGACGTGTTTACATATGTCTTGATTATCAGCTGTATTGATTTCCCTAGTGAAGCTCGTGCCCTCTTCTGACTGGAGCAGGTAACGCATCATTTCCCACAATGCTGCTGCCGCATCGGTCCGGAAGTGAGACGTTTATTGACAATATGGCCGCTGAACTGCTTCTGGATTTGGGCAAAATTGTAATTTGACAGCCCTCACTCGGCTGCAAATCAACCATTTTTGCCTTAGAAGTGTATATAACTGATGCATTTGAATGAAGGGACTCGCGAATCCACGGAATGGTGTCACTGAGCTGAGGAAACATTTAGAGAGTGAAAATCGTCATGTCGTTTTTCAAGAGGAAAGGTGAGGAAGCTCCCTCGTAAGGGTGTAACGTCAACGTTTGCTAGCAGTACAGAGAGTCAGGTTGAGGAAAGAGTAATGCTAGAAAAGATTTACTCCAGTTGAGAATGCCGACACTAGCAAATCGGCAAAGCCAAGGGCGCACTAATACAGAGGAAATGTGTTTTCCTGCTGCCGCTGCTAACGTCAGTGACAGGTTAGCTTAGCGGTGGCCTCTCCATCCTTCCCTGCCTTAGCTAACGTTAGCTATTACTACTAAAATCCACTCTAAAGCGAAATTCATAATTATTCCCATTGGACACATTGCATTTGTGTACACTAATAAGTGTGTCAAACACCAGTTGGATAAGAGACTGAACCAGCACTTTCTATGATCTTTAATGTGATTAGACGACACTTGACTCAAGTGTTGAGCTGTAGAATGGCAGCTAGCGTCCGTTGGGCGTTTTTACATTGCCGTAATGCACAGAAGAATATGATAAATTTAGCGGGAGTGGATTATGGTTTTGCCAGTTTCAGTTTAAGTCCTTAGCTGGCATAAAGACAATGGACCTAGCGCTCATTAAGAAGCGTCGTCAAGGGTTTGTATAGAAATTCATCATCACGATCATACAGGTAGTATGAGCTAATTGACTTGCAGCAAGCTGCGTTGCTTATCAATAACTACAGCATAACCAGCCATCGGTTTGGGTTACCCCCTCAGATTTTAGGCTATTGCTACTATTGTTTGTGGTAAAATTAGAATACATGATATATAAACCGTAGGTAAGGAATTTATGATGAAGAAATTATTTGCCATTTTAACAGTAGATCAAGCCCCCAGTAGGTCTGTAACAGTGTGTTCCTTTACTGCTAAATTCACAAATAGGCTGGTGTTTCAGAATACACTAATATACCCCTAGGCAGCACCAGCTGTGTCTGCCTAGCCTGTGCTGTCCTGTCCATTATTTGGAGATTAATTAATACTTACATTTGTTTACAACACCATCCCAGTCAGATTACAAGCAGCGTTTTCACAGAGCCAGCTTATTTACCATAGGTAGATAGATTGACTTTTTTTTTTTCTAACATAACATTTCTTTTTGATAGATAGTATACAGCTGGACATGACAGGACAGATGGGAGAGGCAGTGTTTATGAGCTGGATTTAAACTTGAGACCACCAATGCTTATTCTGGAGATCAGCACAATACCTTCTCTGTCTAAACTGACTGGAAGTTATACATGAGTGCAAGAGTGAGACTAATTATTTGTCCTGTAGGCTACAGTGGCCAAGGCAGCTGACGTATCAGGTCCATTGCAGAGCGTAATTATAAGGCTGTAGTCTGTGATGCCACTTGCAGGACTCACAGGAGAATACTGGTAATGAGCACCGAGTCATGAGAGTCCTTCAGAGACAATGTCAGTTTTCTTTGCTTTTCTTAACATTTTACCAAATCATTAATTCCATGGAATAGGAACAGTTGAAACCTACTGGCAAAGTTGGTACATGCAAATAATACTTCTTTCTTTTATTCATAATTAGATGTTCATTTAGATGATGGAGCAGTGGATTAGAATTCCATCTGCATACAGTACAGCAGACTTTCAAGTCTTGCCCAGAATAGTACAATAGTCTCAATATTATCAGCATAATAGTGTGCATGTAAGTACACTCACTGTGACACAACTCAGGGTGATTTTTCTGGGAATATGGGATCATTTTTTCTGAACTGTCAGCGCTATTGTTACATAGATCTCATCTTGGCCTTAAAGTGTAAACATTCTAGTTGTCCATAAAGTCAGCCTCCATTCAATGTCACTGGAGCATCTTCAGAAAGTGTGTCTTGATGGCATTGCATTGAGTTTTGATTCTCTGAATTCCTGCTTTTGGAGTTGTTCATGTTCACAAGTATAGTTTGCACTGCCAATGACACTTGTGGTAGTTCACTGATTCAAAGCTGCTATGCTGTCTATCTGAATGAGCTGGTTTATACTCTGTGTATCTTGTTAAGAAGTCTGAATCCCTTTTGTTCTTTATAACTGGAAAATCCATTGTGGCAGACTTGGTTGGTCCTAGAAATATATTTTTAGAACAGGGACATCTGTTGTTTTTGTACCAAGCTCCGTGGGCTGCACAACAAAGCTTGTGGAGATCAAGCTTTTTAGAAGTTTTGGCTCTTTTCTGTGACAGTCTACTATCAATGCCACCTGACTCTCTCCCATTCATTCACTAACAGCTCTGTTAGAGATGCTTCTCTCATAGAGCTTCTTCTGTACCATTCATCCAAGGCTCACAATGCATTATGTGATATCAGTGCTTGAAGCTTATACTTTGGCCTAACTGTTCTTTGTGGTAATAGCCTAATCCAAAGATATGAGTGTTGAGTCACTTTAATGAATGAATGGTAGCCAGAGTGTCTGCCGGTATGCACTCCATTCCACTGTAGTCTACAGATTTAATTTTCCAGTTGCTATGAGCCTGTTAGCCACAGAGTTTGGGAGTGGTGTCTAATAATTGCAGTATTTAATGATTTTGCATTTTTTTCCCCACGTAAGGTTAGCTCACTCTTTCAGTCGGCCACACAACTGCCTCAAGTTGATGATACCTGATGATATGTAGATATTGTATAGACAATCAGCAAACTCTCTTAGATTTTGAGGTGTAAATCAAGCTCTGTGAATAAACTGGGGCTGTGAGTAAGCTGTCAGCGAGTCAACTCCGCTTGGCTAAAGGAACATCTCTTTAAACTCCAGGTCACAAGTCTTACCAACGACTCTAAATGCTCTCAGTCCTGCTTACTATTCCACAAAACAAAATGATTATCTCCTCATCTGTCAGCAGCAGGGAGGAAGTAGGCCTGCAGTAAATTATTTGTTTGCATAGCTTAGATATCCACGATCACTTGTATCATTTGAGTTCCTATGTCATTATGTAACTAGATATTTTTTTCCTAACCTTTACAGAGACACCACATCATTCCCATGCCTCATGATATTCTGCTCACTAACACCCCCCCCCCGTATTGTGAATCAAAATGCTCTAACATTCTCCAATTACAACGCTGCTCTCCTTTTTCCCCCCACAGCTAAAAGCAAAGAACCTGAGAGAGTGGCAGATGCTAAAGTCAATAGAGGTGGGTACAGCATTACCTCTGTAGGGTTATGAATGTGACACACAGTGTTGTTGAATAGAGGAAGCCTTTGTTTGAAGGAGTTGTTTCAACTGATTTGAAAACACCACAGACAGCGATATCTGACGGTATCTGTGTGTGACCTCAATTAGAATTGGGTTTGCTTGAGTCAGTGATTCATAGAAATAACCCAGATTTGCTTAAGAAGACTGTATGGTAGACTGTTTGCTAAGTTTAAACATAGCTGGTTAGATTGTCACGAGGACCTAAGTTTTCAATGTGACCTCTAGCTACTAAGTGAAGCACATACACACTCAAACAAACACTGAGCAGTCTGTCTTCTCTAACCCCTCTCACACCCCTAGGGCCTCTGTACACTAATTAGGAGCTCTTTCAAAGGACCTCCACTTCAGTCAAAAGACCTTTTCATACAAGTATCACCGATGCCGTACATTCAGGCTACCCAGGACTTGCTTTTAGAGGTCATTGAATTCTTCTTTATTTTTCTTCTTTATTGCCTAATCGATCCTCTCTCCCGCAGCTCCAGCTCCAGTCAGCCCGCACTCTCCATCACTAGGACTGAGGAACCACCATGCCATCCAGGAAGCTGCCGGGCCCAGCCATGTGGCCATCAACGCCATCTCCGCCAACATGGACTCCTTCGCCCGCGGTCGCACCGCCATCCTCAAGAAGCAGCCGAGCCACATGGAGGCTGCTCACTTTGGCGATCTCGGTACAGAGCCTGCATTCATGTGCTATATATTGTCTTCATTGATAACAGTAAATTTACAGACGGCAAATTTATTTTTGGCCTAGATTAGATGAAACTTTAATGAAGCTGGGTTGCTGCAGCAGCAAATCAAGAATAGAGCAAATGAGGTGGTATCAAACATAATGCTACTGACAATGACAACACTAAAAGGTATTAAGGAGAATTATATTAAGTAAAAGTATGAAAATATCTGAATTACAGCATGTATGCAGGGTGTGCAAAATAACTATAGCACAACATACTGAGGCAAAGAAAATAACAACAAATGAGAAAATATGAGGAAGTATACAGAATGTGGAAAGTATCTCCCTATTTCATGGGAATTATGTTAAGGTGAACGAGCTTTCTCAGAAGTCTCTCCTATTAATGTGCCGTGCCCTTGCTTGAGTGTGACACGACTACATTAGCGAACGCTGGTTCTTCAGCCACTGAAATGGCTTAAACTGCCAACTGGCTTGTGCAAGCGGGAAACACTCCTTGGTTAATCCTGCGAGGCACTTGCACCGCTTCATGCATCAATTGGCCTTTTGACCAGCACCTAAACCTTCAAAAGCCTCTCAGAATGACGCCTTCGTCCTCGCAGTCTATCTTCTTAGATTCTGTATATTTTAGCCGGACAAATGAATTTCATGAATGCCGTGATGTGAGGCGGTGACTGCGGAGTACTACTGGGTTGTTGAATGACAGCGGTGACAGGGCCTGTAGGAGCAGGTCCTCAGAGAATGCCGGGGCTGAGTCAGACTGGGCTGGAGGAACCTGTGCTGCAGCATTGAGGCCTGGATGGGAATTCTGAATGACGCGCTCCACCGCTTTGAGGGCAGCAGCTTTTACACCATGGAGAGGCAGGGAGGGAGAAGGACGACTTCAAGAGGCAGCAAGGGTCAATTTCTGTATCGGCTAATAGGCAGCCAAGGCAGCATGCCCTGGAGCTGATACCACAGCCACACAGCACTCACAGCTAGTACAAGTCAACAGTTTATTTTTACAAGTCATCGACCTGATCGAAGTAGAAGTTGACTAGCGGTGAGAACCATAATGTTAAAATGTAAACATGATCATGTGATTTACTGGGTCTCAGTCAGTAGAGGTTGAAAGCGTGTAGGGTAGATGGATCACACGTGGGAGAAGCATAACAGACTTAGATTGGCTCTGAAAGACTATACAAATGAGGCAGGCGCTCTTGATGATCCGATTGAGACACACATGCTGCCTGGTTGTCGTGACTCCTGCAGTATTAAAGTGGCCTTAGACTGTGTGATCCTCTAGAAAGTGGAAGAGAGTGATTGATAAGCATCTCACACTCTGTGACAGCACTTGAAGCACTATCTTGTCTTCAATGATCACACAACACAATGAAGCCTCCACCCAGGCTCCAGTCTAACTACAGCTGGTGCGTTCTGATGCATGATCCAGCAAGTGTCATGTTTGTAGACGTTATCAATGAATGTGCTGTTTGATTGGTTGTTTGTTTTCTGTCACTCTAAATGCACTGTACAGTACCATAGACTAAGCTAAGTCCCTATAGGAATACTACTGGAATATTAAAGTGATTTTTCGCTCTGTGTTTTTAGGCTGTATTTTAGCCTAGCTTTCTTTTCTCTGGCTTAGATTGCTCCGTAGCCCAGTTTGTCATCTGTCTTGTCAGCCCTGTGCCTAAATTTTTTGTGCCAGCAGTTCAGCTTCCTGATAGAAGCCACAGACTAAAACTATGTGAAATGTGACGTGACTGCCACACCTTCTCAAAGCGCCAAGCTGAGCACACCTTATTAGGCATTGTGAAGTTGTACAATAGCACACCACTGCAGGAATCTGATTGCAGAACATCGCATGCTCCCGCTTCAATACTCTGGCATTGTTAGACTTTGAGTCAGGTGCGATTTGACTGTCAAAGGTTGCTACGAATGCCAGTTTCTGACCATTTCACATTATATACGCATGAATGCCAAGACACACACTGTCAGATGCTGTCTAGGCATGATTCTGAAAATATGTCAGTCCTTATCTGGGCCAAATCATCTGTGAAATCGCATAGTGTAAGGACACCTTTAGACAGATACACAGCAATAAATTCCAAAAACAGATTTTAAAACAAACATACAGCAAAAATTAAAAAAACACATTTTCTGTCATAATGGGACAGGGAAATGGAACACAGAAAATTCAGTCTTTATCTTTCACGTAATGTCCCAGCTCCCATCTACAGACATTTTACATTCCTCCTAGTCGGCATCTGGTTTCATTCAGCGGAGATGAAAAATGGCGTGAGTGAAAGTAAATGTGTTGCACATCCTGTTATTTGAAATTCAAAATTGAGAGTAATCTGAGACTTAAAGCAGTGTGAAAACCATTGTCATCTAAACGCAGGGGTTTTGCTAAAATTTCTGTTGTGGCTCTCACAATGGTAGTCCTGCGGTTACTCTCATGTAGAGTACAACCGTTTGATTGCTAAATACACATATATATATATACATATTTGTGAGTGCTTCAGTGGTCTCAGCCTTTCAAACACAATTTCTACTAAACCTTATCCATGTACCCTTGAAAAGTCTGAAAAGGTATTAATAATGATTCATTGAGCGTTGATACAGTATTCAAAACATAGCTTGTTTTCATTTCATCAGCTTCAACATACAGAATTGGACATCATGTCCGTAAGCAAGTAATTTCCTTCTGTCCATCATTTTAACTTCCTTTTAGTAGTTTCAGAAGTTTCACAAGTTCTGTTCAACTCGGAATAGGCTGTTGGCAGCTTTTTGTTTCGTTATTTTGGTTGTGAAGTTCTTCTTAAATGTAATTCCAGGCAGTAATAAAATGGTCTTAAAAAGTCTTAAATTTCGCTTTCTGAAACATGTAGATACCCTGCTAAGTTGACCTCTACTTTTTATTTTTATTATAATTTTTTTATTTGTGTGTGTTTGTGTTCCAGGGCGGTCCAGTGTGAACTACCTGTCCCAAGAGACCCGCTCTCGGCTGTCCAAGACGGTGGACCAGATCCTTCGGGACAACGTGGCGACGCCCTACTACATCCAGTTCATGGAGCTGCAGGGCTCCGACCACCTGGTTCGCTTCTGGCTGGAGGCTGAGAGCTTCCGCTCCACCAGCTGGTCGCGGGTGCGAGCGCACAGCCTCAACTCGGTCAAACACAGCTCCCTGGCCGAGCCCGTCCCCGCCTCCCCGGACGGCGCGGAGCCCCCAGAGGTCCTCCGCCACGCGCCCGGGGCCTTCACCCCGATCCCCCAGGACGGTAGCAGCGAGGGCCCCACGGCGCAGTTGCAGCACCGGGACTCCTTCAGCACGGAGGCAGGCCAGAGACCCGGCACGCCCCGAGCAGAAACCCCCAGCAGGCAGCCGCCCTCCAGGACAGGGACGCCCTTCAAGCTGCAGTCGAACAACGCCCTGAGAGACCTCTCTGACAAACTTATGAAGAGTGAGTCAGCTGGACAGAGCCAGTCTTTTATCTTTTTTTTTTTTTTTTGTATTTGTATATGCCTCCTCAGCGGGCTACCACTGTTTACTTCATTCAAGAAGTGTTGAATTCAGGAGGTCGTTTTCATTACACTGAAAAATTGGGAATGCTCTTTACACCTGGAATTAACATGTGTCTTTTATCTGGATTTGGGTGATCAGATTACAATCCATGATGGTCTTTGGTGCATTTACACCTGTATTTTTATGTGGTGAAATGCTATCCGATTACAATCCAGTCACCCAAGACACATGTTAATAGGTCTTGGAATTGACTGTTAAAGCTGCACTATGTAACTTTTCACTTTGGCAGCCTCAGCTGGCACCGAGAGATAACTGTATGAATGACAGCATGACTGGCTCTACTAGTGTCTTGCAGGATCACTGGATGATCAGCACTTTGTCTCTGTGTGCTTCAGGTATAGAGAGAGATGCAGTGAACATCTTCACCAAGTACATCTCTCCAGACGCTGCGAGGCCCATCCCCATCACCGAACAGATCAGAAACGATATCGTTGGTAAAATATGGATCTTCCATTAGCATTACAATAATTCATTTTGTGGACTCTCTGTTCTAAGAAACAAAATACATGTTGCTGCATGTTCACCGAAGCCCAACTGGTTAAAGCTTTTTCTTGGGGCTTAATGGACTGATTTAATTGATTAAAGATAAGGTAACAATATAAAGTAACTATGTTATGTGTGTACTTCCATACTATTTAATCTGCGCTCTGGTTGCAGTCATTACTGAGACAATGGTGTGACAGAAACTGAAAGTCATCCTCTTAAATGATACACTGAATATTTCTGTCTCTCCTCTGTGCAGCTAAGATTTGTGGAGAGGATGGGCTAGTGGACCCAAACTGCTTTGTCATTGCACAGTCAGTAGTCTTCAGCATCTTGGAGCAACAGTGAGTTTCTGTCTATTCATTTTCTAGAGGAGTTAATGCTCCAACAGCGAGGTTCCCCCATCCCCATGTTTCCATACCAAGATTAAAGTGCAACTGCTGTCCTTTGTCATCTTACCGCCTTGATGTCTACAGGAGCTGTGTAGTTATCTCTGTTCTCCCACTTGCTCTTTAATTCCCAGGCACTTTAGTGAATTCCTGCGGAGCCATCATTTCTGTAAATACCAGATTGAAGTGTTGACTAGCGGCTCTGTGTTCCTGGCGGACATCTTGTTCTGCGAGTCGGCTCTTTTCTACTTCTCTGAGGTTAGTGGGTCCAGCAGTTCCCAAAACATACATTTATTTATGGCGGCCCATCATGAACACATTTCCCAAACTGATAACTAGGATAGGATAACACATTAAAATCTCTTCTTGTGTCTCTTCAGTTCTTGCCACTGCTTGACTCTAACCCTTGTCTTGCCACTACCACAAAAAAATAAGAATCTGTGGGAAATGCTGACTGTTAGTTTATTTATTTATCACGGAGGAAAATTAAATTGTCAAAGCAGCAACAAATTGGGGACACAAAAAACAACATAACAAAACTTTATAATAAAGTATAATAAGAAATAAATGTGATTGCCCCGCAGTAAAATCACCCAACCTATTGACATATCGACATATGACACAGAAGTCATTAACGCTGTGTCAAAGTCAACATTTGGCACAGTAAACAATGTAATAAAGATGCGATTACTGTTTGAGGAGTTAGTGAATAATGTACAGTGAATCTCATTTTAATGCCCTGTGTGATCTGTATCTGTATTTGCCCAGTACATGGAGAAGGAGGAGGCGGTGAATGTGCTCCAGTTCTGGCTGGCAGCAGACAACTTCCAGGACCAACTAGCAGCGAAGAAGGGCCAGTACGACGGCCAGGAGGCCCAGAATGACGCCATGATCCTCTACGACAAGTAGGACATGTTTCTGTCCTCTGAGACACCTCAGTGGATTTTGTTAAAGGAAAGAGTTTTGAGCTGAAAGTTGAGGGTGCCATGATCTAAAAGTCACTTAGTCTAGTATTGAGTCTTAAAATATTACTTTTCTTAAAGCAAGTGACAAAATCAAAATAGAAGTATAGCCATCCTAACTCCAGTTATGTGTATACACTGCTTGTTCATTGCTCTGTGTCCCCTCCAGGTATTTCTCACTCCAGGCCACCAACCCTCTGGGCTTTGGCGACTCTGTGCGGATGGAGATAGAGTCCAACATCTGCCGAGAGGGAGGGCCGCTCCCCGACTGTTTCACCACTCCCCTCCGACAGGCCTGGACAACTATGGAGAAGGTCAGATACACTGATAGCTACACACCATCCAATCCAGTTCACTTTATTAACCTTTATTCATCGAAAAAGACAAAATACTAGAATTGAAATTGGACATAAAGGGCAGAGCCACTCAAAACAATATTTGTGAACATGAAGTTCTCTCTTAAAGCTGAAGAGAAGAGCAACAAGACTATTTTCTCTGATATCAACAAGATATTGGAGCTGGAATGCCTCTTTTCTTAATTGGAGACAGAATTTGTGGACCCATAGTGTTTGTTGGAGGTTTTACACCCTAATGTGTTTTCTGCTATCGCCGTGCCATTAATTTAGAGTCATAAATCTTGCCCTGATCCCCAGAAAATCCCTCTGGTTTCTGCTTTTCTGTCACTTCTAATTGATTCTCTGTGGAAATCTATGGAGCAACCGTGTCTTATTACAGATTATGGGAAACTTTGCTCAGGTTTTTAACTATGTGAGACAATAGGGAATGTTCAGCCTTACAGTGCCCTAGTACATAGGAATATGAATCCAGTTATTTTCCCCTTTAAACATTGTTTAAGGAAATTGATATTTTAGGTTTATGGTTCAATGGCATAAGGTAGGTACAGTTGTGTCTGTTCATTGGTAATTTCTGTATTTTCTGCTTGAACCGTTCCTTTGAACTTTATATGATCCTGTTGAGGCTTTTGTATTGTAAATCACTGACAAACTGTATCATTACACTACTGATAAAATGCTCCTGCCCAAAGTAAAGAATGATGATGAACACTAATGTCAGCACACAAAGCGCAGTAACAGACCTTTGTAACTTGGGTTCAGAAGAATACGTATGTGGGGTCTTGTTTTTCATTTCATTTTGCCTTCCTCCAGGTCTACATGCCCGGCTTCCTGTCCAGTAACCTTTACTACAAATACCTGAGCGACCTCATCAACTCGGTGCGGGCGGACGAGTTTGTGAATGCCAGCACTCCGGGTCAGGGCGGGCCGGCGGACAACGAGCGTTCAAGTTCAAATTCCAACGAGGGCTCGCAAACTCAGGTGACCCTGCCCTCGACCCGCGTCTTCAGCCCCTCCAGGGATACACCTCTGTCCGCTGACATTTAGACCTGTCCCGTCTCGTTAGATCACTTAAAAACAGATTTTTGTTTGTGCCGAAGGGTCATTGCTGTCATTTGGTAGTCTCTACAGGCTAAAACAAATGATGATGTTACCTCTAATGCCGCTAAACCTTCAGTATCTTATCTTCACTACAGCAAGGTACCAAAAAGGCAGTGGTGAAGATCCTGAAAAACTTTGATGAGGCGATAACGGTAGATGTTGCCAGCCTGGACCCAGAGTCTTTGTACCAGCGGCCATATGCTGGGTGAGTCTTGCCTCTCTACTGCGTCTATACTGTAAAATGGGTAAACAGACTGAAAATCAGCCATTGCCATCAGCTCCTACACTTTGGAACGACCTTCAGGAAGAGCGTAGGCTGACTAAATGTGTATCATCTTTTAAATCGCCTCTTAAAACTCACTTTCATAGACTTCCTTTTATGTAATGATCTTTTAGTAATTGTCCTTGACTTCCCACTTTATGTTTTACTTTTATGTTGCCTGCTTTGCTTTCACGTTTCTTGCTTTACCTACATTGGCTTTTGTATTTACGCTTGATTTTATCTGTTTTGTTTTTGTTTACTCCCTTGTTAAGTGCTTTGTAAGTGTGTTTTGACAAGTGCTATACAAAACTAATTGTAGAAAATCATCTTTTTCAAAGACATTGCTGTACTCTGTGTGTGTCTTTCCTTCATTGAGATGGCAGTTCTCGAATGGTGACACACACACACACACACACACACACACACACAGATAGGGTGTGTGTATGGCCGGTGGCTGCCTGAGGCTCAGTACTGTCCCATTTGCTCTATCTGCTGTCTTTATGACTCTCCTCTCCTCTGCTCAGAAGGATGACGTTTGGGAAGGTGAATGAGCTGGGCCAGTTTATCAGGGAGGCCGAGCCAGAGCCGGATGTGAAGAAATCCAAAGGTACGATGCACACACAGTTGTCTCTCCCCTTTTCTGCCTGTCTGTCTCACTAGTCTCTCATAGTCTTTCCCTTCGCCCCCTTTCCCTTGTCCCCCTCTTCTGTCTCTTTCTCATTTCAGTGAAGAACATCCACTCAATCCCTATGAATATAGTCTCATCCTGTAGCTGCTTCTATTCTCCCAATAGCTCACAGCCTTCTAAAATATTTAAGAAGTTTCCCCGCCAAAAAAAAAAAAAAAAAACAGTATCCACTACTCTTAGATCTTAGGGAAGGATAACAATATAAAAAAATCCATTATTTATTATGTCCTAGAGCGCTTTCTCTAGGACTAGAATAGAATACCTGGAATGTCAGAGACTAAACATTGTTCATTTTCAACTAGACTCCACGGCCCAAATAGCTAGTGAGACTCTCACTAATATCTAATATATACTAATTTATACTGCATGCCAACAAAGGAAATATTATGCATATCTCACAGCAGAGTCTAAAAAAGCAGCGAGTACTTAAATATGTGAGGATTAACTCGACTTGACTCCATCTTGAGAGTGCTTTTATGGAGCGAGTGGGATTAGCCTGTAGTTGGAGCAGTGCATATAGTTCCAGGTACAAGCTATAGATTGCAGACTGCACTTTATGATTTGTGCTTACTAATGTGGTTCCTTCTGCTCACTCAGCCTTCTCTCTCCACTCTCTCCCTCAGGTTCCATGTTCTCTCTAGCCATGAAGAAATGGGTCCAAGGCAACTCAGATGAGGTGAGACAACAAGATGATAAAATGCTCATAAATGCTCATTCAAATTCAGCTTGTCATTATTCACATGCCCTCCCCTCTTTCCTTTCTCTCTCTCTCTCTCTCTCTCTCTCTCTCCATCGCCTATGATTTAATAAAGCAGAAAGGCCTCAAAAATGATCTTTTAAAGAATATAATTACGAGTCTTTGAATTAAGGTTATGGCTCATGCTGTCGTTGTTGCTTTTAAGGCCCAGGAGGAGATGGCGTGGAAAATTGCCAAGATGATCGTCAACGATGTCGTCCACCAGGCAAACCACGACAGCCCCGGCAAGGCCACCAAGGTAGAGACAAACATCCCGGACCAACAGTAGTAGTCTGTTCCCTGTGCAGTGACGTGTAGGGACGGGACTATAACCGGTATTACTATATATCACCGTAAAAAACAATAACGGTTATTACACCGCCGCTCATTTTTATTACCGTGACCACCGCGATAACCGGCACCTTGTTGGGAAGCTGAATAGCAAACGCAACAAGTCACTATTTTCCATAAATATTTTACATATGTTCTACAGTCTTACATTAAAACGTGTTTGAAAAAGAGAAATGTCTTGCTGTTGACATGGTAAACTCATTTTTAAGTAATTGAAGCATATTACAGTACTGATGTTAAGGTTTTCATCTTATTAATAATTATCGGGATAATATCGTATATAGAGATACTTTTGGCCAAGATACTCGTATACTATGAAATCTTGATATGGGTGCAGGCCTGGTGACGTGTGTTAACAGCTGTGGAATGGCTGTCACAACTCTTCTGAAAGTGTTCGCTCTGTCTGCTTGCAGTTATGACCCTGCTGAGGAACCAAAGGACTGTCGCTCCCTCCAGACGCTGGCCAAGCCGGTGATGGACTGTACACCGGGCTCGGCCTGCAATGAACTGCATTACTCTGAGGAAAGAACAAGGCGTTTTATCACCTCCCTCATCACTGTATGTGTGTGTGTGTGTGTGTGTGTGTGTGTGTGTGTGTGGCTGGCTGGCCGTGTGCATGGGCGAGTGATTGTGCACGCGTGGACTAATGGAAAACTTGAAGTACATCATCGTTCCAACCTTCCAGCTCCATAACACTATGAAGGTACACGTGTGAACGGCAGAAGCGAAGCCGAGGGTCTGCAGAGTGGCGTCAGACCTCCACAACTCACTCCTCGGGAAGAAAAGACTCGGTGTGATGCGAAGAGAAGGCCGACGTTAAGGAGCAGCATGTCCAGTCAGCACCATAACTGCACTGCTGTAGCCATGCTGTCTAAAACAAAGGATCTTATTTGGGACCTACAGAAGACTCCACAAAGACTTGAGTTATCCTCGCTCCCTCATCGCACATCCTCTCCTTCCCTCCTCATCCTCTCCTTTTATACCCATTCCTTGTTTTTAGATGAAATTCTCCTCCAAAGGGCCAGCCAAGTTGGGTTTAAGCGGATGAAAATCACCAGTTCGGGGCGTTTGTACAGTTTTTTGCATATGCACACGCTTTCCTCAGCCTCCCTGGAGTATTTTTTTTTGTCAGCTGGTCTTACCTTGGCCATTTATGTACTGTAGAACGTCTGGAAATGTGATAGTGAAACTGGAAAGGACCTGATTCACTTCCCGGTCTGGCCAACCGCCTGTAGCAACCTCCTGGCACCTTGTCTAGACTTTACAGAGCGTAGAAGAAGAAATACTCCCTAATGAACTGAAGTGCTACAGCTGTAATGGAAACTCCAGACTCCATGTCCTAAATGTTCTATATATATATACTGTATATATATACTGTATATATATATAAATATATATGTAGATTTCTGGTTTACCCCATATATTAACGTTAGTCCTTTTTTTATGGTGATCGTTGTCTTTTTTTGTATGCATCATTGAAGACAATTTCAATGACGACTGTTCAACTGGAAAGTGTACTCAGTGAATATAACAGTTTTATTTCATTTGAGCCTTACTGAGATGTGGAAAAGAACCAGAAAGACTTTTGGTACTATGTACCACTAATGTTTTCTGACATGTACGTGTACTTAATCTATAATATATTTAAATTGTGTTTGATTTAAATACATATATTATGAAATGCGTGTTGTTTGTGTCTGTCCTCATTTGTTTTTTGTTTGACAGAGCTGGAGCTTTATTGGTATAGTGCTGCAGTTTCAGCCAATTGAAGGCTGTGGCTACTATGTTTTTTATGCACTATATACAGTAAACATGTCATGTTTAGAGCCAATTACTTTATTTTGTCGTTTTCAGATGATAAGATTTATTTTAAGATGTGATAGATGAATATGCTTTCAGATTCCTTCCTGTTGTACTGCATATAGGGCTTGGTTGGACTATCATGATTTTTGACCAGGCGGGGGCAATGTTGACTATATGAACCGGGACACCAGAGAGGAAAGAGCACAGTGATGATGAATTAGCAACATAAAAATAAAACTGAAACTGGGTCTACTCTGGCATATACCTAGGTGTCTACAGGTCCTGAAAAAGCCATAACATTATCTAAACTCAAGGGCTTAAAAGCGGCCTTATACAGTTAACTTACATAAAGCATTTTAAAGTCTTGAATTCATTTTAGAGGTCTTAGGAATATTGCGGCTACCTTGTGCTGTAGCCTATCTCTGGTAAGAAATCAGCATAGCCGATTCATACTACGTGCTTATTATACGTCTACAGTTGTCATTTTCACGTCTGTCAATTGCCACAATATTAATATATTTTGTTCTAAGTGATATTAAAAAGGTAGGCTGTTCAAAAGTCTTGAATTTCACTTGATGAAACCTGGATACAACCTGGTACACGTGTGTCCCCTCTACTCCTGACATTAACTTAATAAAGATAATAAGCGTTTCAGATATTGCTTTCTTCAAATCATGAACGGGGCATGGTGTTAATGTGAGAACTTCCAACAACACCCCACCTGAGAGACTACGCCCACCTGATTAGCTAGTGCTACACTTTGAAACCGATAGTGCCGGTCCTCAGTTCTGATTGGATGAGACACATTCGAAGCAGTTGTTAAAATAACCGATTGATACACACCTGTGACCGCGTAATACAAATATTAATTCGCTAACCTAAAATCACCATTCATATTGGTATGTGTCGCTTGGCAACCCTTTTATTTAGCTACTGACTTGGCGGAAAAATAACATATAGCAGGAGTTAAAAAAAACATTTATTGAACATTTTCACTGTTTTTATTAAAATAGTTTTGCCGCCGTCTTTATGAAAGCGATAAGTCTTTGAGGCTTTTTGCTTAGCTAAATTCCCTGTGCCGCGGTCTGGAGAGGGGCCGGCGCGGCCAGAGGTATGCTGTCAAGCTAACTACAGATAACCCGGACTATACCGGAAAAGGGGCGATTTTGCCTTCAAAGTAAAAGCGTCACTATTACTACACCAGGGCGTCTTAAAAGTTGACTATTGACTCAAGTGGGAGGTCCTAAAGGTGATTCATCTGTTTTCTTCCCCTTGACCTAAGCTCCAATTGGCTAGAAATTCCATTGGCTGATGAACTCCATTAGGCCTACCTGCACTCTGTCAAAAGTTCAACTATAGGCTACTAGTTTCCACTTCACTGATGGACTGGATTGTGATATTTTGATGCACTTGCACTCAATCCATGTCAACGCATAGGCTATGTCTCATTTAAATACATGGGATAATGTCAGTTTTTTGACTGATCACAAACGCTCATGTGAACTGGACCTTAATCAAATGTGTTTGAAATGAATTTGTATGAACTTGTGTGGAGTTGTCAGGAGGGCCAAAGTCTCCATCCTTGAGCCTGGGCCGACTGTCCTGATTGCCCGCCCACAGCCCTGATTTATGGGATGGTCCAGTCACTTTAGATTCAGTGTTAAAATCTTGTAGTGTGACCTTGCCTTAGCCGACATTGGAAAAGATTTTGTCACAGGGAACATTTTTGCTGGTGTTGATTTAGTATAGAACTGAATAACCGTCAGCATTGTACATTGGGATAGCGCTATAACTGGAATTGTCAGTCTGATCATTCCCAGTGAATTGAATTGTAGTGAAATCAATTTATTTATTTGTTTTGCTGACTCAAAAACACTTTTGCAGCGCGATCGTCAATCAGGCATTTTATTTTGAAAGTTCTGTCCGGAAATTCTGCTTTTAATTGTGTCTGGCTTGACGTTGGAGCAGACGCACTCTTTCTAAAACGCAAAGTGCGTTCCTGTCCGTGTTGAGGCAAACCAAGTACCTGCAGCCGTACAGCGGAGGGCAGCGGGACCAGCCGGTGCAGGACATGTTACACTGTTATCGGAATAAACTGCGCTGGAATGACAACTGCGCATCCCAGTTCTGGGTGTGACAAGTATCTTGCGCGTATGTGTCACATTTGGGCATTTTTTCAGCCTGAGTGGACGCGCGGATGACTTGATTAGATATACTTTATTTTTATTAGAATAATTCCAGCTGCTGATGTGTTTGGGACGTTATTTCAGTGTTTTTCATTTTTCCAGACCTGATGATCTGGACACACGCGCACACATACGCACACAGGGCTGCCGCTGCGGATATCAAATTGTTGACTGTTTGCCTGTTTTTGCGGATGTAGTGCTCGTCGGGAGCTGAAGTTGAAGTCTTCCTCTTGAAGGCGCGAGCTCCAATGCATTCGCTCCTGGAGCGGGAGAAGAAAGCAGAAGAAGCCGGGCTCGGGATCGATCTGGGTCTCTCTCCGGGCTTTTTGCCCCACGCCGCCAGGATGTTCAGCTGTGTGGGCTGCTTCTGGGTGCTGCTCTCCTCCGCTCTGGTCGCCGTGTGCAGCTTCAGCTTCATCTCTCCAGCCTGGATTGTCAAGGACCAGCTGAGGAGCGGCAACAGCCACAGCCACAGCCACAACAAGGACTCCGTGAGCTTCGGCTTGCTGTGGCACTGCTCGGAGTCTCTGGATCACATGTACAGATGCTACACCTTCGGGGGACTGGGCAAATTCGCCGAGATCCCCTCCAGCTCCTGGCAGGTACAAACAGCAACCCCAGTGTCCGTCACATCTGGGTGGAAGCATGGGGCGTCATGTGGGGTAGGGCGAGGTAGATATAAGGCACTGTGGCCGTGCTTGAGTCCAAATAGGACAGTAGTTTTTGTAATTAAGGAAAGATCAAGCCAAATTGAAAGAAATCTATTCGGAGGCCATGACTTGCATAAGGGAAAATGTCCATCTTATCAAGTCATTCAGTTTCACATTCAGTCTTCAGATCTCAAGCGGGAAAATCTACCCAGATGGGCGAGGTAGTTCCATTGTTTCTAATGGAGTTTAAGAAAATTTTCAAGAAACAAGTGCCAGTGTCACTGCAAATCACTGCACTGCATCAAAAACATGGCACCTGATTTCAGAAAATTCTTGAAACAAGTTGACTTACATTGGTAACAAGTGAAATTATGTCATCCTTTTGCCAGATTTTGTTATTTGTCCTATAAAAAATGAGATTTTAAGATTCAGTACTAGAATTAAATGCCTTGTTATGATGGGTATGTTTTTCAATGCAGTTCAAAGGCTCTTTTTAAGCTGATGGTGGTGTCCTACCTCTAATAACTTATCACATTGACCAAATTATGATAATATCTCATCAGTAATCAGCTATTACTCCATTTGTCCACAGAATTTTAGTTGTGAATTTCAGTTTTAATCGGCTTTGGAAATGTTGCTGTCATTGATATTAGACTCAGGGACTTTGCCATAGATTTACTGACACCCATCCATGCAACACTGGAGTCAGTCATGTACATGCTGAATATAACATATGTGTCACAGTAAGTTGAATGACAGTACTAGATAATTACTGTGGCACCGACTTCCCCCCCTGAGTGTAAAGGAACAGACATTTGGGAAAACGCTGTGCATTTCAATCAAAAGCGCTCCCTCAGTGATCTGGAGGTGTATCATACAGCACAGCATCTGCAGCACAGCGTGCCAGGCACACATCAAAGTTGCTGAGGTGATTGTGGCAGTGGCATCAGGCTGGCAGGCTGCTGACTGAACAGGGGTCCCTACTAGCAGTGATCTTGCTTTTATTTCACTGCTTTGAAGTTAACCCAATGAGGGAATGTATGCGAATGAGTATTCAGATCAGAGGTTTCACCCTCCACACTGTTACCTCTCCACCTGCAGTACAGACAGTGATACTGTTCTGTACCGAGTCATATTCAACAACAAATGTCTTCAGGAAAAATCTTATCAAATAGGGGTTGATGGTCTGATGTGGATCTATTTGAGGGTCCTTGACATGAAAAAGTTGACTAATTTAACCAAATCAGGAACTTTAGTTGCTATGTGAAAGACTCCATTATAACTGGTTAAGGCCCAGTCAAACAGAGTTTGGTAGCTTGTTAGAAACTCTTACTATCGCAGCAAAGCATTTCGCCCCTTCACAAGACTTGTATGTGGGCTGCTTAGTATTCATGCAAGTTGTGGGATCTTTTCATTCTTTATTGCAGCTAGCAGGCTTTTTGGACCCATCCACCCTCCACCCTCCACCAACAATCTCTAAAAAAAAAAACCCTGCTACAGTATACCAGCTACCTCTGGAGTTATGATTTATGTATGAAGGGGAATTAGCATTTGAAAGGGAGATATTAATAAGTGGCTGCTTGTGTGATTGTAGCACTAGGATCTGTGCTGAGGGAAGAATGCAACGCTTGGCTTTCTTTCTACAGGCAAGTGCAGGTGATGAAACTGCAGATACAGATATGCAGTACAGCGAACGAAACAAAACAGATTGGAATCTCTGTATTACAGCTGTAGTCTCATTTATATTCAAACACCTTCAACGGCAACGTCCTCTACTGAACTGAAGCAGTGTAGATTTTATTATGCCTCCTGTTTTAGGCTCATTTGACTAAAGCCATTTCACTAGTTAGCCAGTTATCAGGAAGTCAGTTAGTCAGTCTTACAGTTATGAGCCAGCTCCATGCAGTCACTTAGTCAGCCAACCACTTAGCCAGTCCGTTAGTGAGCGAGAGGCTGATGGAGGAGCTTTCCTGCACAGAGCTACATGTGTTATTACGGCAGTGAACCCAAGCGCAGGATCCTGCTCCCATAGCCATTAATAAAGGTGAAGGGGCCATTAAGATTTCATCAAAGCCACTTTATTACCCCACCACTCCTCACTGATGTGCAGATCGTTTTGCTGATGCCTTCCATTTTCAGACGACTCAACTTGTCAACAAGCTGCACACACAAACACAAACTTGGATATGCTTACATAGGCAACATATACGCATATATGACACGTCGGTGTCTATGCGTGTACCCGCACACACACACACACACACACACACACACATCCACACGCCCCAGCAGTCATCAGTATGTGTTCTGCTGTGTGTTTGTGTGGGAGTAGAAGATCTGTGTTCTCCATCAGAGAGGAAGTGTGTACAGCTGAAAACTCATGCTGAGCCCTGCGGATGATGTGTGAGTGAACCAGGGAAGGACAGGACAGGACAGGACAGAGGAGAGGAGAGGAGAGGAGAGGAGAGGAGGAGGGCTGCCTGGGAGGCTGGCCTACTTGTGCTTCAGTTTGTGTGTGGCTTTCTGTTCTCTCTCCATATTGTCAAAAGCTTTTGCTCGGTCCGCGCTGCCATCCAGCACTGCTGGCACTCGGAGGGCCCAGTGTTGTGGGCCACCGCCAGGCTGCAGCCATGGCTGGCAAGACCGCCGCTGCCACTTAGGCACACACACACACACACACACACACACACACACACACACACACGACTCCAGCAAGAGGTAGAGGAGGGTAGCTAACAAACATGGGCTAATCCATGATCCATAAAAGTGGTTTCCCTAGAGAAAGAACAGGAAAACAGCCATTGCAGTCGATCAGTGCAGCGCAGCACCGCCCAGCACCCATTAAGCTTATTGCAATAGCAAAACAGTTTTACAAGTGAAGCTACTGAAAACAGTTTCTGCCATAGAGTGGTTTGGACATAAATTATTCCTTGTATTACTTCTGGTTATTTCTTCATATCGTGCTGCCGGGTTGTGTAATTTTCCACCAGAGCAGACTTAGCATAGTGCGTGAGCATGTTTGTGTGCGTGCACGCGTCAGCGCAAGCGTGTGTGTGTGTATGTACAGTGTGTGTGTGTATGCACAGTGTGTGTGTGTGTTTGTGCCGCGGCGGTGAGTTGCCAGGTTGGACGTGTTAGTGGAGGTGGTGTACTGTGACCTGCTGCTAGGTAAAGTGTGAAGGAGGAGGAGGGTGCCGCTCGCCTGCCAGAAAACATTTTCACTTTAACTTGTTAACAGCTTATGTGCTTCCAGCCGCTCCACAGCACTAAACACTGGAGCTGGATTAGCTCGGCCTCTTGCAGCAGCTAGCCAGCAGCTCCGACACAGGAAATAGTGTGTTTGTGTGTTTTTGACTGTTTGCTATTTCCCTGGCGGTGTGTGTGTGTGTGTGTGTGTGTTTGTGCCTCTCATACATGCCCACTGAATGTCAAGGTCGTGTTGTAGCCTAAATGAGTCGTGGCCGGGCTCCAAGAACACTGATTGGAAAATGTCTGAGTCCATCGTCATCTTTTGTCTGTGTTTCCAGCACATGGCAGCATGACAAGGCTGAGATTCAGGGCTTTGGAAAGGCATGTGATCGTCTCGCATTGAAATCCTACGACACAATACGCAAAACAATCGCTCCATGCTGTCTCTTCCATGTGCGCTCGCCAAGAAGATGAGTCATAAAAGTTATTTGAGATGTCCTTTTTTACAGCGACTAATTGCCAGCTACTTATGAACAACACTTACTTCTACATAAACCCTGCAAGACTCTCTAAATGTCATTTCACCACCCAGTGAGCCAGAACTAGTTTTGAGCAGATAGATAACTCCTTTAATGGAATTCACTCATGATCCTTTTGTGGCTGGTGCAGACAGCTTTTGTCTTTGCCCTCTTTTATTCATTTCAATATGTAGAGAAAGCTACACTGTGAAAAAATCACATTCTCGCTAAATTACAGTATATTGTTTGTGTCCGTTGATGTGAAACTGTTATTTTACATGAAAATCTACTTCAAACACTCAGCAATTACAACACTTAAAGGTACAGTTCTCATCTTTATTTTACATTGAACTGCCTTTTAGCTACATTTCATGTTATATTCTAAACCGTGAAAGGACACATTAAGGCAGGTGTAATATAATGTAATGTAATATATTCCCTCAGATTGTAGAATAATACTATTCGAACCACATTTTCTGTGCATATACAGGCAGTACACTATAGGAGTAAAATAATTACCTGATCTAAGATTGTTACTAATTTATGTGTCACAGTTTACACTCCTTGTGTTGCGCTGCAGTGCAGAGCAGGTAGCCAACGGAAACAAATGAACATTTCAATTTTGCAGCAAAACCAACTTAAACAAAATCATGTGGGGAATACAAATAAGTTACTAAAGACATCACGCTGTTGTATTTAGACTTAAAAGTCATTACAATAAGCCAGTGAGTAATATGACTATCAGTAATGACTATCAAGCCAATTACAGTAACTAACCAGAAAAAAATCACAATAACTAGATTTGTTATTATATCTGACTCTTAAACAGAAACAGCAAATTGGGGGTAATAAGTAACTGGAACTCCCTTTACTCACCTTTTATTGACAGTGATTTAATATTGATCTTCATTAGATCAAAATAACAATTTTATCAGGTAAGATACATTTTACTGATTGTAACTATACATTGACAAACTTTAAGATTACCAAATCATGCAATATTTTTAGCTCCTTTTTATTTTTCCGTTTGTGCTTGTTGAAAATTCCACAGCACAACCTGAAATCCTGAAAAACAGGAAAATGACTGCGCTGGAGATGGCATGGAGATCACAGCAGAATAGAGTCAATGCGCTGTAATGAAATATTTATTTTTTTCACTATGTATGATATGCACCCCTGTCATCCAGATCATGTGATCATGTGCCTTCTGTAGAGAGCGGCTTCGCCCGGGGAGTCACCAGTGAGCCCCGCTGCCTTATAATAAAATGATGGATAAGCTCCGGCCTTTATCTTTCTGAACAACAAAAAGAGAAATGAAGGGCCGTCCTGTGAGTCGGCCTCCGCCCCCGGAGTCAAAAGGTCCAACAAGATCCCCCACCCCCACCCCCTGTTCCTCATTACAATGACCCAGGAGTCAATGGATTCCCTGTCACTTACTGAGATATACACCGGCTCAACAGTGCATTCCCACAGAAAAACAGCAGGACTAGCAGAGGACTGCAAAATCCAGTCCAAAGCCATCACTTCGTCCTTGGTGCAGGCTTGAGCTGGCCCTTAGATTTACTATAGCACTAAACCTCTGTTCAGACTCTACCTCTCTCTCTCTCTCTCTCTCTCTCTCTCTCTCTCTTTCTCTCTCATAGCCTCTCCCCTTTAATGCTAATGGGGGAACCTCTGTGGTGAAAACCATTTGTGTGGAAGTGTGTCTGCCTACTATGAATGATGTTATGGAGTCTAATGCACGTGTTGTATTCCTGCCTCTCCCGTGGGGAATGGGCTGCCCAGTATGTATGAGAGACAAAGGCAAGACTGGCCCAGTAAAGAGATGCTGGGAGAGAGAGAGGGGGGGGGGGGGGGGGGAGTGTCTTGTCTGGCTGCATTCTCCTGCTGACCTCATTCTGTTTAGAGCTTCATGTACTTGTTACGTAGGCACGTTCACCACACACACCTACACACACACACACACACACACACACACACACACACACACACAGACAAGTGTGATTAGACGAGACAAAGTGATGTGATGTACCCACACGTACACACATACACACCACATTCACATGCACACCGTGCGATGAAAAGACTCAAAGTGATGTGATGTACCACATGCACACACATGTTCACACACACACACACACACAAACACATGTTCTCACACACACACACCCGCGTGTGATCAAAAGAGACAGTGATGTGATGTACAGTGGCTGTCCATGTCAGCACTAATACGGTAATTAGGGGTTGAGTGAGGGACGGCTGAGGGACGTTGGGGAATAGAGAGACAGGAAGACAAAAAAAAGAGGTAGATCCAGCGAGTCATTAAAATAAAAAATGCCTCTATTGTTATCTCCCAAAAAAACGAGACACAATACAAGCTATAATATCACTGCTATTCCCCTGTCCGCAGTACAAAGGACTCATCCTCCATCCCCACACAGCAATAAACCCAGCTGCATTCTCTTATCAGCTTCTATTGTAAAGTGAATTCCACCTGTAACCTCACGGCTACCGGCCGCGGCGTATATCCTCTCTGCTTTCCTCTGACCTTTACCCCAGCCTCTTGTTCTTCCTGCTCTGACCGTACAAAAAAACAGAAGAAAGCACATGGAGAGCAGGGTGGATGAGAGAGAGAGAGAGAGAGAGAGAGAGAGAGAGAGAACAAGGGAGATGCGAGGAGGTCAAGAGTCATGTTTTACTACCATCTCTTCCTCCTAGTTGTTTTTCAGGAGACTGTTTTGGAGCGGAGCAACACATCATCCGCCCCGGCAAAGCATACAGCTCCTGCTTTATGAGACAAACATATCCTTGGCCCCCCCCGAGTTCAGCCTAATGCGGAGGGGTGTTTTGTGTTTGGCTGTCTGCTCACCTTGACTTAGCAGGTGCCATAAATAGACTCATTACAGAAAGTACGGTGTACCGTGGCAGAAGGCCCTGGAACTGGGGAGGGGAGATAGATGTTGGGTCCTTTGACGGCAAACCTTGCGTGAAATGTGGTGCGCTGACTTATTATCATACAGCGCATGTTTACTTCAAGGCCACCTTCCGACTGCTGACAAAAATTAATGGTAGGCAGCGTGTATACAGAGGAGCGTTTTACAATGATAGATTTAGGGAGGAACGGGCCGTTTGGATGGCATCCTAATTCTGATTAGACTCTTTTACAAGCCAGAATGTTCGCCTTTTCTCTTGGCCGGGCTAAGAAGCAGGTATGTAAATCCAGTTGAATCCGGTTTGTCATGTTGAATCCAGCTTTTTGTTTTGGTTTAGACGGATATAACAGTGTGCTGATACATCAGGCTGATACTGACCTTTTATTAAAAATTGAATAGCAGTGTCGTCCACCTCTGATATGATGGAGGCGATGCAGTTTGTTTGACATTTTCATTGTAGAATTAGTCAATACACTGGTTGTCTATGGGAAGCCCTTAACCTGAATATTGGGTTTCAGAAGAGAGTTATAGTGTCCCATGATGGTCTAAATGTTATTTCAGAGGCTTTTCCACCCTGCCATGAATGCATTTCTATACGAAAATGTGTTTGTTGAAAGTACGAAAATGGCAAAATGTACAGATATTGCTACTGGCCCTCAAAAATCTGTTGAACCCTAGTTTGTGCGATACAGGTCTGGGGTGCAGCCTACCTGGTCCGCAGCCACCTCAGGTCAATCCAATCTAAATCCTATTCAGTTCATGTGATTGAGTGAGGCTCAGGCTTTTGTCACAGACTCCAAGATGTGGGATTTGGGGGTGTGTGCGGGCGGCTGGCTTTGGGGGAGTGTGTCGGCAGGCGCGGGGGGGTCGAGAGGTCAGCGCCGCATAAGGGAGAGGAATTGAGCGCGCGGAGGAACAGCTGTCCGGATGATGGATAGAACAGGTGGCTTAGAGAGCGATGAAGAGGAGGAGAGAGGGGAAGCGTGTTGATCTGCATTTTATAACCATCTAGAGGTGAGATAGAGAGGAAATCGGTCCGGCCGAGACGGACAGGGATTTATGTTCTCGTCAGGCTTGATGGATGGATGTTACCTGCAGTATATGATCGTTTTCTCCCGGATCTGACTTTTGATACGCCCAGCGGCGGCGCGGCACTTGACACAGCAAAAGACGCGCGGCTGATGATGCGGCACCGCCAAAGCCACGGAGATATACCGACCGGGAATGTTTATTCAACTGTTGGCTGAATTCCCGGCAGCCGGAAACGCGTTGAAAGCCGCGAGCGCCGATCTCTCTTATGAATTATACTCTTTGCTTTTGTGATATTTAAGACCCTCTGATCAGCAATTCCCAGGTAGACACAGCTAGCTGTCTGACTAATAGGAGAAGGGGGGGGGGGGGGAGCGCTGTTTCCTTCGTGGGGGGGAACATGCTGAGTCAGCGGGCTCTGGGAGGCCGCCGTCCATTTGTTAAGCGGCCTGTCACTTCCACCGCCTTCATTGTGGATCCCGCGGGTAGTTTATGTATTGATTTAACAGGGAGCCTTCCTCCATTTTTTACCATAAATGATGGCTCACTTGGCTTGATGCATAGAAGCTGCTTGTAGCCGCGCGAGCCGGTCTCCATCAGTAGTCAAAGCACAGGGGTCGCGGGTAATGGAGCTTGCCGCGCCAGGAAAGAACACTTCCACCGCTTTAATACGGTAAATCCGCCACCAATACACGTCTTAAAGCTAACATCCTGTTGTTTTCTTTAAGAGGAGGAGAGATACTCGCGTGGCGTCTCATTTCTTTGTGATTTTGCGGCGCGTCTAGATATAGTTTTACTGCTCCACTTTTTCGTCTCCCACATACCTTGGAACATCAAGGCGTAAAGCTCTTGGGGGATGTAGCCGAAGCTCCCAAACACAAAACTTCAACTTCGCTGAATCCCCCAGCGAGTTGCGCCGCTTCAGAGCAGAAAATCCACAAGTCCCATGTGTGCAGACTTATTTAGGGTTATTTAAAGTGGAATACTGCTGAATTTCAGCTTTGAAATATGTTGCTTCTTAGCTCTCGGACAGTTTGGTCTATATTCAAGGATCGTTTACTTACCTCCATGGCCAGAAGCGAGAGAGCAGTGTGAGAAATTAAATAATTAGCAGTTGCTTGGGGGCAAAAATCCCCTCCCAAATTAGCAAAGAGCCCCCAAAAGTTTAATTACGGGGGCAAAATAAGCCTCCTGGTGCGCAGCAGGGAATTACAATATCGAATCTCATTTTCTGATCTTTTTGTGGGGAGTTTTGAGACAGTCCTAGTAGAAGCAAAGATTTTCTTCCTCTCTAGTTGAAACAGTGGGTAGAAAACGCCTGCATTTATTGGGAATCGTTTATTGCAACTCACTCACACATTGGAGTCTTTAGTTTTTACGTGTTATTGGTGATTAACATGTATGTCCTTTAAATGTAGTGTAATTATAATTCATTTAAATCAATATATGCCTATAATTTACATTCTGTATTTTTAGCTTTAATGGAAATTTTTTATCATTAATAAGTTTCAAACCTTGGCCATCAGCTTGGTCTCTTTCTTAAATAAACTGTTAGAAATGTGTTCAGTGTGTTTTCAGTTTTATGAACGCACAACAGGAAGTATTTTTTTTATCATTTAATGAGATTGCCCAAACAATGCCGCAAATTTCCCCCTAAAATTAGTTGACAGAGGAAACAAAAATGTTCCAGAATAAAAAAGTGAATTTGCTGTTCTGTCAGACTGAGGAGTTTGATGCTGTGTTAGTGGACGGCTCCGCAGAGGAAGAATGAAGGAAAGAGAAAATGAATGTGACAGCACCCGGGAGGATATGGCCTCATTTTCCCGTTCATAATTGAGAGCAGTAATATAATCTACAAGTCATTTGGATGTAAATGTTTAGACAAACATCGCCGGCCCACAAAGTCGCTCTCCCATTCATTGTCAATGGAGCAGCGCTTATCTGCACATCAGTGTCACATCACAGATTGAAGTCTGGGTTCGCCAGTTTAAAACTTTTCAATTGTGAATGAAACAGACCCACAGGACTTATACTAAGCTTATACTATATGTTAATGAAATCAAATCAGCGAAAGCGCAATTACTGGTTAAACACAAGATAAACTCACTTAATATTCACCAGCGAATGCACAGCTAAGCACAGTGCATTAGGTAACTGAGGTTAATTAGTGACCTACTGCTTAATGATAAACTGTCATCATGTGAGCTGCAGCAGCGCAGCATGCGGCTGTCCGGTTACATCATTCCCACCCTCTGCCTCTCCGGGCCAGACTCTTAACATGCAGCAGACAGACTTTCTAACATAAGGACATTATTCTACCATCAGACTGATGCAACCGTGCTCCAAACCTGGCAACACGTTAGATTCAGCCCCGCGCGGATCTACCTTCCTCCTGATTCATGTCAGAACAGACTCTCTAATCTCAAAGACCATGCCTCAGTGGGACTTTTTTAGCAGCAAAGGCTTAGATGGTCAAATACGACCAGTGCTCCATCTTGAGAATAAATAGTAGAAGTGATTGGAAAGTGTGCAGTTGGGTTTGATTGTCTCTTTTAAACAGAAGACCATATTTCAGTCATTTGAAACTTTTCTTTAAACTTACTTATCGCTACATGTTTTGGTATTTTGAGGACAAAGGGTTTGCTGTGTGTGAATGTAACAGGGAATCAAGCAGAGTGGTGGAGGCAGATATAGTAGCGTTTCCAGTTGCTACGGTACAGTATACATGAATTATGAAATGTGCACTTGGGACCAGCGGTAGTGCAGATCATGCATAAATGCAAGAGCTCGCTGGGCTGTGTGAGTTTGGCTGGAGTGTGTGAGAGGGATGCTGAAGGACGGCCTCCGCTGTGGAGCCCACACACACTCTCTTTACCCTCCACATCTCCATC
Source organism: Centroberyx gerrardi (assembly GCF_048128805.1). Lineage (NCBI taxonomy): Eukaryota > Metazoa > Chordata > Actinopteri > Beryciformes > Berycidae > Centroberyx > Centroberyx gerrardi. The sequence goes on from NC_136007.1 coordinate 22,907,591, forward strand.
ACAGGTGGAGCAGGCTGTGCCGGGACACATTTGCATCCTGAAAGTTTTATGTCTGTGAGACTTCGGCCCTATGAAACTGGATTGGGTTTTTTTTTTACTGGGGGAGGTTCTGTAATTGTGTTTATTACCAACGGCATCTGTAATTACATTTTTTTAATAATAATGATAATAATTAATTAATCTTTTTTTTTTTCTAAACTGAGTAAATTACCTATACTGTTTTTCAGTAAACTTAGAAGTCATCTGATAATAGCATCCAGTTTGATCCAGTCATCTCCATGATATAATAATAATATGTTATAGATCTGAAAAGATTAGTCGATTAATTGATTAGTTGATTGAAAGAAAATTATAATTCTGATAATCGATTAATCATTTTAGTCATTTATCAAGTACAAATACCAAACATTCGCTGGTTACAGCTTCACAGATGATAAGATTTGCTGCTTTTCTCTGTTTCATATCATTATAAAATGAATACTTTGGGGGTTTTTTTGGCTGCTGGTCAGACTAAGTAAGCAATTTTAAGAATCACTTTGGACTCTGGTAATTTGTGATGAGCATTTGTCATTATTTGTGACATTTTAGAGACTAAATGATGAATCTGTCAATGGAAAAAATAATGGATCGTTTAATCGATAATGAAAATAAGCGTTGGTTGCAGCCCTAATGTGTTATGTTTTTGGTAGCCAATACATAAACGTATGTGTAGATCATGGCGTTTTGCATCTACGAGTGGTAATTTGAGGGAAATCACAAATCCTTGTCCTGTACAAATGATCCTCTGGAATTCAGAACTGCATTGCGGGACCTTCTCCAGTAAAACCCAGTTCGAATGTGCTTTTGAAGTAAATTAATGTTTGATTTTTCACTTCAGCTCAGGCAATTCAAGTATGTGAACAGCAGCCTTAAGCCATTGATGATGTTTTTTTCTGTTTACACCGTATATACACAGAGGCTGGGCAAAGGCATTTTGTTTACCTAAGAGGGCTTAGAAGGTGAGCTTCAGCGTAGCTAAACAGTTACGGATAAGACACCTACAGTCGGAGCAGAGCGTCTGCTATCAGCCTCTCTGTATGTGGGTTGTATCGTATTATTGAGCCAACCTGAGAGAAAACACTATTCCTCCTTCACTCTGAGAAGGCAAAGTGCCCCTCCCTCTCTCCCACATTTTCCTCTACATTTCTCTCACACTTGCTCGTCCTCTCATCTCGCGCTCTCTCCCCTCCCAGCTCTCTCTCCTGCAGTGCTGTGAGTGTTTGATGTAAAAAAGATCAACCGTAATTTCTGGATTTGGGCCTCTTTTGTATCCCAATTACGCTCTGCTGTTTGTTAGCATGCCAAACATAGGTTTAGTCTAATGAGCGCTTGTGCCGATTTACAGTGATCAGCCCATTTCCACCCAATTTCTCTCTCCCTCTGAACTCATCAAAACAAATGCGAACGCTATCTGCTTGTCTTCCATCTCTTATTAGCATCTGCCTCAGAGCCAGAGACAAAACAAGACACATTCCAATGCCTGGTGTCTTTTGAAGAGAATCAGAAGGAGGTTGGGGGGGGTTGGACACAAAAGTATCAGTTGCTCTATAATTCAATTACAGCATCTGTTGAGGGAGAAGAGAAAGGAGAAACTTTGCCTGGGGTCCCTCTCTTTTGACTGCCCCCCTCTCCCACCACCATCAGCCCATTATAAGCTCTGAATAAACCTCTGGCCCGGCTCTGAGGATGTCATCATTAAACCGGGCTGCGAGAGAGATCCCATACACTTCAAACCAGCTATTTGATCCTCCCATCTGATCCGATCCGCTATTGTGATCTATTATGAACCACAGCGCGGCGGAGGGGGAGAGGGAAGAGAGAGAGAGAGAGAGAGAGAGAGAGAAGAGGGAGGAGGTATTAGTTAGATGTTTTTGAGCAGAGGCAGTTATTTTATCCTCTGTACCTGACCCTGTGCCTGCCCCCCACCCCCACCCCCCCTACCCTCCGGGATATTAACTACCATTTAATTGAGAGCAGAGGGGGGAGGAGAAGGGAGGGATGGAAGAGAGAGAGAGAGGAGATGAGGGAGAGCAAGGGCTTTTGTGGCTGATGAGGCTGCAGCCTGCTAATATGGGACCCAAGACCCTGTTAGTGTGTGTGTGTGTGTGTGTGTGTGTGTGTGTGTGTGTGTTCAGCGCTGCCAGATGGACACTTGATCACTGTCATACAGTTCTTGATTAACCTATAAAGGGAACGCAGTGCATAACCCCTGATCATCATCATCATTGATGAATGATGGAGGGACTTCACTCCTCTCTGGGCTTTCTTAACTTTTCCTTTGCTTGCTTTTTTCTTTTTTTAACAGGAAATGCTGTGATGCTTTTGACAATATTTCTTTTTATTTGAACGGGACTGTGGGGCTGCGTTGCTCTGTGTAGTTTTGAAGAGGTTTGGGGAGACGTTTTCCTCAGAAAATATGCCTAAAATAGAAGCTGGTTTCCTCTGGGGCCTATAGCCATCCGTATTAATCCCTTACATAAGAGCCACTGTTTGTGCTTCTATACCTGAGGTTTTTCATAAAGACGTCTCTCCTTTGGGATGATGCGAGCGTTCATCTATTCCCTTTTCCCGTGCCACAGTGGATGTGGAACTAGAAACGTGGTTCACGTCTCTCTCCAACAGAGCTGGGACTAGAACTTCACTGAAGCTCTTTGGCGGGTTGATTCCTGAGGCACTTCATATTCTTACGATGTCTATTTTTAGACTAAAACTCTTCTCTCTTCTATATTTCTTTTAGAAAATGAAGAATATTATAGAAGAAGTTAATAGCTTTCGCTGTGCGCTCACACTGCCAGCAACTTGAGGAATCTCTCACTGGAAGTCCATTCATTTTCTGTGACCAGAAAAAGGTCAGATAGTGTCAGCTAAAAAAGGTCAGCTGGTGGAAATGTTTGCTACAGCTTAACTTTTTAACTTTGAACATCACTGATCAACAGCCATGCACATGCTAGTGTTGCTATACTGTATGTCCCTCTTGTCACTGCATCATCACAGCTTGCAATTAGTTCAAATCTGCAAAGAGTTAAAATAAAATGAAACTGTAATGATCCCTGTGGCGAAATTGCATCAATGCAGCAGCAGAATCTCACTCAAAAATCAGCAAATGAAGACTAATTATAGATAGAAATAGCAAAAAACAGAGAGTAGATAGTGATACAATAAATAAAGTTAACGTGGAGAAGCATCATTCTTATCTTGCTCTCAAAAATTGTACAGTTATAAAGGTGTTTACAGTTATCCAATTCACACAAATACACAGTCCAGATCAAGGGCATATGTGCAGGATGTGCAAAAGCAAATTTGCACATGTGCATCATCAGCTGTCCACATTCAGAACCACAGATGCTGGTAACATTTGAACAGGATGTGAGCATTTAAAAAGGAACCACAGTAGCGTACCGATGCGGCTTCTAGGCGTGTGACCGCAGAGTTAGAGAGTAGTTCATAGTGACAGTTCATAGTGCAGCTTCGGCTCATTGATCAACAATACTTTGGGTTTATTCATCACCCCGGAGCCCAGGAGTGAAGTCCATGTGGTCTCCAGGTGGTGCAGCAGGTGGTGGTTAGTGGCCCTGGCAGGGAGGCAGCTGCCTGCAGCGCTGGCCAGACTGGAGCCAGGCCAGGTGAACTGGGAGAGCTGTGGACCTGGGAGAAACAGACCATGAAACCCACACCTCTGTATGTGTAACCAAGTTATTTTAGTTGCCTAAACTTAACCGTCAGCCAACCTCTAGGTGAAAATGCCGTGTCCAAGTCGTGTTATTGTCGCAGAATCCAGTTTGTGGTGGAGGAACATAAATCTGCGTTTCAGACTTCGTGCTCATTTCATGACATTTTATGAGATCACGTTGCAACAGAAACAACAGGTTGCAGCGCTCCTGTGGCCTCTGGTGACTCCGGACCAATTTCCTGCTCTGTGGCTGGCTCTGGCTTTGTGGGATGAACTTTGAACTAAAGCAAACATCCCCTCACACCGCATACAGTGCATGCATAGAAAAGGTGCACTGTGTGAGTCCGTACTGTATATGCATGTGTGTTCCTTGTCTCTGTATATGTTTGGGGGTGTTTCCTGGGCCAGTTCATGACATTCCTCCCAGTTCATCCTTCTGTCAGTGTGTGTGTGTGTGTGTGAGAAAGACACTCTGATGGTACTGGAGATTCCCACCATGTTTTCATTTAACATGACACTGAATACTCAACACCACATTAAAGCATTGCTTCGCAGCAGGGAGCGCTTCGTCTGGGGCACTGGAAGAAAACCCTGGATTTCATATGACAATGAGGGGCTGTCTAGTGTTACTGTATGACTTTTTTTGGACGAAGATTAGAGGAAAGTCCCATTCTAATCGTTGGGAAATCTGTAGCCGAACCTCTGAAACCCAATCAGTGTTCACCATCAGAAATGACACTGAATCATAGGGGTAATTACCCACAAGTAGAATAGAAGAGGAGAGAATTTAACAGATGACTGTTCATAACAGTTCCCAGTCTGTGTAGATTTTACTTAACATGTTGACTTTGCATGCTGTAAACTAATGGGATTGCACGATTACTTCGTAGTATTGTGATACAAAATCCATACAGTAGTAGTGATACCAAACATTCTGAGGTATGGTAATATAATAACTGTCAACATTCATGATCCACACAGGATGACAGCTTGTGTTGGCAGCATTAATATGAACATAGCAGTAAAGACCCTCGACCTCATAGTAGAAAGTTTATCCTGGCTGGTTGAAGAATAGAACAAGGATCAGGTGTAATGTGACTCTCACACCATGAGGTCCGGGCAAAATAGCCTCAGGAGGTCAGTCCATATGCTGAGATTAATACAGAAATTGTTTTATTCAGACATTGGTGCAAAAAAATGTGCTCAAGTGCAAAAGAACAGCAAACATTTCACTCCCTTAGACCAGAAGTTTTTAACAGGGGGTCGGCGGACCCCAGGGGGGCCCTGGCCAGATGTTTTTAAATGATTCCGTTTTATTTCATTACTTTGATAAAAATAATATTTTTGCTAAAATACTGTCCTTCGGCCGATGCTGGCACACGACCACATGCCCCTCACCCCCACCACCGCACAATTGGAGACAATCAGATTAACTATTAAAAAATAGATCAGGAAGTTGTAATATAAAGTTGTACTAGAAGTGATAAATTGCTGGAAAGTTTTGGTATTAGAAGTAGATGCTTTTGGCAGCCTGACTGAACTTCAGTTAGCCAGTTAACAGGAGACCTAGCTAGCAAACCAATGCTACAATGGACCGATTCCTGATAGTCAGATGAACCATCCACATCAGACGGCCCTGTCACAGGGAAAGCTCCAGAAGAAACAGCTTCAGGGACGGATTTACATTTGCCGCAGACAAAGCAGGAGAAGAGGCACCACTTTGTTTTATATGCTTGGCACGTCTTCCTAACGATGGCATGAAGGAATGAGCAAACAAAGTAAAATGCATCTCTGTGTCTGACTCCACAATAGGGCGACGAATTGAGGAAATGGCAGAGAAAACTGAAATCAGCAGAGGGATTTATCATTCAAATTGACAAGAATATGGATATTATGTACGATGTACAACTGCCGGTGTGTGTGTGTTATGAAGAGAATGGGGGTAACCTTCGCAACAGGAGCAGAGGTCTTCAAAGTACTTGATGACATTCGGGTGGTGCCCGACCTGCATACAGCTTCAAAGTGTCCAGTTGTTTTACCCACAACTCCGTCATTTTGACTGTGTGCATCTGTTTCCATGTAAAGCATGAACCAGCTTTACGTGTTGAGCTCAGCAATGTATTTCATACTGTTGTTAAGGTTGTGATCCTTGAAGAAAAAGGCATTAAATACTCACCTCTTTTCGTCACTATGTGAAAGCTTGGGAAGCGAGCAGACTTTTCTTTTCTCCCACTCAGAGCTGAGACGGCTGAGATGGTGAGATGAGTGAGAGAGTGTGGACCTTCGTGTTCGAATTGCGTTCGGAAATCCATAACTTTCTACTGCGGCAAAGCCACCGTGATCTGGCTGATGCCTTCTGTGGCAAAGAGAGGTTAACTACGTTGGCCTGCCTCACAGATATTTTGGTCGAGCTAAACAGGTCGAACAACTCAATGCAGGGGAGAGATGCCAATGTCCTTCAACTGTATGGAAACTGGCTTTAATGAAAAAAATAAAGAGTTGAATAGAGCGGGTGGAGGAGGATAACTTGGCAGTGTTTCCATCAATGGGGGAGCACTCGGACATAGTTGACATCAAAGACATCATCTGTAGACATTTGAAGAAGCTTCTGATTCAATTTGAAAGGTACTTTTCTCAGTCTGACCGCTGGCGCTGTGACACCAAATGGATTCTGCTTCCTTTCAGTGACAATATAGCAGCGGGGTCGAGTTTAACTGGCAGAAGAGGATCGTTGATTGAGTTATCCACAGACACTGTTCACAGAGGCAGATATGAGACCCAGTCCTGGATAGGTTGTAAAAGAGTTTCCACAGCTGACACCAGAGGCAATAAAATGTCTTTTGCCATTTGCGGCCACATATCTCTGTGAGAGTGGATTCTCCACTGTTGTACACCTGAAGAACAAATAACAGGGCCAGGCTCCAGCCAGGAAATGATATGAGACTGTTTCATATCAGACCAGATCACCAAGAATATAGACTGTGTCCAGCCCACCATGCCCAGATTTCCTACTAACAAGATAGAAAAAAGGTTTTTGCACACCTTTAAATGTGAAAGACGCGTAGGAAAAATCAACTGACTGTGAATAGATAAAGAATTCCCGCACACTCTCAATACTTGCAATACTTTATTTCTTGTTTGCCAGATCAAGGTCTTCTGGCACTGAAATAAAGTATTGCAAGTATAGATTGTGTGCAGGAATTTTTTATCTATCCACTAACAGGATTTAAAAAAAAAACCCTTTTTCTATTTATTGCTTATGAATGGGGTTGAATGATTTCTTTTGAGCCTGGTTGGGTCCCTGGGTCAAATGGGTTAAAACCACTAATGTAAACTATCATCACTGCTACCCATAACATTAATATATAGTAAAAATGCATCCCATATCCAAGTTTTAAAGAGTATAATGACAAAACAAACTAATAAAAGAACTGAACTGATAAAGAATGAATCAACAAGTAGTTTTCCTTCGGTCTGAGAACATAATGCTTCTTGGTGTCATTGGGTAAAACCGCTTATAACCTAGTAACAATTACACCTATAAAGCTATACAAGTGTTTTTATGATAACAGTGAGTGACGCCGTGTGTGTGCATCCCTGTGTGTGTGTGTTCGGGAGGGCAGAGGGAATAGGGAATGCTCCCATGTCCTCCTAAGTGCTCCTGAATGTCACATCCTATCTGCGGCCCGTCCCCAAGGCACAAATGGACACTCCATCCACTTGTCAGGTGATTAATCTCCGCTCCCCTCTCTCCCTCATCTCCTCTCCATCTCGCATTCACTCTGCATACACAGCTTTGTCAGCCATTCAGAGGACTGTCAGACACACACACACACACACACACACATTCACACGCCCATACGCACGACGCTCTCTTTCCCTCGTCTCCACCCAGTGAAGATCAATGAGGAGACGGATGTATTATTCAACACATTAATTTAGAGGTGGGGGTGCTTTTGTATTAGTGCTCTGGCAGGATTATAAGGATTCCTCTAAAAATGATGAAGTTACATGACAAGCCAGGAGAAAGAAAGAGAGAGAGAGAGAGAGAGAGAGAGCGAGAGAAAGTACTGGGGAAGAGTAACAGCTTAGAGAGAGGACTTGATGGGGGAAATCTCAGCTGATCCCCCTGTGTGTGTGTGTGTGTGTGTGTGTGTGTCATAGCAGCAGGACCAGAGACCCCTCTCGTGGCAAAGTGATGCTCTGGGAAGCGGTGTTACAGTGCTAATGGGCTTCTAGCAGCAGAACATGTCCAGGCTGATGCTTAGTGTGACCGCTGGGCTCTTACGTGGCTGAATGCTGATTAGCGATGGGGGCGGGTGAGCCAAGCGTCGGACACTAAAACCGCAGAGAGGATGAGACAGCAGTTGCGTGCAGCTGCCATACCTGTACGCATGCAATAACAGTGTACCCACACACACACACACACACACACACACGCATTGAGCATCAGGTCTGCTTATCGGCGGATCCGCGGCGCTCTCACTTCACCTCTTGTCCTCTATAAAGGCAAGGCATTAGATCGTGAAGTGGTGGGGTTATTCCTGTCAAGGGTTGGCACTGAGCATTAATGTAACTGTCTCCCACTCCTGCCACTTCCACAGCAGCGTGAGGAGGCAGAAAGCCTTCACTTCCCGCGGCCCCGCACTGAAACATTTAGCCGGTCGGTCCGGGATGGGAGAGTTTAATGAGACATGCCATGCCATCTCTGTCGTGTAACTCCCAATTCAGGAGACAATGAAATTTCATTGGCCCATAGAGTGTAATCCCCGACTTCCTTAATGTAATTGGAAATCAAAGAGTCCCCATCAGATGCTCCCTTTATTACTCAAGGCAGCTGGATGGTTTTTTTTGTATCGATGCTGTTATTGGTCTCCAATAGGCCCGGGATGTTATCCGTTTATTGTGGGAACCAATAAAGCTTCTTTATGACAGAGACAGGTAGCCTTGCAGCATGTGTATCAGCGCCTGTAGCCTTTAGTTTTATCAGCACTGTAACATTTGTATAGCCATATTACTGGCTGCTGGAGGCCATTTACTTGTATTGCAGGATTAAATGGCATGGGTCAAGTGCACCTTATGGTAGTCCTGTTGGCACCGCTCTTGTAAAAGTAGTCTCTCTTTGTGACTCAGCTTACAGTAAGACAGAATTTCCTGAGGATTGCCTTCCAAATCAAGATTTTTTCTGAGAAAGACAGAGGCAGAAAACAGGAGAGAGAAAGAGCAAGAGATAAAGACAAGTAGGAAAGTATCATCTGCCTCTTTCTCTGTGTCTCTCTGTCAAAAGGAAAATGTTCACTCTTTCAAACTCCCTTTCCTCTCCGCCTCTGGCAGTTGCAGTGGCCCGACCAGTTATTCACACATAATTACAATCTATTTAGGAAGCATCTCTGAAAGGACCAGTGCTGTTAGGAGCTAATTTTCTACTAAATTAACTTGTGCTCAGAGCAACACAAGTACAGTCATGGAAAAAGGCCTCGTTAATTTTTCTAGCTTGTCTGTAAGTAAAAGTCCTAATGATTATGAGTTTGTTTCATCAGTGGTACACAAAACACGCACACACACACACACACACACACACACACACACACACACACACACAAAATGTTGGGAGTTGATTAATTGGGGCACCATTAATTGAAATGTTGGTTGTTTTCTGTAAAAATAGCTGTGTAGCACTCTGATAGCCTTTATTAGTCTCTGGGGCTGTGTTTAAATGGCACATTGAAAATGTCATGTGAATAAATCTATTACTGCTTGCAGATAATTAGGGGACTGAAAAAGGGACAGAATGCACAAACAACAGCTGGTTTTACAGCTTGCCGCAAGGAAATATTGAGATTTACAATAATGTTGTATTTTTTTTGTTTTTTCAGTCATATGCTATGCTAAACATCATTATTGGGCCTAATGCAGTTGACCACATCATCATAATGTGTCTTATTTTGTTAAGTGAGGGTGCATGGAGGGCTTATATAACCGAACGTGGCTGCCCTCCCCCTCTCCAGCCCTCTCTCCCCTATATGAGGCACAATGTACCTTTAATGTGTCACAGTGAATTGAGAACAGCGGGGTGGGAGGTAGGCTGCACACTGGGAGCCCACGAGGCAAGCCAAGATCAAGCAGCGGGGAAAAGGGAGACATTCCTATGCATACATGAATATCATTTCAGCGAGAGAGAAAGGAGAACAAAGCCCGCAGAAGTTAATGGCTTTTCCATATCTTCAAGGCTTCCACTGTCTCTCCTCTGTCCTCTTGTAGTTTGCGGGGGATCAAAACAAGCAAAACAAGTAGCTGTAGCAGAAGCCCGAGTATCAGAGATGAGTGTTCTTACTGTCAACATCTTCTTCTCCTTTTGCTCCCTATTTCCCTGCTGTGGTATCTTAAAAGAAAAATCCACCCTCAGATACTCTTACACTGTTAGATATCATCGGTCTGTGATATCCGGTGCATTCCAGGAGTTATTCTGTGATGATTTTGCCATTTATTTTCCACTTTCCCTCAACCGGTCTCATCTACTACTTCAATTAGTGATTTCCTACATTTCCCAGAATGCCTTTCAACAACCCCCAGAGAATGGGCCTGAATTTGTCGTTTTCAATCAAAGTTGGGCGTATGGGCATTGAAATAACTTGAAAGTGTGATCATTCAGCTGTGGGTTATACATGTCGATGATTGCAGACACACCCCTTTACTCAAAACACAGCATGTCTTGTGGCTGCATTGTATTCTGGTCTATTGAGGCTGCTGTCAGTGGAGAAATTGGTCTCTCTGCCTCTTCTACGATGGATTTCTCCCTGTATGATTGGTGAACATGATTGTTGAAAAGAGTGTGAGTCTAGAAAGAAGAAAGAAGCCCTTGCTCCGAGGGACTGACACCAAAACCGTGTGTCAATGGTGCGCACCATTGATGTTTCAGATAGCTGAAAACATTTCGGCTATCAAACTCCATTGTAGCTGCACTGGAAATATCATGTTGTCTGTGTTTGGCCAATTATCTGTGGGATTGAGAAAAATACCAATAATAATAAATAACCACACCACCAAACAACAAAATGGGCCAAGAAATGGATGCTACATCACCAATAGCTGATTTTAAACAGTGTTAAAATGTTTTACAGTGGATTATTCCTTTTTTTTTTTTTTGCTCAAGGTCTTTTTATTGGTATTTAAAGTCATACAAAATGCAATAAATCACAGATACAGTTGGATAAACACAATATATCCCCCCCCCCATGTTTCTGCTCCAACAGAGCCCCATCCCTATTGTACCATTTAGTAATCAAACGGAATAGATTTCACAAACAATTACATGTACATATAAATAAAGTCAATGGGATTGTTCCTTTAAGTTCTTTGCACCGACAACAATTCAGTGATATCCACATTTTTCTGGACCAATGCCACAGCTGAGGACCACAGTGGAAAGGAGCGTGGCTTTTTTGTGTTCATCCTCAAAGTTCTAATGACACTCAGTAACTACTCCTCATCAACACCACTTTTTTTTTTTTTTCAGAAAAATAAATTAATTTTGCAAAAGAGCAAGATGAAACAAACATTTTGATTGATAATGTCCAGGTAGGAGCTCACTTTGTTGTGTATAAAAGGTATTTTGTCTGTTGACTGAGCAGACTGAGGCTGACCAGTCAAGTCAATGCATTAATTAGCTCCTGACTCATCATAAAGGAAACACATGTGACCAGGCACTGAAACTGAAATGATCATTTGTGCTGAATTATGGATTGAATTATGGTGACATTTGAATCATGAAAGAAATCAAATTAAACCTATAAATTTGCTCAATAAACGATTCGCAATAAAATGAAGAGTCAATGTGCCTTGAAGGAGCCTCTTCTGCACACGCTCTCTTGTTTAATAACTAGTCAAGGTGCCCTTGTGCAAGGCACTTAACCGGCCGAGGTGTGAATATGTGTAAATGTATGTGGAGAAGAGCGTACGTGCTCAGCAGACCTGGATAAATAAAGGTCAAAAGAATCGTCATCATCAGTGCCACGTTCATCACCGCACTTCAATATTTTCCTATTCCCCTCTCGCTTTCTGCCAAACGCCCAGAACAAGCTAATTAAATCTTCTGTCAGGCAAGGAAATCGCTCGGCTTTCATCCTCCCTCCATTCACGTCAGTCACATCAGGGACATGCATAATGACACTTGTATTAGGGCTGTAATTCCCTCGTGCATGTTAGACATTTCTCTCTGATCGCCACCGCCTGCATGCTAATCATTTATGTGACATGTACTGTTTTGTGTGTGTGTGTGTGTGTTGCGCCTGCTCAAGACGGACAGGTTTAAATGTGTCAAGGGGGATGTGTGGCAGCTTTATCAAAGCTGCCACACATCATTGTGAAGGGGTAACGACGAGGCATGCAGATCAAACAACACCATGAAGACAGACAGGCTGTGGGAATTCACCTGGACCTCCACCACACACACACACACACACACACACACACACACACACACACACATGCACCGCCTCCCTCAGGCTAACGCATTCATACTTACCTGCCACTCAGTCAGGAATGCACACATTCCTGCGAGTCTCTTTGTAAGAGCGGAGCCACGGGACAATGTGGCACACTGATCAGAGTGAATGGCAAGTCAAAACACTGAGACAGGAAATTGCAGAAAGAACAGAACCAAACTTCCTCACAGCTGAAGAATTTAATATGTAGACTGTTTGGGAGAAAAGAAGTTTATGGTCATGGGCTTGGACTGCATACTTGCACGAATTGTATCATTTTGTACAAACATAGTACATCAGAACAGGTGTGATTCAGCCCACAGTGTGTGTGTTTCTGCTCTCCTCCTGTCTTTGTTGGCCTGTCTCTTGCTCCTAGCTGGTGTTTTCCTCCTCCTGCTCTCAGCATGTGTGTGTGATTAAGCAAAGATGTAATGAATGGGGACAGTGCCCTGTTGTTTGGCTATGGACTGCTGTTTCCAACTGAGAAAGCCATTAACCAGTTAGGAGGATTGACTGTGAGCCCAGCAACTTGCCGAACAACAGCAGCCACCAACCACTGGATTCCACTTGCTGTTGACATGCAGTTTTTTACATCTTGACAACTTCACAGGCAGGTTTATGTTCTCAAATACAGCAGTGAAATCATGAATCCTTACACTGAGTATTACTCCACTTTGACGGGACAACTTTTGTACAAAGAATGATGCTCTAGCACATATTTGACACTGGAGTTGCTCTGTGGCCGACAGCAGAAGACTGTGGTTGTACTGTGCCAGCTCCTAGTTGTGAATATGTATAACTGTAAGGGTGGTGCTGAAAGAGAATACATAAAGCTATAACAAAATTGCTCTTTGTGTGTGTGTGTGTGTGTGTGTGTGCGTTTTCCAGACCAGTGCGGTGCTGTGTTCAGGAGGTTGCGCTCTGCTGGCGGTCAGCTCCCTGTTGGCCATCATCACCATCTTCCTGCCCAGTGGAGGATGTGAGAGGAGGATCTGCACCCTGGCTGGATACATGCAGATGGCTGCAGGTTAGTACAGGCACACACACACACACACACACACACACACACACAGACAACACAGACACACACACTCTGGTTTCTAAATCTTGAATTCTTGAACTTCTGAAGTCGTACGCCCCTTCAAAACTCCTTATTTAAAGCTCTTGTATTTCCCTGCGCCTCTCAGGTACAAGACATTCTCCCCTCTCCAACCTTTTTACCACCCGAACCATTCTGCAGCACACACTGATAGCGCTGCCTATTACCGCAGCTGTAAAAAGGAGCTGACTTTGTTGCCCATCAGTCAAAAAAAAAACAACCCCGAGGACAGCTGCTGCTAGGCAACCGGAGGCGGTACGGCAATCGGAGGGGTGAACCGGCGAAGGGAAGGCAAGGATAGATTTAGAGCCTGCTGTAAAAAAGACAATTACAGCTCCTTAACACAGGTCATTGGTTCAGGGCTACATGTGACTTATCAGGCTGCCGCTTTCATTCAAACAGAGGAGCAGCCCCATAAACAAAGCATGGTCTTAGCAGCGCGTCGGCTTTAAAAAGCCCATAATACACCACAGCACTTGTCACTAGCTGGTACCAGCCTTCACCCCCTCTTGCCTGGCGCACTGGACCATTTTAATCGCAGTGCGTACAAATGTGACGCATTGTCCTGTTTTGATATGAGAGACTTGGTCGGAGGTGGACTGCCTATTTCCTTACATGTGTTTGTCTCGTGGGTGCGACCTAACATTTACCACCGCAGTACTTGACAACACCATCACTTACATGTACTGCATACTTGCACTGTTTGTAATAGAGATAGAGTAGGATTTACTAATGACACGTGAGATTTAACCCTGTATTACTGTGTGCGGACAGCCAAGCGCTCAACAAGCTCCTCTAACAAACCAAATCAACCGCTTGTTAAACATCAAGCTTTTTGGACTTTTGAAATTTGGAGAAGTTCCCCACGTTTCTGCCTTTGGACTTTTCTGAAACTCTGTCCAGCGCTGTTGAGGAAGTTTTAGAGTTAATAAGCCTCAAGTTTTGTTGACCACCTCATCTTCCCCAAGAGTTTGTCTTGCACGTCAGCTGTTTTTAACTGATCAACAAACCCTTATCGGTTATTTTTCTCCTCTCATTTATTTAGCGTCAGCAGCAATTACATAGCCGCTATCCTTGAGAATATTGAGCAGCTGATTTACATCCCGGGAAGTGGCATTTAACTAAGCGTAATTAGAAGCTGAATTCATTGGGCAGGTTAAATCTTTATTGACAAAGCCGGGACTTTCACAGGGCATGGTTAATGGTGTGTTTAAAGTGGCGCTTATTGCTTACCGCCAGACCCCCATACTTCTCTGTCTGACTCCAGAATCCGATCAATGGCGCTTTGGAAAGATGAGAAAGAGTCTGAACTGTGGCATAGCAAGATTGCTGAGTTTATTGTGCCTGTGTGTGTGTGCCTGTGTGTGTGTGTGTGTGTGTGTGTAATCCTATTCTCTGGAATGGAGCTCAGTGTCTAGCGTAGCGACAGACGATGCTAAATAACAATGCAGAGCGAGGAGCCAGTCCTTTGTTCCATTTCCAGGTTGACTCTTGTCTAGATAGACGGAGGTTTCAGAGAGAGCACACAAAGCCCAGAGGAAGGCAGTTCAGAGGAGTGTGTTTGTTTTCCCAGCCATGCTTCGTGGGAGTGTGCGTGTGTGTGTGTGTGTGTGTGTGTTGAGAGAGTGCTATCAAAGTGGGCCGATAAACGCTGAAACAAGTAGATTAAGAACAATGGTTTTCTTCATGCTGTGCATATTATCAGTGTTTTCTTGAGGGTGTGTGTTTTCCAGCGCTGTTAGATAGGAAGGAATGAACTGCTGACGAGACGCTGCTCGTCAACTTTCCCTTTGCTGTTTCGACTGATGGCTGTTTTGATCCCCATACTCCCTATCTCTGACAGCCGAAGCAGACGTACTGTGTGTGTGTGTGTGTGTGTGTGTGTGTGCGTTCTTGTATTCTTGTATCCTTATGAGGACCGATAGTCCTCATGAGGATAGAAAGATGAGGGAAATCCTGCGAAGTGAGGACATTTTACCAATTGTCACTTCTTTAAGGAGCTATTTTAGGGTTCAGATTAGATTTAGGATTAGGTTTAGGTTAGGGTAAAGGATCAAGGTTAAGTTTAGTTTAGGGTTAGGCATGTAGTGGACACAGTTTAGGATGGGATTAGGGAATGAATGTAGTCAATTAAGGTTCTCACAAGTACAGCAATACAAATCTGCATGTGTGTGTGTGTGTGTGTGTGTCTACACGCACGTGTGTTGCAGTGTTAGCTCCACACTGGAAGCCACACTCCAGGCTTATCTGAGAGCTCCCCTCCTCTCTCTCTCTCTCTCTCTCCCCCTTTCTCACTCATCTCTCACTCACACTCACACACACACACACACACACACACAAAGCCGAACAAGGAGAGGCTTTTTCGAGGTAAAACTGCCCAGCTCTTTCCTTTCTCAGCCCGGCGGTCCCATGGGTGAGGTCCAGAATTAGACTGTGAACTTGCTCACCCTCCACTGGTTCAGCACGGCGCTCCATCCAGTGGCTCGGCTCCTCCGACGCGCAGCGCTGCCACCATCAATGTTTTACACTCCGGAGGAGGGAGGCAGCACATTTTTATGTGCTAAGGCAGTGAGGTTTTTCTCCTACCATGCATATTTTATCAGCCTGTTTTTCTTAGTGGTCGGGATCCACTGGAGAGGACGGCTCTTTGGTGTGTGTGTGTGTGTGTGTGTGTGTGTGTTGTTTTTTGGGAGACAGTGAGAAAAAAGAGAGTGAGACATGCACACACATGCACACACACACTTCATAGTGCCCAAACTTACATACACACACATGTATAGACACCAACGTGCACACACATAAAAACACATATTACACACATTGCTAGTGTGCATAATATGGGTATTTATGTATTTATGTGTAATAAATACATAAACACGCATATTACAGACACTAAATATGCACACAAGCACATGCAGACACACACACAATTGCATACATGAACACCCCCCCCCCCACACACACACACACACTTGTATTTTATTCATTCCAATCAATTTTATTTTCATTTCAGCGCAGCGTCCTGCGCTAATGCTCTGGCAGTCCAGTTCTAAAGCACTTTAGCTTTGCCCTTCACGCACGCCGCGCTCCCCAGTGATTTCAGTTTATCTTAACGCCGAGCCATTCACGGAGAGTGCCGAGCCGAGGACGACGCCGGGGCTTTGTGATGGAACGGCGCTCGGGCGGACCCTTCGCCGCGCCGTTGCCGCGCGCACCAGCCCCGTCTCCGATGTTTTCCCGCGCCGTTTATAGCCTCATTAACATACGGAGATCGTTTACTTTATGTGCTCGAGCGGTAACGCGCTGAAGATTTTATTTGCTGCGTCGATTGCCTGCTGTTTTGTCTCTTCGTTGATGTGGGCACTAGTGACTACTTTTCCAGTTCAGGAAAAAAAAAAAAAAAAAACACTCCAGCGCCTTAGCGTGAGAATGGTTCTTTGATCGAGTTTCTCGGAGTAGGTACTTGAAACGCGCATAATATGCCTGAAGCTGTATTTTTCTGCTGTTGAAAGGAATATGAGCACCGACGTTATTTACCTGTACAGGCGAAGGCGGTTGTGTTGCACCATCAGGAGCGTGTACTGTGTGCCTTGTTGCATGTATATAGAGAAAGACGAAGAAGAGACATGGGATTCATCAATAAACAGGGGAGCCACAAGGGGAATCTGGTATTACTTTGAGTGTTGAGTACAGTATTGCTGTTGGATAAAGGTTTTTCAATGTGCGAAAAAGATGTAAAACAAAATAAACGCTACTTGGTTTCAGTCATGATATTGATTTTGAATCAAAACCGTGGCAATTCGGCTGGCATTGCATTAGACACTTTGCAGTCACAGCACGGCAAGTGAAAATCACTCCATAAAGGAGCGTTTTCTTTTGCTCAGTGAACTCCCACAAACTTTTGGCTGAAAAAGGTTTCTAATTGGCATCCAGCTAAACTCCATCCAACCCCAAATGTATCCGATGAAGATTCTCCTTTGAAGATTCTCCCCCCACTGCAAGGGCAACTTTTAAAACACTACCTTGTTATCTACATCCCAATCAGAGACAGTCCTTCAGTGGTTTCATCCCGACTCAGGCTGGTTGGGAAAGGGAGTGCGTATTCCTGTGCCTCACACACACACACACACACACACACACACACACACACACACACACATCCAGTTCCATTGTGCTGATGCCGAGGAAGCCCAGCCTGCTGTGTCAGCGTTCCCCTGGGCAAAGCTGCTATGCAGATGTCCTCCCAAGCATGGTGATGAAAATAGGAACTGTGCTTTGATCAAAGCACCTGCTGTGTTATTTCAGTGCTGCTGTCGCCGTCGGAGCCCATATGGTACCTGTGCCAGCTGTCAATCACAACGCCGATACAGACGAATGCATTTTCCATATCAGGCTGGGATAGAGCTGCAGCCGCAGGAATCTGTCCAACAATTAAATTACACTTAGGCTGTTTTTTCTTTCATCAGTGGGTGCGGAAGGATGGATTGGACCATCTTTTTTTTTTTTTTAATCACCATTAGTATTCTGCATCTTTACCTTATAGAGAAAGTCTCAGACAGAGAGACAACTTTTCTTGGAGAGAGAAGACATCACTGACACAACGTTTTCTCCTCCATCTTTGAACTCCCTTTCTGTCTTCGCCCTCCAAACATGCCTCCGGGCGGGAAAAGTAGCCGTTCATGTCTAGTTTTCCAAATTTTCGTGTGTTAGAGGAGCAATTTCGGGTCAAGGGCCTCGGTCAAGGGTGTTACTCTTTCATTTCGGGTCGCCATCCCTCCGCTCCGACTGAAAACACCGTCTGAAATGCCACCTGCTCTGCCAAAAACTGCCTTTAATCCTTTATAATCCTGCTCTTTTCTTCCCTCTCGCTCTATTCCCCACGCACATCTTTACCACAGTCTTAACCAGAAACTTTTCTTGCTTGTTTTTTCTGTCGATCAGTGATATTTCTTTCTATTTCATCATGAGTTGGCTGGCTCCAGGCTCTCATACACCTCAAAGTACATTTCGCTGGGAGACTAGAACTTGTTCACCATCGAATTTCACAGATCTACCAAGACATCAGAGAGAAGCGCTGGGAGAAGACCCGATTTAGCTGCTGCACATGAGAGCCTGCTGTGCTCTGTGTGTATTTGTGTGTGGCTGTGCGTCTTTCAGTCCGTCTGTGTGTCTGTTTGTGTGTGTGTGTGTGTGTGTTGACAGAATGTGACCTAGTTTAGTTGCAGAGTGCGATGACATTGTAACCCCTTCACCTGTGACTCACAGCGCACTGTGACGACGGACATTAATCATGGATGCGTCCTGTCAGTCAGCCAGAAGTGTGTGTTCATGCATATTTTTGTCTCTGCGTGTGCGTCTGTGTGTGTGTGTGTGTGTGTGTTAGTATGTGTGTGAGTGTCACTTTTATGTGTGATCAGAGCTACATTTTGCTCTTGCTGTTGACAGTAATGTGCTCGGTCACATCTCATCATCGCTGCCCCCAGCATCCACACCCAGCAGTCGGAACATTTTCTTTGGGTTTGTGTTGTAGTTTTGCAAAAAAAAAAAAAAAAAAAAACTCATGAAATCATTCATACTAATTACAGAAACACTACAGAACCATTTCATCTGTGACCTAGACAAAGCATTTACAAACATGCGACATGCATTTGTTGCATGCATTGAATATGTATTACAGCATCTTTCATTGTTATGAATGTAACCAAATGGATAAATGAGGCCTAATGTACATATGAATCAAAGCCTGTGTGTGTGTACTTGTGTATCCTGTGCTCACTCATTGGTCAAATCTGTTGTTTAATTATGGGCATGGCGGCACTCTGCTCACTCACTGATACATTACCCACACAACTAATTGGTCTATCAGTCAATTAGAGCTGGACTGTAATTAAGAATGAACTTTCATGCTGTCCAATTCATCTTTTTTTCATATACTGCAGAGCGCTCTCATAGGCTTTGTGTGGAGGCGAGCATCTCAGATCCGACTACTGATTTTTTTTTATCTATCTTTAATGTTGCCTTTTGAAAGCATGTCTGCGCTTTGATATTTTCTCCCACATAAAAAGTGAAGAGGCAAGAACACCAGTGCGTTCCAGAAAGAGTTTTTTCTTTCCCCCGATATTAATGTTCTTTACAGTATTAATCAATGCCCCTCGTCTTCTAACTGTATTGAACTGTATCTGAGTGATGCTGGATGTTAAACACACACACACACACACACACACACACATACACACACACACACACACACACACACACACAGAAACTGTCCTAGCGTGTGGTTCCGCATTTCTGAGTTGTGTCACACTAGTGAGCAACAGATGACATGCTGACGGAGGGGAGAAGGAAGATGAAGGGATAAAAGGAGATTGAAGGGTGAAACTGCAAATCTTTTCCGTCCTCTTGGAATCAGCGGAGATTTCAGAAGGGAGGAATTGCAGCACTTTATTTTTGATCTTTTTCATATTTGTTCTGGTGGACCGACTTGAGTCCTTTTCTCTTCTGTGAAATGGAGAAAAACCGTCACAGGGTCCAAAGTGTGTACTGGTGTTTTCTTATTCCTTTTCTGTCTCCCTTCCCTTCCTACTCTCCCGTCATCCCCTCCCATGAAAGCCCTGGCAAACACACACACACACACACACACACACACACACACACACACACACACACACTCAAAGAACTACAGCCTATGCATATTACATGAGTCCTCCACCTCTGAAGGCCTCTCTGCTTTTTCATTTTGCAAGTTACAGCAGAGATGATGAGGTGGAAGCCAGATCCTGCACTCAAGGGCTACTTCCTTTCTCTGGCAGCGTGCAGCAGCTTCAGTGCAGAGCAGAACCTGCTCTCTGTGTACCGCCGTTCAGGGGAAACGTGCACAATATTCCTCAAGTGACTCATGTTAAAGGTGCTTCATGTGGCATATTTAAACATCAATATGTCATTGTCAAATTAATTGGGAGACCTTGGTATAATTACTGTAAACAACAAACGAGATTACTAGGTGCTGATGTCAAAATTAAGACCAAATTTCCCATAAACCCTGTTGCTTTCTGTCACAATGAGAGGAGGCGTTTGTTTTCTTTCTCTCTTTCCTGAAGAGGATAATGATTTTTTTTCCAGCAGCCTTTCACCATCTGCCATTGAACTCTGAAAGTTTTAGCTCTGTTTGTGCTATAAGAGCGGCGCCCTATTCTTGTTTTGTGCTGTAACGCAATCGACCTTCGTGTTGTAAAGCAATATTTTCACAATGTCCGACCCAGTGGCACACGAGGTAAAATGCAGTGTAGAAGCCGGTGGAGGCTGATCTTCTCGCCGATAGTTTACGGTAATTATACTATTCTCTCAAAATGAATGCGGGTGATTTGTCCGACAAGCTGAAAGCGTCGGGAACAATTTGAGCTAAAAATCATGCCTTTTTTGAATGAAACAGCATCTCTGGCTGGAGGTGTGTTGTCATGGCGATGTCTGCAGTGTCTGAACAGGAACTGAGGCCAGAGCACCAGGGTTAACGCTCAGCTGTGTTCACTGCATGTTTGACTAGTTTTTGCGGAATCTCTAAATATATCTAGACACTCTCTGGTTCCAGTCAGGCCACAGAAATATACCTCTACTTGCTGAAAATTGCTTCAGGCTGTCCATGTAAGAGTTATGAGGTTGCGTGTGTGTGTGTGTGGATGTGTGGATGTGTGTGTTTATGTGTGTGAATCCCAGGAATTCCCACCAGTGCCTGGTTGATGAGAACAACAGCCAGGATGACTCATTGTTGTGTCTGTTGCTGTTGGATTGCAGCTGCTACGGCTGCTTTAGTCCTCCATACTGGTCCCTCAGCCGTGAACACACACTTGGAAGTGCATTTGTGTGTGTGTGTGTGTGTGTGTGTGTGTGTGTGTGTATGTGTGTGCGTGTTTGAGTGTTCTTTCTTTTCAGTTTCATTTGTCTTATGCCGTTTTATCCTATTCCCACTTATGCGGTGATTGATCCGCTGTTGAAAAGCTCTTTTTGAGGGCGTAGCTATGAGTGAGGGCTTGGGCAGCTTTCTCATCACAGTTTTTGTTTGTGCCGTGTGTCTTTTTGAATTTGTTTTTCTACATAATGTAACGGGTTGAGACCGCTGGTTCTTCTGTATCTGTCACACACACACACACACACACACACACACACTCACACACACACCCACATGCACACACACTATGATTGATTAGTCAGTGCCTCTCAATCATATTTGCATTGCTACGGTTTATGACTGTCTCATTTGCATGAGGTAAATGAATGTGTTTGCTCTCCTAAGTGAATTAAAAACACTGCATCTGAAGAGTGTGTGTGTGTGTGTGTGCTTGTGTGTGTGTGTGTGTGTGTGTGTGTGTGTGTGCGTGCGTGAATGTATATGTGTGTGTGCTGGTCATGCTACTGTGGCCTCCTGTGGCATATATGGAATCATATTAACAACTGGGGAAACAATGGTGAGAAGGATGTTTCAGACGATTGTCCAGTCTGCCTCAGAGCATTAACATTCTCAGCTTTACAGTTTCCTACCGTCAGAAGCTTTACTGAGGAATTCCAAAGGAGCAGGTTAAAGAAGAAAGAACAGGGAAGAACAGCAGCGATTCAAGACTTTCTAGGAAGCGTGTGCAGCAAAGGCAGAGGGAGCGGTAGAGGCAATATCGCCTCACATGACCACAGCGAGAACAATGGCAGCACGACGGCTGATGACTGACTGTGTACTTTAGAGTCAGCTGGGCAAGAGCAGATACCAATTAGATCCGGTCAGCATGGCGTCGAGCAAGTGGACACACTTGCCAATCACAGAGCAACATCGAAGCCAATTAGGATAAAGTTCATCATCTCCTGATGTGGTACAAACTTACCAGTCAAGTGATTTGGGAGCTGAAGCAAAACCAAAGCTGCAGGAAAAAACGTGTGAAAACCTGCCTAACTCCTGTGATATGGGAATTGAGGCAAGCTGTATGAAAAATCTTCCAAATTCCAAAAAACGCATCTCATCTTGCACAAACCCACTGGCTGGCAGAGGAGATAAATCAATACAGCAAGGTAGATGATCAAGGCTGAAGTCTGCATGAGCTTTTTCAAAAGCACAACTGATGGAAGACGGGACTTTCTGTGTCTCAAACACATCATTTTTTCAAAGGAGAGTCCACTCCAGTCCACTCCCCTTAGGACGATAAAGGACTTTTATTGATTCATCACTTTGATGTCTTTTAATACAATTGCTGCTCCTGGTATCTTATACACTTAATGGATGTGTGTTCATTTATCACTGTGGTTTCTTTTCATTTGATGCTCGTGTTGACCCGACTGCCAGACTTAGGCAAGCCAGCTCCATCCCTTGCTTGTGTGTGTTTCGGTGTGGAGCTTAAACACTGCCTGGTGTAACTACATAATGCGCTATTCATTCATTGGAGTGGGGTCGGAGGAGCTTTGACACACATACAGCTGCTCTCAGTGTCTGAGAGATGGATTTTCCAGTCGGTATGTGTATGCGAGACAGGTCTGTCTGTCCACTCAGACTTCAGACTAAATTACACCAGTGAAAGATGGCTGGCACTTATTGAGATTATAAAAGCTATCTGGCTGAGAACGTGTGTGTGTGTGTGTGTGTGTGTGTGTGTGTGTGTGTGTTTGATGAGGTACACTTCTGAGCCATGAGACTGACTCGAACCACTCTGTATTTGACAAAATAAAGAAGGTGCCCACAGGTGCATGTTATCCCCCTTGACACACACACACAAACACACACACATACACACATACAGTCAGCATGGTGCCTCTTTAAAATCAGATACACACTCTTTCTCTCACCAACGTCGATACTTTCTCTATACACGAAGAGGCAGGTAGGCAGAGGGATGGGTGGACACACATACACAAGCAATGTTCTCTCATGTCTCATATGTACTACACACACACACACACACACACACACACACACACACACACACACACACACACACACATCTTTCTTCCAAGTCCTGATAATGTGTTTTTCTAGCTAAGCGGAGGAAGTGGATATGATTTGTGCATTGCTCTCTGAGGTTATTTGTAAGCAGGTATCGTATCTCACCGTGAAGCTAGAGCTCATATCAGTATTCTGGGTGAAACCTCCAGCAAAGCAGCCCCTACACACACACACACACACACACACACACACACACACACACACTCTTAAAGGTGTCGTAAAATCACTCAGTTGTGGACAGTTCTTTATCCCCCCATCAGGACCAGACTCGCATATTATTCTGGTCCTGTCCACATCTATGCACACACACACACACACACACACACACACATGATCTATTGATTTCATCGATCACCTTTATAATGAAATCTGTCGTCATGTGTTTGGTGTTTTCCCCGGCTGATCCACTTCTTCCATGCCACTTGAGCAAACAGCGGACATCCATCTGTATGGCAGTATAGGTGTGTGTGTGAAGTTGTTGTATTGATATAAACATGATGTGTGAGTAGGACTGATGAGTTAGGAAGCAGATTATGCCTTTTGTCTGAAGAAAACTATTTATCTGCAGTAAGTATGAAGAAAAAAAATGCTGATTTTCTCAATGACGGCTGTGTATTTTTAAAATCTTGCACTGGGTTGGATAATTTCAGGTCTCAAGGGCCTAAAGGTCATGAAACTCACTTACATACTGCAGTTGCTTCAAAGTAAAAGTCCTTTTTCATGTGGTGTTTCCATTCATTTGCATATGACCACTTAAACTTTCAACTCGAATAAAATAAACAAAACACCAAGTGCAGAAATGCGTTTTTGCAGGTGTTTTTTTCCATGACAGCTGGGTTAATCAGGTCTGTGCAACGGCATAGAACACACACCTACGCACACACACACACACACTTGCCTCCTAATTGATATGTCCTGTGTGCGTTGGGGCGCTCACGCGGCTCATGTTGATTGATCTGCTGATGGGATGGATGCTCTCAAGCTTGTGATCTAATCTGTTACAGCAAAGAACTACACGCACTGAAGATAGAGAGGATAGGAGAGAGATCTCTGTTAGTCTGTCTCTATCTTTCTTCTTCTCTCGCTCTCTCTCTCTCTCTCCAATGCATCTCTCACCTCGCTCGCCTCTCTCCGATTACAGTTTAAAGAGTTCACCTCAGACAAACAGACACACTGGGAAGAAAGACGAATGGGGTGAGCAGCCCGGCTGGGATAGAAAAGATTAAAGCCTGTAGTAGGTGCTCCGGTCTCCCTGCCTCCCCACTCCCCCTCTTCTTCTTCTTCTTCTTCGTTCACCGCCGGGCGTGTCACTCGGGGGTCAAGATGAGGCTGCCAGCCAGGAAGTGAACCGTGAATAAGACGGCATCACCCTGACACGCCGCATTCCTCCACCGCACCCTTTATTGTGTGTTTAATTGTCTTGTCTTTGTGGAAAAGGGAGGCTCAGTTGTCACTGGGAAATAGATCGGTTTTCTTTGCTTGACAGACAAAACACTGTCTTGTGTTTTTGGGGTTCTCTCTCTTGAAAGTCCAAAGGCCTCGTTATAGTTACAGTTCTCAGATGTTCTATAGGTTTTGCATTGTTGGTGGTGATAATGATGATGATGATGATGATGATGATGAGGATGACAGTCAGACCAATATTGGTCTTTTATTAAAAATTGGATACCGGACTGTCAGCACCACCCACCTCCAATATGATGGATATGATGCAGTTTGTTTGATTACATATCTATTGTATAGTTGATCAATATTACGCTGGTCATCTATGGGAAATATTGAATTGAATCTAATGTGACATTTTGATTGGATTCCACACAAGCATGCATGTTTTATTATCATTGTTAGAGTTTTAGTGTCCCATGGTCTAAATGCTGTTTCAGAGGCTTTTCCATTCTGCCAAGAAGAAAATTCTAGAGAAACACTGAATACTTTAATTCTTTTTTGAAATGAAGATGGCCATATTTAAAGATACTGAATATCAGCACAACATATGAGCTATCGGCAGCTTCGATCCAAAAAATATTGGCATCAGCCTTCAAAAACCAATATCGGTCGAACCCTAAGGAGGATGAGGATGATAATCACGGCGATGATTAATATTTTTTGTGACGGAGGGTTGGAGGCTTTGAATGTCTATTAATCACCGTCCCTGTTGTCAGGACCGCGAAGCTTAATCTCATAATCCGTCCAGCTATTTTCCCCATTATCCCTTCTCACTGACAGGCAGATACAAACAACCTCAGTAGGGGCTAACACTGTGTCAGCGAGGCTGAATCGGCCGTCCAAGGATGAGATGCTCGCCATCTGCCATGTTTACACTTAAAGACTTTCAAACTGTATTCTTTCGACAGCCTTTGATGCATTAATGATTTCCTGTAGTCTCCTGGCTGTCTTGGTTTAGTCTAGCCCTGTTTACTGTGGAGTTAGCCGTACTCTTTCATCATGGCTGGAATTCCCCTGGTTCTCCGCTTCTAACCAAAGCACGTCAGAGAGATAGAAAGTATGGAGAGAAAGTATATTTCTGGTAGAGTTCGAGAAAAGCAGGCTGTCATTCTGCTCTCATCAGTCTAATGCTATTGTACAGCACTTATCTTCTGAGCCTTTTTAAGATCGCTTCTGTGGAATTTCTGCTTTGTTAGATTGAATAAAGTCAAGAGGGAGATGAAAGATGGGGATGGCATGCAGCAGAAGTCATGAACTGGATCCTGAACCAATAATGTTTCCAGAACTTTATGTACATCTTAACCCGCTGAGACTTCAATATACAAAAGCAGACAATTATTGGTCTTGGGTGATCAGAGTGGCCGCTGAATCAGCTGTAATAGCAACTGACTGTGAGAGTAAGAAGAGCAGTAGTTATTCTGTTCTATACTTTGCTTAGCGTTTCTCAGAGAATGTACATTTAGAAAAAAAAGCTGTAGTCGCTGTGAAGTCCCATACCTGCTTAGCAGCTCCCATAGTGAGATATGAAGTGTGGAAACTGGCAGCAAATTGCTCCGCTTTCTCTCTGTCACAGAGATGCAATTTAATGCCTGGAAGCAAAGCTTTTCAGGCAGGAGACATCTATTTGATCCAAGTTGTCTCATGTGTGGAGACAAATGAGAGAGACAAACAAGGCAAAATAGAGAGAGGAAGAGAGAGAGGAGGGTGAATATAATATATTTTTTTAAATCCCTGCCTCCCCTCTCCTTTTCTTGTTGCCTGGGGAAGGCCAGGCCGTATCTCAAATTCAGCAGAAGCAACAGGAACAGGAGGCGTCATCAGTGTCCACAGTGGCCACAGTGGCCCAGCACCCTCAATCTGTCACCACACATTCACACACACAGTGGAGGGCACACACACACTGAGACACACACATCTGCGTGGACACACAGTATTCGCCTCATCAACTTTTTCCCCAATTTGTATTTCCAAACACACACACACATGCACAGAAAAACACAAAAACAACACAGCATGCACTGCGGTGACATTACTAAACCACATTATGAAGATATTCTGATAAGGAGAGTAAAATCACATATGTTTGTCTGCCAGCTTCGCAAGATAAAATGAGCTTTATTGATCCCTGAGGGGAAATTGGGACATTGCAGCAGCAAAGAATAGAAGTGCAGGTTGGTGTTTTATTAATAAAGGATACGAACAAAAAGGTAATAAAGGATATAAAAGATCAAATTAAAGATAGGGCGCCCCCATTATGGTAATAAAACATTCCTCCATGATGGCTACAAGGGAATTAGCACCATGATGGCTTTTGACAGATTTACAGATTTACGGATGTAAGAATTCTAGACAGCAAGTCATCAATCTGCAGGCACAGGGGCTGCGTTGTCCCTGTGTCCCTGTGGTTTAGCAGTGCAGATAAGACTTATAATGGGTAATAGAAGGGACGCTAAGGGCCTAATCCCTCCATCATCTCCATTTTGCCTTTAATAGCCAGGCTGTTTAACCCAGTCTGAATGGGGCATGGACGGGGCAAAGACCCTCATGAGAGGACAATGAGCACTTTGTGGGACTGAGGAAAGACATGTTTTTCATCTGATCCTGAGAGAAATATTAATAGCCATGTGTGAAATAAGAAAAAAGAAAAGTTTGCTGTAAAAGGTGGTGTAGCACTTTCAGGTTGTGCGTTTTGAAGTGGAATTACAGCCTGTCACAACCTCTCAGACAAACAAAATGGCCTCGGCGGAGAGATAGGCCTTCAGTCCGAGCACAGGGATGTTTTCTCTGTCAGAGAGGAATCGGCCGTGATTTCTGCTCCGTTTTTGACGATTGGACAAGAGTGTCTCTCTGCACAATGGCCGGGCCGGACGTCGGCCGCTATTTCACAGAGCGAGGAAGAATGAGAGAACGCACCAGAGAGATGTGCTCCTCTTGTGCCTTAGAAAAGAACCGGAGCGGCCTTCCCCCCCCCCCCCCCCCCCCCCGCCAAGTAAGACCTGACAGCGGAGCGTGGATGCAATTATCACCACAATGCCTTATTTGTGCCTCAAAGAGAGCTGTAACAAGGAAATGATACAAGCAAGCAATTTTTACTGAAGAATATGCCTCCCTCTCACCCTCTGTGCTTTAGTTCTTGCTTTCAACTCTTTCTTTTGTTCCGTCCTCTCCTCCCTGGCTCCCTCCCTCTGTTGCCTCTTCATCTTCCTTCCAACCCCCACCCCCCGCTCCCTCTCCGCCCCCCCGCCTCGCGTGTGCAGACGCCCCCGAGAATCTTTGAAATTCTCTGAAATTGAAATGTGTCTGGCGTCCCGCGCTGCAACGAGGGCCTAGCGCAGGACTGAGGGAAAATAAG
This sequence comes from Centroberyx gerrardi, assembly GCF_048128805.1. Lineage (NCBI taxonomy): Eukaryota > Metazoa > Chordata > Actinopteri > Beryciformes > Berycidae > Centroberyx > Centroberyx gerrardi. Next base: position 22,935,656 of record NC_136007.1, read on the forward strand.
TGTAATTCGTGGCATCCTCTGTTCAAGGAGGTTTCATGTTTTCGATGCAAAGGTGTGGGACTGAGGATTTCTCTTTTCTCTCCTCTCCTATATAGCGCGCATCTATTTCCCATCCATCTCATCCCTGTGTTACACTGTGTGGCTCCCATGCTTGTGTTTTCCCTGCGGTTGTTGCGTGCATTTTGCTTTGTGTCATACACACACCATGTATGTGCTATAAGAGGAGTGCCATTAATCTCCTTGTCCCGTGAGAACCGTGTGTTTGCGTGAGTAATGAGCTCTGTACATCCGTGCTGTGTCTCTGTTGTCTTTAATTGGTGCGCCGTGACTCTATTAGAGGGATCCAGTGTAATTAACGTCTTTTTTCTATGGTGGGAATCCTACCCAGGCTCACCGCTTCATATAGCCTTGATTTGCTATAGGGACAGTTTGCTCAGTGGGCCAGAGATCACGGATTAATAGCAGTAAAGTTGGTCTAAGTGAAAAATATTTCTCTTTTATAGACTTTTACTTTTGAAAGTTGACTTTTAGTCTCATGTATATATATCACAGTCCTAATTCTATGGGAATGCTATGTGTTTCAGCCCTTATGTTCCTGGCTGCTGCAGAAGTGTATCAGTGTAGGAATGCACTTATACTTGCTCTCGCTTTCTGTTCTCTTTGCTGTGTGTGTGTGTGCGCATCTGCGTGTGTGCATCTGTGTGTATGCCCGCAGCGCTATCATACTTGTACTGGGAGCCCAGGTGTGTGAGAGGAGCCATAAGGAGCTGATAAATAATAATACGCCGTGGCCTCCCCTGCAGCTTTTTAATCAGTACCTTGCATAGCCACCTCTCCATTTATCTGCTTGTCTACACACAGTCAGGCTGACAACAAAGCCAGGCAACAAAGTGTTTTAAGCAGAGCTGCAGCTGTTGTGCTGTGCTGCTTCAGGAGCTGGTAACTAACTTACTTAGTGTATACGTCCTTATGTAAGGGCAGTACTAAGCTATAATAATATATGGGTATTATATTTCCCTGTAATGAATTCATCTGGAATGTCTCTCGACCTGACTTGATCTTTTCAAGTTGTCAGAAGTCACCAGCTAACATACCTAACTGTATATAGAAGTGAACATACAAAGCATTATGATTATGGCTTCCACAGTGTTCTCCACAGCTGTGAGAGTGCATAGAATGGGAACATTAGTACATTTGATAGACTGCACATGGTTTAAAGCTGCACTATACTAGGTTTTTAGGTAAAATACACTCCTTATCACCCCAAGTCACAAATTGGGGCTGCAGCAGAGAAGAGCGTCCATTCCCTAATCGAGGCGCTGTAGATTTGCGCGATATTCGAAAATATTGCGATATTCAATATTAGCAAATATCAGCCCAAGAGTAGCTGAACCTGCTGCGAAAAGATGACTTTCATCATCTCCTCCCCTACTAGCCACAAAGAAGAAGAAATTGAACAAGTGCGCAGTTTACTGATGTCACATTACATGATTTCCAGGTAATGAAGTCCTTCAAACTTTCAAAAATTCAAACTATATAATATTTCGCTTGTTGCTGAGTGCAGCTTCACATACAGTGTAACTGAGAGTAATACAGTGTTACTGAGTGTAATACATTGTAATTGTAAATAATGTTTTGTCTACAAGTCCAGTTGTCTTTTTGAATAAAATAAACAGATGAGTCATATTGAGAATGAAGGGATGACTCTCAGTCTCTGGGGATTATTTTGGATGTGTGTGACGCTGTGTATGTGTGTATGAAGTTGTGTGTGTATGTGCGATGAGGAAATGATATGCGATCCCTCCCTGATCAAGGTGACTTAGATGTGTGGCTGGTCTGGGCGAGGCAGGCAGGCTGCCCGGATAAAGATGTCAGGCGATGCTGGCAGGTTTGGGACTGCTGTGCTCCCTGGGATATGACTGGCAAACACAGTCCCATGCTGGGTCATGCATCACACACACACGCACACACACACACACACGTGCACTAATAATTCAAACAGACTTAGTCTCCCTGTGTGCATTCCGTTTTTGCGTTTGTGCATACACAATCAGTGTGATACTGCCAGTATCATTTCTCTCTCTCTCTCTCTCTCTCTCTCTCTCTCTCTCTCTCTCTCCCTCTCTCTCCCTCTCTCTCCCTCCCTCCCTCTCCCTCCCTCTCTCTCTCTCTCTCTCTCTCTCTCTCTCTGTGTGTGTTTGTGATGATCCTGGGCACAGTAGGCTTGGCACAGCGGTGATGTCACTGTCATGCCAGCAATCTGAAATCTGAACCTCCCTGCTGCCCATACCAGCCTGGGGAGGGAGGGATGGAAGGAGGAGAGAGAGAGAGAAATAGAGAGAGAGAAAGAGAGAGAGAGGGACAAAATAGAGAGCGGCAAAGAAATCGAGACGGGGGAGAGAAATACAAGTGGAGAGAGCGCCTAATGACAAGGAGGACGGACAGAAAGTGGAAGAAGAGATAGCAGAGAGAATGAAGAAACACGCTCCCTCTCCTCGATATGAATCCCTGAGTCTCTGCAGATCAATCAGTGTATCGGCTCTCTCCTCCTCTCTCTCATCATCCTCTCTGTTGTCCGTCAGCTGTATCCGGGCGACAAGGCTTCACCATACAGGACGGATAATCCCTGGGTTCACACATAATCAACTTACACCCTCGGCCTGTCTGTCAGCTCGCTCCCCATGTCCAACCACGCTCTGTCTTATTGATCAGAAAGCTTTATTCTTGCTTATTCTACTTTACAGCTTCGCTCGACTTCATTTTACTCGGATACGGACACTCGCTCACGCACGCACGAACACACACACACACACGCACGCCGCCAGCAGTGATCTACCCACTGTTGTCAGTCAGTCGGCAGGAGGTTTCAGTGGGATTTCTCTCATGTGTGTTGAGTGTCTTTCCTGCTTGTGAAGGCCTCCATTAAGCGTGAGGTTGTGGTTTAGTGTAAATAATAGGACCCAAGATGTGGTTTGTGGGTTTTGTGTATGTGTGTGTGTGTGTGTGTGTGTGTGTGTTTGAAATGTATCCTGAAAGGAGTAATGAGGCGGCAAAGCTTCTTCATTTTGTGTGTGTATATGTATGTATATGTATGTGTGTGTGTGTGTGTGTCCATAGTGCATCCATAGTCTCGCCGGGCCCTTTCCCTCACCTGGGACGTTACACATACACACACACCCACACACACACACACACACACACACACACTGCAGGGAGCCTAAACCCCTGCTTCCCCTGTCACAGTCTGTCTCATACAAAACCACGCACACCCAGACAATACAGAAAGACACCTAGGAGTACCCCCCCATACACACACACACACACACACACACACGCACACGCACACACACGCACACACACACACACACACACACACACACACACACATCTATCTATATCTCCATTTGGATGAACACACAAGTAAACGCTGTCACCTGTGCTCAGTTCCTCTACAGCCTCCCATATCACATACAACATGACACGCTCACCCACGGCTACATAACATGTCACATCCACTTCATACCACACACAACCTGTCGGTCTGAATCTACACCTTCCACACACACACACACACACACACACACACACACACCGTCCCCATCCCGTGCCATCGGGCGACCGCAGTGACGCCAATACCCTCTGTCACGTACAGTCAAAGCCAGTCACACAAACTCCCTGTCAAACAGAGCGGCGAGGCTATGAACCACATAACAACCGCATCAGTATTCTGTGTGTGTGTGTGTGTGTGTGTGTGTTTGAATGCGAGTTTCCATTGTGGGGCTCTTTGTGCAGCCGTGGAGTGTCTGTAAAGTGGAGATGGATAAACAGCTCTCCTTTGTTTGGCCCCTAGTGTTGGCTGCACAAAATCCAGCCAGCAAAAACACACATTCTATTAGGATAAGTGAACACACACACACACACACACACACACACACACACTCTTGTGTCTACATTCGGTTATCATCTCTGTAATGATGGCCCTATTTTCCCCGCAACTCAGCATGGCGTACACTTGGCTTCAAAAACAACCCGTTTACTACGTGCCAATTACAGATCTCTCCACCACACACACACACACACACACACACACACATAACACACACATACGCACAATACAGGTGGATTTATCTGCAGTAAAAAAGAGAGAGGGAGAGACTCACATTGGAAAGGAAGCTAAAAGAGGAGGCTTGCGGCTTGCCTTTCCTCCCATAGCGGAAATGGCACCGTCGCCTTCTTTTTTTAACCTTAATTTATTCATGGTATCCAGGGACTGAACACACTTTTCTTATTTTATTTTTTTAAATGAGCCGCTTCCCCCTCATATAGTCACACACCTTCACACCTGGGAGCTGCCCAGTACAACCACGGTCTTTCTTTATCCTCCTCACCCTGACCGTCCTTCCTGATCTGGAGCCAGCAACCCTACAGTCTTAAGCCCCCTTTTTTTTTTTAACCCTTTAGGCAACCGCCATGCTAATGACTGGTGATAATCCATTAACAGAACTGGGAACAGATCTGGTTTTGGTTCAGCATGACCAGCACCAACTGTACGACAGATGGATGCATGATTCCGGGTTAGCGTGACTCTATTCCCTCTATTCCATCTTCACTCAAAATGACTTCTCCCAGAGCTGCTCTTCACACAGCTTCCCAGGGGTTAGTGTGTGTGTGTGTGTGTGTGTGTGTGTGTGTGAGAGAGAGAGAGAGAGCCTGCGTACATGCCTAATAGTGATATCATGTTCTCCTTTTTCAGCCCATACATATCACAAGTGTGTATTAAGTGATTCTTTCTGATTGCTGTCATGGATGTAAATGCTGAGGATTCCTTGAATGGTTCAACAAGACTAAGGATTGTCTGCATCCGTATGCAAATGCACACAAAACAATACAACTTTTTAAGAACGTTACTCTCCAAGATGTCAACTCTCTCTCTCTCTCTCTCTCTCTCTCTCTCTCTCTCTCTCTCTCTCTTTCTTATTAGAATAAAAACAGATGGAAGGGGACTGTGCCCTGGTGTTGAGTCTATATTTAAGAAAAGCACGCCCGCACACATACACAAATAGATATGCGCACACACACACACACACACACACACAGTGGGGTTTGTTAATCCTGTGTGTTTCCCTCAGATGATCAGAGAACAGACTGAAGCTGCTTATTGAGATACAGAGCCGTATTAACACCAACTGGTAAACACAGGGGCACATATGCTTCAGAAATACAAATATCCCGAGGGTGTGTTCATGTGTGTGTGTGTGTGTGTGTGTGTATGTGTGTATGTGTGTGAGGGTGTGTATGTAAGCATGCATGTGCTTCTCTTGGTTTCTGTGTGTGCGTGTGTGTGTGTCTGTGTGTGTGTGTGCATGTATGAGCGTATGTGTGTGTACCTGCATACTATGCTTACATGTGTGCATATGGAGTTTTTTCCATATGTGCCGTTTTGCTACTCTCTAACACCAATTCATATGATACAACATTGATTCAACCTGTATCCAGTTCATAAAAGCTTTTACATTTGCTGTTCTACACACAACGGCGGTTTGTTTGGAATAAACAGAAGAAGAACTGGGTAGTTAGCATGAGCAGTGATAGCCACCATGGCTGAACAGACAGAGAAAAGAGCGCCACCTACAGAAACTCAAACTGCATCCACAGAAAATCCAAAGAAAAAGACGCCACAGTACTGGACACACTGTTTGATTGACAGGTCATCTCTGGGAAGTGCAGTGCAGAAACACCATGAGCACTAAGCACCAAAAAAAAAAAAAATAAATGCAAAACTTACAGATTACCACTTTAAGCTTGTTTCTATGACACACTAGATCCACTACTACAGTACATACCTTTGTCTTTCCTATGCCGCCCCCCTCTATAGGGTGGCTATCATCTCTCTTATCTCCCCTTCCTCTGCCTTCGCAATGGCTGCAATCTATCATCCCCTCATTCTGTCCTCGTTCTTTCCAACGCTCTCCCTCCCCTGCACCCCGTCTCCTGTTCCCTTTCCCTTTCTCGCTCCTGCGTCTAGCGCTGTACCTTGGTTTAGGAGAGGAGGGTAAAAGCTGGGGGATGGATGGGAAGCGGGGGATGGGGATTGGAGGAGGGTATGGTGGCGCTGCTGCGATGGTGGAGATAAGAGCAGGTCCAGAGGTGAGGTGGAGACTTATAAACCCTGTCGCCCCTCACTGTCACCACCACTTGTTTTATTCTGCCACACGGGGGGGAAGGGAGCGGGGAAATTGGATTCAGGAGTCCCCCTCTGCTCCTTGAGATGTCTTGCTTACTTGTTAGCGTTAGTGTCAGGGTCTGTGGTTGGTGAGTGTGTGAGTGATTGGTCGTGCTTAAGTGTGTGTGTGTGTGTGTGTGTGTGTCATATTTACACAACAGCTCTTTCCTTTGATAACTGCCCTTAAGTCATTGATGCAATCTCTGCGGTCTCCATGAAACAGAAGCCCGGGTTTCTTTCTTCTGATGCAGAGCAGATAGTCACAGCTTGCAGAGAGCGCAGAAAAGCAAAGGAGAAATAATCAAAACAACAGCATGCTACACGCCGCATAACATCCCTGACTACTTGAGGTGGTGGTGGGGGGGATGAAAGCAGGTGTGTACCAGGCAGTGTGTATGCGAGAGAAAGTGTGTGTGTGTGTGTTTGTGTGTGTGTGGGGACACAGACAAAAGGGCTGTGGAACATCTGGATGCCGGTGATAGCTCTGCTCACATGCGTTACGAGCCAAATTAATCAAACCTGGTGGGGAGACTGTCGAGTCTGTGCGAGCGTGAGTGTGTGTGTGTGTGTGTGTGTGTGTGTGTGTGTTGTGACGTGCATTAAGAGTCGACACACGTCCTGGACAGCCCAGTGCAGCCGTATAGTCACCCGGGGAGGGCGGGGGGATGGAGAGAGTCGTGGAGATGGAGAAGAGTGAAAGTATAAATCAATGGGTTCACGTTGGCAGGGGTGACTGTGGTCAATACCGCGCGTCGGTCCCGGCGAGAAGAGGGGCAGACACATTATGTTGTCACCGTCTGAAACTCTTTCTGTCCCTGCGGAGGCAAGTTGATACCCTCCCACCCCCTCTTCATTTACACTTCTCACAAACACAGCTCAACCCCAACCCGAGATTGGCTTGAGGACGTGCGGTTTCAATCTTAAGCAAAGAAAACAGCCCGCTGTTCAGCTCGGTTCAGTGTCCGTTACATGGGTGTCAGTTGGGTTTGGTAAGGTGTGGACATTTGCCATAGATTAGTCTGTGTGACTCCAGATTTGTAGTTGTAGTTTGAGGTTTGTCGTTTTTGTCATTATAATGGAGAGCAAAGATCAAGCAAAAATTGCTTGAAATGTATTTGGAAGCCAAATAAAGCCCAGTTTTTTAGCTAAAGAAATCACATCAAGGTAGCATTCAGGACCAATGTCTCCTTTAAGTTACTCTAATAATTTATCACATTGACCAAATAATAATAATTGTCAGTAATCAGTCATTGCTCCACTTTGTCCCTAGGGATTTAGTGGACAGAAGTGGATTTTGACTTCAAGCTGTAATTTAGTGTAGAAGGTGTAGAAAGGGGGCCATGGACTCTCATTTGATATGATGTTGACTGAGGGTCCCCTACTTTGGGAACCACAGAGGTAAAGCACCCATGAATCTGATTAAGCCAGGAGTGTTTCTCCTCTCCTCCTGTGATGGTATTGGGAAGGCAGCAGTGACGAACTGTAATCACTTATTTCCCAGCTTGACTGGACGGTCGATAGGAATTAGCATTCCCTCTAAATGAAACCTTCAGGGATTTACAAGCCACTATTCTAGTCCCTCAGCCTAGCGCCTGTCTCACTCCCTGCCATTTGCTGATGGTTACTATGAAAGAGAGATGAAATACTAGAGCTAGAGTGGAAGATATTTGAGTAAACTACGTAATAATCTGTGCCATTTTCATGTGACTCTATCAGTTGTCACTTGTTACTCTCTGTGATTCAACCTACACCCAGTTGATGAAAGCTTTTACATTTGCTGTTCTAAACACCTGGTGTCAGGTAGGCCATTCCTGCAAAACATCTTCTGCTGCACAGGAAGTGATGCGTTTTGCGAGTAATTAGAAGAACTGGGTATTTAGCATGAGCAGTGACAGCCACCATGGCTGAACAGACAAAGAAAAGAGCGCCACCTACAAACTTCATCAACAGAAAATCCAAGGAAAAAGATGTCGCTGACGGTGCTGCGACAGTGCAAAAACACCACAGCAATGAGTGCTTAGCACCAAAGATGTTGCCACAATAAAAAAAAAACAGGGATCGCAAATTACCACTTTAATTCAGAAGGTTGCTAATATGGTAATATGGCGGTCTTGTGGGCTTGAGTGGGAAGGGATTGAGAGGAAGATAGTCCCCGCTATCCTGAATGACACCTGGAACACTATAGATAGAAACGGTGGGAAAACAGACACCACATACCATCTGTCTCTTCCTACTGAAGCTGTCATAACTTTTCCTGTATTCCAATAATAAATGTGACATCTTTGTCTTATTTTGTGGTTACTTTTGAGAGAACAAATGCGTTATCATTAAAATCCACTTTTAGTCTTAAACCACTAAAATGCTAACTGGCTAACTACGGCTAGCGAAAGCTCGCATAGTGTGATGTAAGCAGGGATGTAGTGAAGTTTAACCATCTTTTTAGCCCAAATCTTTATGGTGTAAATTCATAGTAAACATCACATATCTAAGTAGCATCAAACTGATGCAAGTTATAAGAGTGTATGGTCTTTTAGAAAAAAACTGCTAACATTAGGTTGTTAGCTACTGTTTTGTCATTGATGTCACAACTATGCAGCATAATTCCTGACCTATTAGCATTTTCTGACACTGTACCAAGTCACTCTTTCTGTCACTCTACAGAAACAGAAAGATATGTCACTTTTCTCAGTGTAAGTGATGACAGACTGAGTCGGAGGTGACAGAAAGTGGACGTCCTAACATTAATGCTGAGAATCCCTTCCCTTCCCCTCGCCTCTGGCTTGGAGCTCCCCTCTGTTTCTGTCTATGCGTAAACTAGCTACGTGCTAACCATGAAGGAAGATGACATTTCCAGAGGGGAAGTTGCTGTGGCCTTGCTGTTCGGCCCCATGTTAATGTGAGTGTATTATATCAGCATTGATTTTCTCCCCCTGCGTGCCTGTTATCGACAGCTGAATATATCATGTTAACTGCTGAAGCGTGCCGGGTCAGGGGTTTGTGCAGTGGCCGGCGCTGGGTCAGAAGTAAGATAAAGAAACTCAACAGACTCTGAGTCACAACTCTTTCAGATCTCTCCGCAAAATCCATCTTTTTCAACACTGCAAAAAAACAAGTTATTTAGTCTGGTATTGAGTCTTAACACTTGTTTTTCTTGAAACAAGTGAACAACTCTGCCAGTGGGGTATTGGGCAAGGTAATTTTGTTTGTTTCCTTGAAATAAAGTGGATCACTCCACAGTCACTTGATTTAAGACAATTTTTTGAAACAAGTTGATTTGGATTGGAGCATATGAAATTATCCCTTTAAGAAAAACAAGATTTTAAGACTCAACCCTAGACTAAATGACATTGATTTTTTTGCCCTGGTTTTGCGTTATGGCAGGCCCACTCAGATGGATTGTCTGTTTATTGTCATTCTTTATCTCTCTCTCTTTTAACCGTCTCTCCCTCACATCCTCTCTCTCTTCTTCTCTCTCTCTGTGTCTTGATGAGGGCAGGTAGCGCTGACGGCTGTGAAATTGAATTAAGCGTGCTTTCCGCCCCCCTTCCTCCTCCTCCTCGACCTCCTCTGACATGCAAAGGTTTTAATGATCATGAAGCCGGGAAGCATTCCAAATGGCAAACACTTAATTGAGAAAAATGAAAGGGAAAGAGAGACAATTCATTCATCTAAATGGAAGAAAGGGGGGTGGAGGGGTCGTCCCATCTTCAATTGCTCATTTTTCCCTCCTCAGCCACTTGCTCAAAAGGGAACGTGCGAAAATTTCATTAGGTGAGGTGGGGATAAATCAACATGACGAATCTCTCCGCTCACCTTAATTGTGTTTCGCTCAGCAGAAAATCAGACAGGGGTGCAGCGGTGGATGTTGTGATGCTTCTGGTTGTTTGGAGAGGTGATGTAGCGTGGTGAAGATCGATTGGATTTGGTGGTCGTGGTGTTAGTTAAGGGTTAAAGAAATGCATCTGTATGGTGTGTACAGTAGCTTTGTGTGCGTGTAAAAAGATTTATTGTATTGGAGTATTTTACCTCGCCGAGCTTTATCAATGCCTTTCCAACAGAAGTTATCCATAACAGAGTCAGGAGGTAACATGGCCGGGACCAAAGGGCTGCTCCTGTAATGAACCTCTCATTAGTGGCATCGTTAGCTGCCGCCTCCCACGGTTTGAATCACACCTCAGGGACAAGCCTGCAGATCTGCTTAAATCACCACAGAGCTCCACTCTTCATCTTCTGTCTGTCTCTGACTAAGCCCAGCACCTCCTGCGCTAGGCAGGGGTTAATGTGGGTGAACCCCCCCCCCCCCGCAACACATACCCCCTCACAGTCCACCAGCTTGGCTCAGACCATCACTCCCAGCCGACCTGGCCTAATCTGTGATTATGTGTCAAGCAGGAGGCCATTTATTCCAGATTAATTTATTCATCTTCCTAGTGTGGCTTCCGCTGTGGGGGATTGATGTCGCAATATATCTGAGGAGAGGAGAGAGAGAGAGAGAGAGAGAGAGAGAGAGAGAGTTCATCCATTTCTATCCTCAGCTCTGTGCGAGGGTGGATGCCAGCTTCACATACAGCTCACTTCATTGGTCTCTTGGCTGTTTTTACTCCCTCCCCTTCACAGTAGCCTCTAGCCAGGCCATGTGTGACAGACAATTAATCGGCCAATTAAAGAAAAACTCTAAGAATATTAGTAAGGTTCATTGGCCTACATCTTCATCTCACTTTTAATTGTGCCTCGCAGACAGGTCATAACTTATTTGATACTTAGTGTTAATATTTCTCTCTAATAGGAAGTAGGAGACTGTCAGAGACTCCAAGTTTTAATCTTCGTAAATCCTCAGCTCTTCTCCCTCCTCTGCGCTCTATGTTAAAGATATACCCCGAGGTAGTGGGAAGTGAGCCCTTTGATCAACTTAATGTTGCGCAACGAGAACATCGGTAGCTTTTTCACGTCTGTGTTAAGTGTTTAGTGTGCTGCGTTGCTTTGCAGACGATAAAAAACTAGCTGTTTTTTTCCACTTCACATACACATTGTGCTAAAGAATTATCATGCACTGTAGACAAAGTCTGCACACATCCTCCAACCAGACAGTCTGGGTTCAAACCCCCGTTCTGAGAAACATTCACCCGGCTGAAGTGTCTTTGAGCAAGACACTGAATCCCTACCAGCTGCTGTTCTCTAGCTGACCCTGACCTTTGACCTCCATGTGGAGGGGAGCAAGAGAAAAGATAATTTCTCTATGGGGATTGGTGAAGTGTTACATTACTGGTCTTAATCTGGCACAAAGGTAAACTGATCAAACACTTTACTTAGTATTATAGTATTCCTTATAGTGGTAATCTGCAAGATCCTCAATCCTTTCCATCTTTCATGATAAGTGGTGTTTCTGCATTCTGATTGCTGATTTTCTGTTGATGAAGTTGGAGTTTCGGTAGGTGGCGCTCTTTTCTATGTCTATTCAACCATGGTGGCTATCACTGCTCATGCTAACTACCCAGTTCTTCTTCTATTCATTCCAAACAAACTGCTGTTGTGCTACTGGAAACATAAAACACATACATTCCTGTGCACCAGAGGGTTTTTCCAGAGAAAGACCTACCCGACACCCGGTATTTAGAATGGCAAATACAAAAGCTTTCATGAATTGGGTATAGGTTGAATCACTATTGTATTATATCAGTCAGCAAAACAGACATTTACTTATATGAAAATGTTGCAGTCTGCAGTCAGACTTTTTGTTTCCACCATGTTCAGCCTCAGAGTGAGAAGGGTGGGGCTTGGCAATCAGGCTCTGAGCTTCCTCTGGCGATGCTAAACACATCCGCCGTAAAGGGTGCTGAGATGAATACTGAGCATGGTGAGCATCCAGTAAAGAGGCATATCCATTTATCATGGTGCTGATGAACAGCAACCTGCCATATGTTTTGTTTTGAAAAGGTATCTGGAGAGTGGTGGCAGTTTTCTTCCTGCCTTTTCTCCTCCCTTCTTCTCCACTTTCTCTCTTTCTTTCTCTCTCTCTCTCTCTCTCTCTACTAGTTGACACTGAGCTCCTATAGGTGAAGTGGATCTCCAAGGCTGTGATGGCTCATTACTGAGCTCTTCCAATACAGTAGACGTGGCTTGGATGGGTGATGGGGAAGGTGGTGGGATCTGAATCTGATACAGGCGCACACACACACACACATACACACACACACACACACACACATACTGACACACACACACCCACACCCACACCCACACACACACTCACACACCCACACACTCACATACACGCACGCATGCTTTAACAAATCCCCAGTTCAGACACAGGCAGGTAGACAGCTCTCTCCTATTTATTCCACCTAGTGGTCTGTTGAAGCCTGTGTGTGTGTGTGTGTGTGTGTGTGTGTGCCTTTGAACACCAAGTAAAGTCAAGTAAAGATATAGAGAGGGGGTGTCTGTTCGAGGCAAGCAGATATTTCCCATCTCTTGCTTTTAAGGACCCTCAATGAAGGTGTTAGGATGGAGAGGAAGACAGACAGCCGGCAGAGAGGGAAGAGGGGAATAGCGAGACAGACGCGAGGCTGAGGCAACTTTTAAGGTTGCCCTCTGGCTGCCTGTTTGATGGAGCTCCCAGGATATAACTTGAGAAGAGGAATGGAGGTGAAATGGCTGAAACCTGTGAGGAGGAATTGGCTGTGAACCTGTTACTCCTATTTCCTCCCATCTAAATCTCCAGTCGTGTTCTCTTAGTCAGGTCGACAGCGGTAACCCAACGGTTATTTTCAAGAAATACCTCAACGTCACTTTCTCCCCACTGAATGATTTCACCTTTCGACTCACTTTAATTGCTCCTTTAAAATGTGCATTTGTTCTATCTCTCTCATTAACTGTTATTCTATTCCTAGCATTACATGGTCAGTCTATGGTCATATAGGAATATTGTCAGGTCTTTTGGTTGATTGTAATTTTGGTGACCGAAGCTTATTATACAGTCCCACTCATTGTAAGTTGCTATGGATCAGAGCGTCATCTAAATGCCTAAAATGTAAAATGTAAATGTCACTGATCCCTGGACTGGCTAGGAATGGGCCAGTGCAGCCGCTCAGTGGCCAACAGCCAAGGACTAAGGCTGCAATGGGCAACTCCCAGGTGGGAATGTGTGTGAAAGAATGAATGGGAAGCAGGGCGTTGTTGCAAAAGAACAAGTGCGCTCAGTCAACCTTTCTTAGATAAATAAAGGTCAAAGATAAAGGCCTCTTCAACAGGTGACACAAGGACAAGAGGGTTTTTAAAAATCCCATGCTCCAGCCAAACATTAGAAGACCTGAGATGGCACTGAGTGAGACTGACGGGGGAGGCTTATTGCAAGGGAAGTCAAGCATACTTCCTCCATCCCTCCCTCTCTCTCTCTCTCTCTACTTCTATCTCTCCCTCATCGCTTCCTCTCAGGGCCGCTCTCTCCTCTCCGCTCCGTCCTCCCAGATGTGCCACATTAATTCCACAGCTGCTGTCCCCATTAATGTTCACCGTCACAGCTTGCACACCCTCATTTTCAACTTTTTCGCCCCCCCACCCCTTGTGCGTGTGTGTGTGTGTGTGTGAGAGACAGAGAGAGAGAGAGGGAGAGAGAAAGAGGGAAGTGGAGCAGCTGTTATCCCTCCACTTCCTAGTAAAACTATAGTAGCAGTGGTGTGAGGAGGGAAACCAGCAGATTTACTCACTCATGGAGGTGTCATCAACAGCGCCGCTCATGCTTGTCCATGACACGTGCACACAGGGACACACACACACACACACAGACACAGCAGCAGCAGCAATACCACTCCCTTTCCTATTTAAAACAGCCCCGCCTGAGAAGATTTCAATAATCCCCTCTCCACAGTGGGCTGTTTTTCCGACACATTGCCCAGGCCCTTCCAGCCCAATGGAGGATCGCTGTTTTTTTAACCCAGGCTCAGTGAACCCTCCCTAGGGAGAACGCCGTGCCCACCTCCCCACCCCTGGAATCAAAGTGTGTGTCTATGTGTATGTGTAGGTGGGTGGGTGGGCGCAGGGCAGCACCCACGCTGTATCCCAAATATAGACGCAAACTCTCTCAAAAACAGCTCAAAAATACAGAACCCGCCACTGGGGTTAAATATTTAATCCCTCATCACATACACATTCATTATTAATTTGTTTACTTTGCAGCCCAGGCCTTCTTGTAATGAGAAGTTTCTGGTTAATATATAAGTGGTTTTATGCGGCGCTCATTAAAGCCCGCGCTAAGTATTAAGGCATTAAACTGATTTGTGTGTGTGATTTGAGCTTTTGCATCTTTTGTATCTCACAGTGAATTCGTTGTGTCTCTCTGCCTCTCTCACCCTCTATCTCTGCTGCTAAAGACGGTGTATTTATCTGTGATGGGGAGTAATTGAAGGTCACACCTTTGTGTTGGCTGCCTGGCTTAATGAAGGTTGAAACAATCAGCTGGAGGAACGCGGTTTTCGAAAATGGTGAAAACACAATTTTCAGGATTGCTTTTGCAGGCAGTCGCTGAGTTCCTGGTAGACAATGTAGACAACGACAGCAGCGGTGACATTTCCACCCACGATCGGTGTATTATGGAACTTGCATCTGTACTTTTTCACCGGTTTCATTCATCCCCGTTGCCCCATAACGGAAAAAAAGGCATTAGAGCGCCAGCTTTTAAGTACACCCTGATTGAAGAAATCTGCGAATGGCGTCGTTTGACAGCCGATCCCAGCCGAGGCGTCCCTGATGGGGTCTGATAGTGTGGGAGGTGTAGTGTTGCGAACACCTGCGCTCCCTCTCCTCCAATAGACGACACATTGTTAGAGGGCTACAGGGTCTCCTTATTGCTAATGGCTGCCACATGTCACAGCGCTTCCTTACTGTTGACACGATCTGAGCTCTGAAGGATTACTGCACCGGCCAGGGGAATCCTCATATACACACACACAAATACACAAATGAACACACACACACACACACACAAGCAACCAAACAGTCGCGAGCCGTAAGACTGAGGTGTTGGACGGGGGGAACACAGGACTAAAGGGACCCATTGTATCTGAAGCCATGACCTGCCCCTGCCTGCCTGCCTCCCCAGATAACAGAATTACTGCAAATTGAACTTTGGGGTTTTCTCTCTCCCTTTCTCTCTCTCTCTCTCTCTCTCTCTCTCTCTCTCTCCATCTCTTCCCCTCTCCCTCCCTCTTTCTTCTATGTCCCTCGATGCTCTTTGCTTTTTCCTCTCTCTCTGACTCACTCTGTCTTTCCCGCTACTCATGTCACCTCCACTGCTCTCTCTGGGATTTATGACTTCCTGGGAAATCATCCTCTCCTGTTCTGTCTGAGCCCCACTGCCCCCTGAAAGAGAGAGAGAGAGGGAGAGAGGGAGAGAGAGAGAGAGAGAGGGAGAGAGAGAGAAGAGACAGACAGACACAAAAAAGATGGATGGCTGGTTGGCAGAGTGATAAAGAGCAGGAAAGAGAGACAAATAGAGAATCAAAGGAGAAGGGAAAGGGAGACTGATGTGGATGGAATGGAACAGAGAGGCAACGAGACAGAGGAAGAGATGGAGAAGAGAGGGGGGGAGAGAAGGAATGGAGGTCGAGGGAAAGGAAAATGATGGTGGAGGGAAGAAATTGAGTCAGGAACAGGACTCGAGGGAAGACTCTTCGCTCTCCCCATACCTTCCTTAATTAGGAAATATAATATTGAGAGAGGATTGAGGTGGATCAAATGCGGGGAGATAATGGTTTTTATCTAGAGCCACCACAGAATTATGGAAACAACTGCCAAAGACCTATCAAGGCTAAGAGCTGTGTGTATGGAAAAAGAAAAAGCCCCAGGCTGTGATTTGCACAATAAAATTTAACAGAATTGTATAGAATACTCTTGCATTATTAAAGCCTCTATTAAAGAACAGAAAGGGAAGAGTGCCTATTAACATAAAAGCCTGCCGTGGTTATGGACCCTGAAGGGACGGGCAAACACAAAGATCTAAATTCAGCTAATCAAATTTCAGAAATTGATGTTGAAATTGATGAGTTTGTGTCTGTTTGCATGAGCTTGTGTATGTCTAAATGAGTCGTTGAAATAAAGCGCTATTCTGGGATCTGCACCGAGGTTAACCCACTTCCCACGAGCCGCTCGCACCCGCATGACCCTCGACCTCTTTGGGGTCAAAGGTCAGGATTGTTGACCAGTCAAGGTGAAGTGTGCTTGCTCCTCAGTCTCCTGCTGAAAGGACTGAGGACTGTCTAGTGTCTGAGCTTGGTATCTGGTTCTGTGGCCAGGGAAATCGCTTTTACGACAGCATGAAGTGGATCCTGTGGACCTGCCATGGTCTGTTTCTGCGGCTTTGCCAGACTATTCTCTTCTCAGATTGAATTCCAAATGGATTCCTTACCCATAAACTTATGTCCTCGAAATTTGCAACAGTTTTGAGTATTACTATGGTGTTGCGCAGCATTTTATAGGTATGTCAATTTTCTTCCTTGCAGAGACACTATTAAATATAGCAGATAGTATCATGATAGCCTCTTTGGAAGGCAGTATTCGAATTCCTCTTTTGGACTTGAGGGAAGAGAGGAATGTGAGTTGTGAAATTGCACACAACGTTGCGAAATTCTTTACGGGAGAGAAAAACAAAGAGTGTCCCAGTGTTTTTCCCAGCATACAAGCGAGGGGAGTTGACCACAGCGACATGTTGCCCAGTTGGACGCCCCCCCATCGTCGGTTCAGTCTGAGGGTTTAGCTGCTATTTTCATTCTCCACACACAGCATCCTCCTTTGCTGGCTCCTCATTGTTTTTTTGTCTGCTCCATTTCCATCAGTTTTTGTCCTCTCCCAAGCGGGAAGCTGTTTCGTAACCACAAGTGTCTCTCTGTCTCTCTCTCTCTCTCTCCTTACTTTGCTCTGCCTGTCTCTCTGTCCGTCTGTCTCTCTCTCTTTCCTCTGATGTGATAAATATTTATTTCCACACCACTCAAGGAGGGAGTGGGAGGTATGGCGAGGAGGGCTTGAGTGGTTTTTAAGGAGCTAACGGAATTGGAATTGGTGACTGTTGCTCTGGTAAGAAGAAGGAACACACACAAACACCCACCCACACACACATGCACACACACACACACACATGGGCTGAATGGAAGGGAATTGATTGTGGCGGCAGCCTCCTGCTCTTTACAAACCTGTCTCATTCACTGAGGGAGGCCTCTGGCTGCTCGCCCTCCCAGGGGGGTCTTCAATATCTGTTATGGGTGGGTGTGGAGGCCTGCACCGTGTGCCAGTCAATTTTAATCATATAAAGCTGTCTCAGCCCCTCACTGAAGGCATGCTGGCTTTATATTCCAGTCCTCCCCACTCTGCCGTTGAGCCTGAAGTAGCATTTCGAATCAAGCGTGGAAGTTAGACAACAAAGGATGGTCAGTGCCGTTTTTTTTTAACATGGAAACTGGTTGAAGATTATGAATCTTCAACACAGCTGGATGTTAAAGAATGAGGCATTTTCCCTTTCAGCTTTTTCATTTATTGCGCAGTCTTGGAGCGTACTGTGTCCTCTGTCTTGAGTTTGGAGAGATGGAGTGTGGGTATTTACATTCTTGAGGGATGTTCTCACGAAAACAAAATCTGGCAGCGCTTTACCGAGTTGTGAATCATGAATTTGTGTTTTTGCTGTGGCTTTCCATTTTAAAACGAGTGCCACAAACCCTTAAGCCCTCCCATCTCGCTCTCTCCAGGCCTTGTCTTTCCCACTGTTTCCCCAATGGGCCACAATTACAAATCTCCCTCCCGCCATATGGGCCAAATCCTATAGTAGCGAGTGAGCCGAAAGAGGTGTGTTTGCTCACAGTCTCTGTTCCTCATTCGCACAAAAATTACACGCATTAGTAACTGTGGGACAAAGCAGGGCTAAAGAGGGGGACTTCTTTTAGGGAGCGATGTGGGATGGTGCAGGGCAGAAGAAGAAGCCGCTGTTTTGCATTGCAATAGGCTGATAGGGGTGTGTGGATGAAGTCATGGGGCTGGCCGGCCATCAAACAGAGCCTGAATGTGAGGAGGCCGGGCCCGGACGCTCCATGGCTAATTGTGTTTCCCAGAGAAAGCCCAGGCCAGCCTGTTCTCAGCCATTGAGGAGTGGAGACGCTGGTTTGAAGCCATTCAGGACAAGGTAGAATGGTCCCTGGTCTCTGAATGGACCCTTCCAGAAACGGAGGAGAGAGACTAAGCTGAAAGACAAAACGGGAGGAGGAATGTGATTATTGGATTGGACCCGTTTCCCAGAAAGCCTGAGTAAACTGTGTTGGCAAACATTCAGTTGAATGAGGCGGGGAAACAGAGTCCGCTGGTACTTTTGAGAAGCTGATACTGTTGTATCACACTGCCTGGTTGGGGGGGAATGTGTGCCGGTGTAACGTTCACACTAAAACAATTGACAAAGCAGTGAAAATGTTCACCGCTCCTCGGTTTTAACGGGAGGTCGACGTGGTCATGATTAGCTTTTGACTACCTGGTATTGATCCCCGATAGACTTCCGTGTTTACTGGTGTGCTTTCATAGCTCTCTTAACCACCTGGACCCGGACCCCGACTTACCATGGGGAACTTTGGTTAATGACCTTGCCGTCCAGATTGAATTACCTCCCTTTATACGACTACTTTGGATACACGGCACTGGAAGTCAGGGATATTTCCACTGGACATCATGCTATCAATCTCTCTCACTCTCTTTGTCCTCCTCCTTCCCCCTTTTTCCTCTTTTCTGGCGATAATTTACAGTGACCAGGAAAATACCGGAGAGAGGATGAATTACATCGGTTCTGTCAGAGTCGGTGTCTCCCAGAGAGGTCGTCAGTGTCATGGGATTAAGGGCCAATAACCTCCTCGGCTCCTTGTATCGCCTCCTCCACCTTGACTTCGCTGACCTTGGTCGCCCGGATATTTAACCGCAGATCCCTGCCTTGCTATTTTTATGTCTCCCCTAACCTTTTAAAAACGTTCGGCTCGCCCGTGCCTCAGTTTATAATCTCCATCCATCTCTGTCGGCTGGCGAACGCAACCCCGAAACACATAATCGGATTTCGGCGGTATTAAACAGCCAATAGCTCCTATCATTGGACAACCCCGGTAGTAACCAGGTTTAGAGCGGAGCACCGCATTTATCAAGTGTCAAGACAGAGGCGCAAACACCAGATATGGACATGTGCTGTACACTTGCTCTCTAGTCCCGTAGGATGAGGGGGGGAGCTGTCTCATTTCACTTAGTGTCAAGCCGGACATATGAGTTAATAGGGTTCCTTAAGCCGAAATGAAGATCTTCTAGGTAAGGCGGTCTGGAAGGTAACCTCTGTGCCTGTAGAGGGTGTAAGTGTTGCCTCGAGTTCAGGAGCGCTCGCTACGCTACAGCTGACAAGTAAGGAATTAGAGCAAGTGTCCTCTTATGTACAAATTGTCTATTTCCCCCCTGCCTGCCAAGTGAGCGGTGTCGCCCGTGTTCTTTCAGCTGGCGATATTCATTTCAGATGTCTGTATTGTTTGTTCTGGAAATGAGAAATATGTATCAGGCGCGCGGCGACGTCTCATTCATCATCGTCTCGCACTGTCCGAGTATCTCTCCGCCGAAGACAGATAGATATGGCAGAGTATTGTCTGCGGCTGACACTGTTGTCAGAAGCGGCCATTGTGGATGTGAATGCGTCTCATTCCCGGGACAGATAAAGCAGCGCCCCCTCTCTTTCTCTGTAATTGTATTCCGTCCCCATGCACTGGAGATGTAAGTATCAGATGATATGAGTAATGAAAGTCCCGAAATGAGACGCTTTCCCCTTTCAAGTGTCGCACACACAGACTTGTTTGTAGCCGGTTGAGAGGGATGATGAAGCATTTGTGTGTGTGTGTGTGTGTGTGTGTGTGTGTCTAAGGAGGGGGAAACAGTGATCAGTAATCATTTGGAGGGGGGAAATGAGCCGCCTCATCAATCACGCGGTGTTCGTTAAAGGTTACGTCTCCACATCTGAGGGAACGTATTCGGCCTGAGCGGGGGGAATAAAAAAGTAATTATCCTTTATCATCAGCCAGAGGAGACTTGACATAATTAGGTTTTTTTTTTTGTTTGAAGCTGATTTGGGCTTCCTGTCCTCAGGGATTAAATATATCAGCGAATCATTTGACTGTTCACCCGTCACCAGGCCGTACAGTAGCTCCTCTCCCAACAACCCTTGAGACAGAAAGTCGTCCATGGCTCTCTATTGATTAGCCGTGACAATCTGTGTTCCACCTTCGCTCCTGCAATGTATCTGCTGGTCAGATTGAATCCTACTGGGCCGTCATTTATACGCTGTCTGTATGCTTCATGACATGACATACAGTGCCTCCATGCCTACAATAATGTGATGGGGGGACAAGCGTGAAGAGAATTTCCCTTACAGGCATCGATAACGTATCACACAGCAGTAATAAAGCTATGATCTTGTTGGCAAAGCCACACTATTCAAAGTTGAGCTTCATAACAGCTCCATGTGCTTCAGTGGAAAGGTTTCATACCAAAGTACTACATGTCCATTTTGGAAAAAAAAATCTGATGTTTGCTGCATTTTCTAAAACGTTGCTGTTTTTAAGTGAAGAGCTCAAGATGCACAACTTCAGTAATACTCAATATTGAGTTTCATTTTCATGCCAGCAATCATTTTGTCAGGGTTGGTGCCACGCTTTTCCAAATGGTGGAGATCTCATTGTGCAGGCTGACCACAGGTCCTTAAAGAGTTTGAAAAAGTATTGAAATAAATAATCTAAATTGAAGGTCTTAAAAACGATTAAAATGTATTAATTCCAGTTATTAGAGGTCTTATTCTTTCACCATGCAATGAGAGGTTGCACTACATGTCCACTTGTAGATTATTACAGAACTGGGTTATTTTTACTAAACACAATTGGACTTCATGTCTTTTACCAGTTCATTTCCTCTTGTCCTTTTTCTTATGCTGCCCATTTATAGCTCCAGAACTTTCTCTCTGTCTGTTTTTGCTTTGTTTCTTCATTTTGTTTTTTAAAATGGTCTTAAATTAAATTCCAGGTAGCATCAATAAGGTCTTAAAAAGGCTTAAATGTGGTTCTCTGAAACCTGCACACATCCTGTTTTGGAATTTAATTCTTTACTTGGTGTTAGATCTGCTGTGCTGACTTGGTGAATACCCTGGGTAAATATTTAAGGCTCGATCCATATGTCACAACATCTGTCCACAGTTATTTTTGTACCATTTCAGACTTTATTTTGGGGGTATAGCAAAATGCATTGATGTGCATCAAGCACAAATACCAATGGTCAGAGCCATAATGATTTTGAATTAGAGAAACAAGGTGGTTCTTCCACTTTCTTCGCCGTTATGGAGCTCCGATGGATATAGGACGATTCCTATCACTGACTTTAATTACCTGCCATCTTCCTTTGTCTTCTGGACTTCATGCTGGGTTGTAAAGAAGGAGAGAACAAGAGAAAGAGAGAGAAGGGAGGAAGAATTACGGAAAAGGGGGCAGAAAGAAGGAAAGGGGAGAGAGATTGTAAGAGAAAGAGAGAGTGAAAGGCAAGTGGAAATCCATATACATGATTTATACCAGTGCGACTGCGCGCGGTAGGCAGGAGTTATCTTTTATTTATGAGGGCATCAGCGGCGAAGCGCCCAGATGTTAAGCTGTGTGGGGATCTCATCTAGCCAGAGTCGCTCTCTGGCAATAAAGCTGGAGGGTAGGCTGTTTGGAGCTGGGGAGGGCTGCGTAAGGATATGGGTGGAGAGAGAGACGGGGCTTTGTCATCTTAGACGGAAGGCTTTAGGCGAGATAGGGTGGCCGCAAGCGGGGGCCTTAAGGCTTCCGTCAGATTTGTTACGATTTGTTAAACTAGAAACCCAAGAAAGAGCAGAAAACGCAAGTGCTGCAGGAGTCATTTACTGGACTGTCTCATTTCCCATCCGTCTTATTTATCTGTGGAAGATGAGACACTTGTTGTTTTCTCCTCTGTCATCAGCTCATCGAAGAGGCGCTGAAGATTCATTATGCTAATGAAGCCCTCATTGTCAACCTCTGCAAATCAGACGCGAGATCTCCACGCCGAGCATCATCATCATCCATCTAACCTCGCATTAACACGGCCTGGATATGAAAAACACATCTTGCGCTCTAATAGCGCTAATAAAAGATGTCTGCTAATGTGCTGCTGCAGCCGTCCGCGGGTGGAGGTTGCCAGTAGGGCAGCTCGCGCCTTCCCATGTTTGCTCTAAAATCTGGCTCTTTCATAACGTGGCAATCTTGTTGACGAATGCCTAACAGCCCCGGGGCTGAGTGCAGAGAGATTTGTGAACTGTAACAGAAGGGAAAGGTTACGCCGTGACCGGGTCACCGAAACCCTCAAGCGACCGAGCAGGACCGGCAGACGTGTTCGTTTAAATGACGCTGCTTGTGGCTTCTTTACAGCTCCATTCTAATGTTAACGGCTTTGGTTGGCAAGATAACCACATTTCAAGCATCATATAACCAGACCGTGTTCGTTTTTCTCAGGATGTTTGAGTACTCTTAAGAAGCCAGAATGCTCGTTTTGGCTGTGTGTGTGTGTGTGTGTGTGTGTGGTATGTATGTGCTTTTCTCTGCTGCCTAATCCTTGTAGAGGAGGCTGCCGTGGAGTTTCCAAACCAGCCTGGCCCTGCAAGGTCAATTAAGATTTAATCCGTGGGCTATCAAACACAGTAGAATAGCAAAGACAGGGGAGACGAGCTCAGGGAGCCGCTGAGGCGAGACAGTAACAGCTAGTATGATTCAAAATGTTTAGTAAGGGCGAGGGAAAACAGGTTTGTTGTTGTTGCAGTACAACTGTGGGGTCTGAATTGCGAGCAACACGGCGATGGTGGCCGTTACTTGTTCCTCCACCGCTGCTCCATTATCTCAATTGAAGCAGTTAGTTAAATGGACGGTATGCACTTGACACGTCTTGGCTCCGGAGGCAGCTGCTTACTGTATAAAGCGCTTTCAATTCCAGTGCTGAGCAGCAACTTCTTAATAGCTCATTCCCTATTAGCTGTTACTGAAAATGAATAAGGTTTAGCCGAAGTGCTCTATGTACCGCCGGGCAGCACTCCCAATGGGATTTGGGAGTGTCTCAGTTTACCTTTAAGAGATTAAAAGGGGACCGAACGGATCTCCAAACATTTCCAGTTTTCCACATGAGTAACCAGGGGCATCCGAACCGTTACATGTTTGATAACAGAAATCCATATAGCTTTCACATCATCCTTGTGCTGCTGATGGTGAAAGGTATAATCTCAGCAGCTGACAAATAGGGACTCTCTCCTCTGTCTGCGAGAAGAGCATTTCTCTGTGTGTGTGTGTGTGTGTGTAACTAGCTGGGTGCAGGCAGCCAGACAAAGAGCCGCTCCCTCCTGGTTGTTGGAGGCTGCTGTGTGGGTTCATGTCTTGTTTAAACACTGAGAAAGGGCCGTGCTTTATAGAACAATAATATCCCGCAGTACAGTGGGTGAAGAGGATTGTTAAAAGCAACTGCATGTCTTTGTTTTAATAGAGCAGGTAAAGCTCATCAAGCAGAAACCAGGCTTCCAGAAAGCTAGAAGCTTTGTCCAGTTAACTTCTCTGCCTCAGAATCGCTGGAAGTCCTCTCTGTCTTTCACCATGCATAAGATCATTGGACCACCTATATGGAAAGAGATTAGTGCCAGCAGAGATTGTATCTGAGTTGCATTAATTTGAATTTGTACTGCTCATATTGAACCGTTGATTTAAAAAATGATTTTTTTAAATGAATAAATTGAATATTTAAGGCACTGGTGCTATTACAGCTAGTTTTCACTAGACAGTTAAAGTTTTTGTCTCATTTCTGCACTTCCATTAGCTACCTTTCAATTGGGAACTCAGGCTAGTGGAAAACTAGCTGTACCAGTATGCTCTCTGATAGTGTTGGATTGAATCTTTGCTTATTTACATTTCCTACGTCCCCAGATGTGAAATGTGAAACCTGACTGAACTGAGAAAACTGAATTTGAAATTATAAATGTTAGATTGAATAATAACCACATTCAATTTCAAGCCATTACATTCAATTTCAAAATGTGCCTGACAAATTTAATTTGTGAACTCATTTCATTTTCATTTTCATTTTTTAAATCAATGGTTCAACATGAGCATGACAAATTCAAATATATGCAAATACAATTTCTGCTGGCACTAATCTCTTTCCATACACCTACCTCATCCAGCCTCTACTTCAGATGCCCACCGGACTCCTCTGTGTTGCCTCACTTCCAATGACGAAGCAATGGGAGGAACAAAGCATGAGAAACAAGGTTGTCAGATGCAACAACGGAGTCACACATTAAGGCAAATAAGCATAGAGAAAATGCTTAGATCAAGATGCAGCAAGCCTAACCTGAAGCCAATCCGCTGTTATTGTATCCAAACAGCAAGGTAACAGGGTGCACATCAGCAGCCGTGGCATTTACTCCCTATAGCACTGCCATTATCATAATATCCCTGGGCTTAGCAGCCCATCCCAGAGGCCAATGGGGTCTCCATTTCACTGCTCTAATAATGGAAAGTGCCTCAGAGCCGCGACAAGCCTCCAGGTTTAGCCTGCTTAGGGTTGGGCCATTAGGAAGATTATGAGGAAGCGTGATGCATGTGCATATGTGTTTTGTGTGTGTGTGTGTGCGTGTGTGTGTGTGTGTGTGTGTGTGTGTGTGTGTGTGTGTAAGAGCTGGGACAGATGTAAGATGGGAATAATTCATTGGCAGTTAATGGGATTTCAGTAGGAGCTTGTGTTGTTGCCTGTTTACCGTAGCCGCCTACTGCAGTGTGAATTATTAAACGGCCTTGGATTCCTATTAATGGTCGTGACAATGGAGCGGGCCAAACAAAGAGCTGGATCCACAGACAGCAGAAGAGCAACACAGGAGGGCTGTGCACATACACAGTCATGCACACACACATACACACACACACACACACACACACACACAAAACAAAAACGCATAGCTGCATATTTCTAAAGTTTTATTTGGATTCACCAAATTAAACTATTATTCACATAAGATTCAAATATTACAGAGGGTAAACAGTTTAACAAGATTCAAGGATAGAAAGGCATTGACTTCGCACAGCCTTGGCTAGCTAGACACACAAACACACACACACACACACATGCACACACACTCTCACACAACCAGCAAGACAGGAAAAGGAGCACTTCCCAAGTCGCAGGGAGCCTTAATTTAATCTCCCACTGTTTGCTTTGAGATGAGACAAGGTCATTTGCATTTCCTCTCCTGGTATTTTTCATGCTGCTACTCAGCCCACCAGTTGAAGAGAGACACAGGACAAGGCACTAGAAAGCTTAGGCTTAAATGGAAAAAGCATTGTTTTGGTCTGTGTGTGTGTGTGTGTGTGTGTGTGTGTGTTGTGACTGCAAGAGTTTGTGTGTGTCTTGGTCTGTTTATGTCTTTGTCTGTCTCATTATGTAGATACACAAGGTTACAGCGGCTGCCTGCTGAGTGTCAGTGCATGTTTGCTGCAGTGTTTTAGTGTCCGTGCTCGACTTTACACGTGAACATGCGTGTTGCGGGCAGGACTATTAAAAGCCAAGGTGCGCTCCCGACCTGGCTGCCTGTCAGCGTGATTGGTTGGCTGTTTGTAATCGATGGGCCCTGGCCCACAGGCCGGCCACGTAAATCCATACAGACGGTTGGGAGAGATGGGGATGGGAGCGGGAACACGGGCTGTGTGACACTGTCTGTCACACACACACACACACACACACACACACACACAAACACACACACACATGCATACACACCCCCACCCCTTTGGTTGAATGGCTCCCCACCGTTTAAGACCCCATCGATCAGTTAGCGAGCGTGTGGCATTTTGACTTAAACCGTGCATGGATAATGGGCTTGGCAGGAACCATACAGATAGTGGGAGAGCGGCCCAAGGAAAAGGCAGAGGAAGGGGGGGGGGGGCTCATTAATCCAGGGGCGTGCCGTGACATTGCCAACAGGCTGCAGCTGGAGAGAGGAGCATCTGGAGCACCCCCCCTCCACCACCACCACCACCACCACCACCACTCCACCCTCCTCCACCCCCCCCTTTGGAGCAATGGTCTGGTCTGGTCTGGCTCAGTTTACTGCCAAGGCAGATGGCACATTGGGTGGGCACGGGTTGTGCATGGGCGGTGATGTGGGCGATGGTAGCGCACGCTGACAGAAACACAGGCAGGCGCTGGCTCACACCGGGCACCCTGGTCATATTTATTTAGTGAGGGAGGATAATGTCTGATTCATGGTTCTGCATTTTGGGCGTCTCTTTGTTGGGCTGGACACGGAGGGGGGGGGGGGGGGGCGGGTGGGCAGCCTGCAGAGGCTTTCTGCATCGGTTACATACACCGACAGAACATTTCAACTGCAGAACGTGCAGCGGTTGCCACAGTTGTCGATCAAAAGAAGGGAATCCGTCTGCAACGCTAACAGGGTGAATGTCGCAGAAGTATAAAGAAGTTATGACAGAGCTCAGTTGTTTTGGCTCACACAGGGGAATGCAGCGAGGCTGTCAGTGGCCGGTCTTTCACGGCGGCTGGTGATGCGGAGGTTTTATGGTGATATTTAGTTCACACATACATCATACTCTGCCGTCCAGATCTGTGGGTGCAGGTCTGCATATTTAGTTGACTGTTCGATCAATGATGGGGTCTTTCACTGCCAAGATGAGTGCTGCAGTGCCTCTGTCTGGTTCTGATCCTGCAGTGGTATACGGTCATTACAGGCTAA
Organism: Centroberyx gerrardi; assembly: GCF_048128805.1. NCBI lineage: Eukaryota > Metazoa > Chordata > Actinopteri > Beryciformes > Berycidae > Centroberyx > Centroberyx gerrardi. The sequence goes on from NC_136007.1 coordinate 22,962,685, forward strand.
ACACACACTCAGTGGTCACCCAACCCAGACATCAATAAACCAATCACACACACAGTACAAGCCAAACACGTCAATGCACCACCACAAATGCAGCTGTGAAATGTGTATAACCCACACATACACACACCCACACACCAGTTGAACTGTGTGAGACTGTCCTTCAACCACAAGCCCTGGGCTCAAACCCTCATGCCAGACAGCACCCACCCTGCTGAAGAGTCCTTGAGCAAGGCACTGAATCCCTACCAGCTGCATGGGTGCTGTTCTGTATCTGACCTTGACCTGTGACCTCCCTGTGGATTACCCTTGTGGGGATCGATAGAGCATCACATTATTATTATTACTTAGTAGATTTGTGTTGTCTTTACTAATTATAAGCCTTTTTCTGCACATGCTCAGTCTCAGCACATCACCTCTCATTAGCCAAGACGGGCACCAAATCGAGCCGCCTAATTATCATGAAATAGACAGAGAAAATTGCTAATGACAGGGAACACAATACACATTAAAATAGAGCGTGTGTGTGTTTGTGTGTTTGTGTGTATATGTGTGTGTGTGCGCGCATGCAGTTAAAGCCCATTCTTCTGAATACGAAATGTAAGACTCGACGGGGGTAATCTGGACTGCATATGGCTACATTCTTGTAAACAGCAGACAGTCGCAGTTTAATTAACCCACAAAATTAGAACAGGAGGCTGCAGCACTTGTGGGTGTATTGGACCATGCGCGATGGAACGGAAACCCGATCGCGGTCTCTTAGCTGGGACCTGAACTGTGGAAGTAGACATCTGATAGGCTGACAGCTCGCCCCGTCGTCAGGATCCTCTGAGTACGTCCTGTATTGTGTAAGCTCAGTGGGGGATTGTGGAGAAGAGACAGTGATGGTCTCATAGCTGCCTTTCAGTGCATGCTAATGGCTAATTAGGCATTTCATGACTAAAGCTGCATGGTTATTCTCATTACATGCTACTCAGTACTCCCAGAGTGCTGCAGTATAGCATTATGGCGAAGACAGGGAGAAGTCGGGGGGCTTGCCTTGGATTCAGTATGCCATCGTAAAGCTTTGTCTTCGCTTTTTTTCTGGGTTTTTTTTTTTAACCCTACACACTTAACTGTGTGAGCTGCTTATTCACAGCCCTTGGATTTAATGGTATGATAATAGCAACCTCCCTCCCCCCATAGCCACCATGTTTATGTGACTGCTTGAAGTCTTTCTTCCTGACATGATAGAAGGCCTGTAGATGCTTCTGTCAGCTTTAGTCCTCACCCAGGCTCTGGGTCATTAAAATGCTGTCTGTCAAACACCCTCCAAATTAGACACAGCCCCATTACTTTTAAAGGGGACAGGGAACGTGAAAGAGTGTGTGTGTGTGTGTGTGTGTGTGTCTTCATGTGTGTGTGTGTGTATGTGTGATCGGGGGGTGGGGTTTTTCCACTGTTGCTTAGCGATAAATCTGTTAATAGAACGGCCACTGAAGATGTTAACCAGTCATTGTGCTATGTGATAAACACCCCAGTTATCATGGTAATTTGACACAAGGGAATGCAGCACAGTGTTTATGTGTGTTGGTTATAGCCAAATTGGGGATAATGTGTGTGTGTGTGTGGGGGGGGGGGAGGGGACAGGGGGTTGGGGAGAGGGTGATGAAGAGGATTTGAAAATGGCACGGGGATGATTTGCAGCAGAGAGGATGATTTGCAGTAAATTTGGTGTTTTGTGTGTGTGTGTGTGTGTGTGTGTGTGTGTGTGTGTGTGTGTGGTCACAGGGCCATTTAATAATGAAAACCCCGCATGTGGCTCGGTCTGCGTTTGCCATGTCACCACCCTCACCCAGGGTGTTTTGCAGACGTGCGTGAGATGCTTTTGGGATGAGGGAATGTATGCACACAGTGGAGATGTTAAGTGCTGTTTTAAGGCCAGGAGTCCTTGTTATTAAAAGGTGACCAGTCAGGGTTTTCCACCTGGCTTTGTCTTCTGCCTATTCATCTTCCCGCAGACTGCGTGACAGGCAAGTGGCCCTGCTCCTCCCTTTGGGTGAGTGTGTCTGCGGCTCCAAAACAAAGCACAATGTTAAAAAGCCTCCCGGTGACTAGCTCTATTCCAGATTATTCCGTTTTTGCACCCAAGTGCCAAGAGCGTAAGAGAGACTATTTATGAGGGAAGATACAGCTGTGTATGTGTGTGTGTGTGTTTGCTTGTGTGTACCTGGGTAGTAGGTCTCCTGCATTTATAACATCATTTATAACTTGAGAGTGTTATTTAATGACTGCAACTGTTTTCCTTTATACTGGAGCGTGTCTGTATGTGTATATGTGTGTGTGTGTATGTCTATGTAGCTATGCTTGCCTAAAAATATGTGGTTAGAAATATGTCTTTGGCTCTCTACAGCTGCTGTCCAATATGCCAGTGCGCTGAGGCCTGCACACACACACACACACACACACACACACACCAGCTTCTGGGGGAGATAACAGCTCTATTTAGTCTGGCCTGCCTGCCTGCCTCGCCGTTCTCCAGTGATAACACTTAATAGTCGCTCCCCCCGGTAGCGCTGTAGCACCTCAGCGAGTCACCCGACTTGCCAGGACCAACGGCAACCAGTGGACAGCAGTCTGTGCTCAACCAAAACATACACAAACCAAGCGGACCATTTTTAGCCAATTGAAGGCAAATGAAGGGTAGATCTATATGATGCTGACATGCTGACGTGACGTTCTGCAGCCAGGATGCGTGTTTGAGCCTCACTGTTTCGACCTCAGCACTCGCCCTCCGCCCACCCAGTTCATCTCTCTGACCTCATGTCTCAGCGCCCTGATGACGAGTTCCTCTCCTCCGCCTGACAAATCTCTCAGCGGGCCACCCTTAACAAGAGGAGGTGTAAATCACAAAATTGGACCCCTCTCCACGCCAAATAAGCTTGCCGGTGCATGGCAGCACCCAAGCACACACATACACCGGTGTTTATTCCCTAGGATTTTGTTCTTGTCAAGGTGGAAAAGCCCCTTAAACAGCATTTAGACCATCATGGGACACTCTATACTACTGTAATTATTTTAGGTGGGTTAGCAGCTACTTAACGCAGGGTGTCCCACTCCACCTATTCAATAGTAGGGCAAACTCTGCCATGCACACACACACACACACACACTGGATCCAGCAGATCAGGAGCTGGTCTCATAGTGGTCAGCCAGCTGTAATCACTAGCATCTTTAAATAGACTTTATTGTCTCTCGATGCCGGTAGGAAACTTTTCTCTGCAATAAGGACACAGAGCCTGCTGTCACACAGCCGTTACACATGCTGTGCTCACATCCTCCCACAGTGAGTCCACTCGGTCTGTCAGGGAGTTATGATTGCTCTGATTGAAGGACAATCAATGTGTGTGTGTGTGGGGGGGGGGGAGAAGAGGGGGGGATTCAATTAAGTCAAACCAAACAGATCTCTGTTGGAAGAGAGTGCTTCAAAACTCCAGAAATTGGTTTTGAAACCATGCAGGGAAAGCCAAAGGAGGGCAACTAGGCACACTGATCCTTTTGTTTGCAATTATATTAGATGCAAACTGAATTGTAGCTGTGTTGACACTATAGATGATTTACAACACCATTAAGTTCTCTGAAACACTAGACAAGAATCAGCAAGATGTTTTAGATACTGAATCTGTAATAGGTGTTTCAATTTTCATAATAATTCAGACATTACACATTAACTATGTGGCCTGGCCTGTAAACATTCACAATATAAGCATTTAAGGCATGGGGATAAAAGTAAACAAAGTGCCTTTACTCAAATCCTGTCCTTGAGATGCTTTCAGGTGTTTTACTTGAGTATTTTCATTTTGACCTTTACTCCCTATATACAAATATATTCTCTACATCTTCTCTAATGTCTGTAGTTGCAAGTTGCTTGAAAGAAAAGTTGAGCAATGAGTCTAAGCATAACATGACCACTGACTGTTATTTATTTTACCTGAAGAGATTAATGCATAGAACACATACTAATAGTGATATACAATAACTTCTTCTCCTCTGTACTTCTAAGGCAGCATTGCTTGAGTTGCCACCAATTTCTAGGTTTCTAGACACTTTCTCTTATGTCTCTCAGGCTGTCAGTGTTGGTATGATAGATGCTCAGAGAGAGAAACAAGTCCCCCCTCCCCTACACACACACACACACACACACACACACACATCCATCAGTGTGTGTGATTAAGGCCCAGAATCACCCCTGAATGAACAGGGGTCACCCTTTGACCCTGACCACTGCCACCCTGCATGTGAGTAAGTCTGTGTGTGTGTGTGTGTGTGTGTGTGAGAGAGAGAGAGAGAGAGAGAGAGAGAGAGAGAGAGGATGCAGCATTAAATAAAGGAGAGTCAGGCAGACCCTGGTTACCAAGAAGCTGTAGGGCCAAATGTCGCATAGCTACACACAGGCCGGTGTGTGAGAGGCTCGCCCACCGCTGGCCCGACTGTTTCCATACAGGCTGCTGTAACCAAGGAAATGCTTTGATCGCATCAGCGCTCTTTCCCCTTGTGTCTCGGTGGTCTTGAATGCCTCTCTGATCGTCTTTGTTACCTAGGCCTTCGTTTACACACATCTGAAAGCGTGTGATCGAATGAAGGAGAGATGGAAGCCATTTCTCAGCATAGAAAGGCCGAGGCTAGATTTTCTGATTGTCTCATTAGAATAAAGAAGCAACAAGAAACTTCAGACATCTTCATTTATTTATTTCGGTAACGCTTTATTTTACAGCCCGCTAATTAACATTAGCATGTAACTAGTAAGTTAAGGGGTAACAATTTTGTAATTATGAGAGATTTAGGTAGTTATGGTGTAACTATTTTTGTAATTACCGCATACTTAAAAAATGATTACAGGGTGCAAAAACGTAATTAGGGGGGACAAGACAAATGTCGGTGCTGCATATTACATTCAATCAAGTTCTTCTATGTTCAATTGAGACTGTGTGTTGAAGTTCCATATTTTTTGTGTATGCTATAACCCTAACCCTAACCCTAACCCCTATGCAGTAATTATGAAAATAGTTACACCATAACTACCTTATAAATCTCTCATAATTACAAAATTGATACTTACTTAATTCCCAGACTACTTGTTTTGTTACCCTGTAACTACAGCATTGTTATTTTATTAGTACCCCATAATTACAAACTAGTTACACCCTAATTAGCGGGCTGTAAAATAAAGTGTTACCTTTATTTCCTTTTCTGGTCTCCCTTTTTTCTCCTTCCATCAGACCAAGTTTCAGTTTTCCCTTCATCTTGGGAGAAAAGGTTGGGGAATAGGGGTGGGTGGCTTAGGGATGGGGAGGGGGATGGGGGGGGTTGTGTTTAATGTCCTGATGTTGCTAGGGACAACCAAGTATCTGGATGCCTCAGCAGGGCTCATTTACCTGTTTGTCCAGAGAGAAGGGAGGGAGGAGGTTGAGGGGAACTGCTGACGTCCCCCGACACTCCATTAGCATGGGCAGCACTTGACGAGATGTCATTAGGATGTGTGCCTGTGTGTGTGTGGGTGTGTGTGTGTGTGTGTGCACCTGTGTGTGTGTGCACCTGTGTGTCACACTATGCCCATCATCTGTGAACTCACATATGCAGAGATGGATGGAAGATGGCAGAGGGAAGAAGGTAGATTGTTTACTCCGGTGCTCCATGCTAACACTTAGCATACACTATGTTGAGTGATAGTAGGCGACTAGCATTATCTCAAAAGTGAGAAAACGAGAAATTGTCGCAGCTCTAAAGATAAAGAGTAAGTAATCTGAAATGATATCCAGCTACGTCTGGCAGTTTTGTGCAGGAGATTGGTAAAATTTATACAAAATATATTTCCCTGTTTCCACAGGAAGTTAACATGGTGGTGGGTAATGGGAGACTGTGTAGGCTACAGCTAAAAATCACTGCACAGCAGATGAATACATGGTTGCTCACCTGGAATAGTTCCAGAATTAAACCCGTCTACATCAGCTACATTAAGTTGATGATATTTTATTTTTACAGGCTACATAATAAAAACTACTGACAGCATTTTATTACCTAAAGGTCAGTCTTCTTACTTTGGATAATTCTAGTCGCCTACTATCACTTATCATATTATATGCTAAAGCGTTAGCATGGAGCACTGGAGCAACACATGGATGATTTTGGTGAAGAGGGAAGGAAGAGGAGAATACAGGAGAAGTGGATAGGCAGTGGACAAGGAGGAAAGGGAAGAACAGTGAGGAAGATAAAGTAGAGCAAAGAAAGCCATCTTATCTAGAGGGTTCATCTCTAACCGGTAGCTGTAGCCGGCCGCTCCGGTGCTACATCTCTTGTAATGAGCTTGATCCCAGAGATCTGCTGATCAAATGATCACAAGCCACTGGCGGTCCAATTTGACACAGCAGCCAGCAGTGGAGGACCCCGCCTCTAAAGCCGACACATCCGTTACAAAGGCGGCCTGCAAAATATCATTTGCAGAGAATTAAGACAAAAGCTTCCCTTTGTTCTCGCTCCCTCGGGGCGCCGTGTATTTCAACACTTCTGAACAATGGCTTCCAGATGCAACTGAGAAATGTGACAAAACGGACTGCAGTGGAAATCACATATACACACACACGCACACACACACACACCCGAGGAGCATGGTTTGTTTACTCTGTTGGAAATCCACAATAAAGAAAGATGCTCCACTCCCAACAACAAGATGCATTCAACCAAGGCTGAGTGTAGCAGAGGCGTACTGACACACACACACAGACACACACACACACACACACATACACACAAACACACTTCTCTATGTAAAAGAAGCTGTTTAGAGCCCTTGGCGGTTTTAGAGACTTCATCTGGAATGTGGCTGAGAGGGAACATCCAATCTTCTTTAAAACCCTGTTTTCTCTCTCTATCCTGCGTGTGTGTGTGTGTGTGTGTGTGTGTGTGTGTGTGCGCGTGTGTGTGTGCATCTGTGTGCGTGTGTGTGTCTGAACCGAATTGTCTCTAGGCGAAAGTTCTCATTAAAAGTCCACAAAAGTCACACACAGACTACATTGTTAAGGCTCTCTAAGCATCTCTGGCATTATTTACAGGACACACACACACAAACACGCACAAACACCTGCTATAGACTATAGCCTGTCAATGTCTTGACAGAGATGTTATTTATATATGAATCCTGTCTGGTCTGGATCCCCTGCCCTGCCCTCACACACACACACACACACACACACACACACACACACACACACACACACTACGCCCACCCCAGGTCCCCCACTAGGCAGGCCATTGAGGTGAAGGCTGAAGGTAATGGTTTCCATTTTCCCTTAATGCCAGTGGGTCAGGGAGTGACGGCAGGGCAGAGCTTCATTACAGCAGCCCAGCGGGGCTCCTTGTCTCCTGGAGGAATTCATTACGTTGTCCCCCCCCCACCCCCTTTCTTTCTTTCTACCATAGCAGAACCCTTTAAGGTGCTATAAGCGCTATAATGTTCCCACTATTACTCTTTTCTATAGAAAAAGTGCTGTCTCAACTGCATTTTGCGCTGATAATGAAATGCAGGTCTTGCAATGTGCAAACGCAAACTGGAAATAGCGGTGAACAAAGGAAACAAAGAGGAAAAAGGCAATGGTATGTTCATCTGCTAAATCAAAGCAGGATCCAGCACGGCGAGTTTAGCACAAGATGTAAACAAAGACAATGAACCGGAAGAGGAAAGGAGAAGCTTTTCCACAAGGCAACACAAGCAGACATGATATTTTGGACCGATTGCAGACGGTCACACAGTGGAGGATGTGAGGAATTTGAGTTTAGTCAGCAAGCCTGTGCACACTGAAGCCTGAAGCCAATGCAGAGCTGTGTTTTTTCTGTAAACGTGTCCTTTTCTGCGTAAGAACCTGCTGAAATTCATTTCCGCAGCAAATATACTGCCTGCTTAACTCTCAGACACTCAGCAGAAACTCCCACAATACAGCCAGTGTGCTCCATACTGACTTTTCATGGTCAGAGTCACAACTCCTACCAACTCTTTCTACCGGTGCTCTCTCCATTTTCATTCTGGTTGTTGTTTTCATAAACTGTCAACCACCTGTGTAGCATCAAACCCCGCCTCTTCTTCCTTGTGAGTGGTTGTTTTCTCAACTATTGAAAGTGCTCCACTCTGCCTAAAAAGAAGCTAAGCACAGCTATGGATGATTTGAACAATCACAAAAGCACAGACACACATGCACACTGATTAACGGGAGCTCATCTTTAGTTACTGTGCTCAGGTGCCTAGCTCCTCATCTCCTTCTTTTGTCTGCATTAGCCTTGAGCCCATCACATTCACACTGATCCACTCCGTTTCTCCATTCCACCGCCTCATAAACACACTGCCAAAGGGACAGCTTTTTAAAATGTCTAAGGATGCAAAGTCCATTTACACAACGTTGGTGAAACGACAGCAGAATTTCGCCGTTGTCCTGTCGGAACCGCCGTAATTCCAGTTGCAGTGTTTTCCATTTCATTTTCTCACTTGAATTACAGGGTCCTCTATGTGCTGAGTGAGCTTCAAAACCCTCGGACTTGGAAAAGCCATTCAAAATACATTCTGCAATTTGAAAAAAATGAAAAATGCGTGGCAGTCAATTGAAAAATAAGTACGCTGTCCTTAGCACTCCCCGTGAATGCATGCGTTTTGCACTTTTCATTACACCTGTGGTATTTTGTGGTGAGTTATGAGTCCTAGGGTATATTATATCAAATTTGTTGGTGTGGTTACTGTTTTTATGTCTAAATGTGTGTTTATTCGACCACATCCACCACATCTGCTGTGTTGTTTTCATGTGTTTTTAAACATATGTTTTTACACCTGGCATGAAAATTACCTTGAGGGGACGTATACAGTTTATTGAATTGAGCTGAACGGGTGGCACACTGACTGTATGTATGGTACACTGGATGAAGATTTGAACAGTAATGCCACAACATGGCTGGATACACCAAGCACATAGTAGAGTAGTCGGGCTGCACTGACGTTCGCAGCTGACATTCCCTCTTGGACCCGGGGCAGCTACTGAACCCAGGAGACATCTGGCTTAAGGGCTTAGCCTCAGGGCCAAGGGCTGTCAACACAATCACGGGGTTAATGTCAAATACACAGGGGTATACACACACATACACACACACACACACACATCACCTTCGCCAGCCAGTCACATGCAGCACAGGGACAGATGTTCAGGTTTCATCGTTCAAACCGCTGCTTCCTCATTCCTCACAACACACACTGAAATCAACCGCTATCACGCTAAGACAAACTCCTCACAGTTGATTGATGTCTTCGATCTCCTCGCCGTCTTCTCCCATGTATTATTATTATTTATTTTCCCATCCGCGCACGTGAAGTACTTTGTCTCCTCTGCTAATTCAATCTACGAGGCGGGATGGATGGATTGAGTGACAGATTGGTTTTGGTTCGGGGTGTGCACCGACACAACCCCGCGTGCGCCGTGGGTTGCCGCACAAGGGATAAGCAAGTCAAGGACAAGCAATTTGTCTGAGGTGTAAATTAATTTGCAACATAAAAAAAAGGGACGGAGATATGGAAATGGAAGTAATTAAGATGATAGATTGGATGCAGCGTGGAGATTCATGTGTCTTCGCTACAGTGCTCCCAGGACGGAGATTCACACTCATAAGCGTGAGTTCAGATGGCTCAGCATGCTCTGGGAGCTGGGAGACGGATACTTGAGGCGGCCTTTGTTTTGAGGCTGGAAAGGCGGTGTCCAAATAAGCCTGCTTGTTGTTCTTTCTTTCTTTCTTCATTCCAGTCATCGCTTCATTGCTTTGTTCTTTCCTTCTCTCTTGTCTCTCTTGCCTCAATCTATAACTGGATGAAGGCACACCCTTGTTGGAACAGTGTCACCCCACTTCTTGATTTGTGTATGTTATGTCATTGGATTGAAGACACGTTCACTCTCAAATTGATTATCTGAGTTTTTGATACAGCACTAAACGTGAGTTTAACACAAGTTTATTTTGACGCTGTAAGGATTGTTTACTTTGGTCATGCTTGCACAATGCTTTAAATTGACCTGTAAGTCTGTCAACGATGGCGCTGTATTTGTATTTCTTTCTCTGTTGGAGTATTCACAATATATTCTCTTGTTGTAATTGCTTGTTGTCTTATCTCCAATACTCTGTATTTGCTCTGTTCTTATCTATCTCCTTCTCTCTGCTGCTGCAACCATCCAATTTCTCCACAGGGAATCATTAAAGTTTCACCTGATCATCTAATCCAATCTAAAGTTTATACAAGTCCAACTTCGGTATATTCATCTACGTGAATATACAGAAGATTTCCATGCCCAAGTAAGCTCTGGACTGTGGCCTTCACCACCCATGCAGTAATCTGTATGAGCGGAGCGCCGTCTGAATGACTCAGTGATAAACAGGCCTATTACTGAGCTCTGATTGACCACTGCATGGCCAGGCCCGCTCACTCTATAGATAGTAGAAGCTATTTTACCGCCCCGCTAATCTCTCCTAACTCCCTGTATTTTATTTCCTCATTGGCTCTCTCTTCTCTGTCCCTCTTCCTTCCCCCTCTCACTCTTTTATCTCTCTTTGCCGGGCTCTCAAGGTCAACAGGTTTTTGCCTCCATTTAGCCAGCAGAGGACCAGTCCATTGAATCCGGTGTGATCTTCTCCTCTAACAAGGTTCCGACAAGCTATTCCCCCCGCAGTTTAGAACAGGTGTCGTAGCCATTCTGAGCACGCTCCCTTTGTCCGCCTCGCCTCTTTGTGCTGCCTAAAAAGCAGGCTGGACCCAACAAATTGAATTTTTTTTCTTCCCCGGTGATGTTATTTGCTCGTTTAATCTTTTTAGTGAATAGAAGCGGCTATTGCTCATCACCGGCTGCTGATCTTCACGTCTCCTCGCTGAGACGCCGAACACTCCTTCTCCTTCACCTTCAACTGTATTGCGTATTTCTCGCCGCTTTCTTTTTCTCCCTGTCTCTCTCAGTATAATTCTGTGGAGGATAACTGTGTCTCTGTCTCATGTCCTTCCTGACTGGACCAGGACAGACTCATTTCTTCTCCTTCATCCCTGTACCCTTCCTGTAGACCTTGGTGTGGCACCATTTCTCCACAAAAGACAATTTCCTATCCTATGGCCCCAAAAATAGAGCTCTCTTGCATTCTTCTTTGCACAATAATCGTTGATGAAAATGGAGGCAAAATACATGAACAATGACAGATAGCTCTACCAAAATGTTTCCCTGAATCTCGTATGGCTTAAAACTCATCTCTTTCTTCCTCTGTTCCCTCTCCCCATCCCTTTTTCTCTCTTAATTTTTTTTCAGACACACTTATTACGGAGTCGTGTTTTAGTTGGCGCTGCGTACGTGATCACCTCTAGCCAAACGTTTCAAGAAATGTAGGTAGTCGGAGAAGCGTCATTAGCATAATTTCCCAGAGGCACACTGAGCTTAATTATCAACATGGCTGTGTGCAGACTACAGCACAGCTCATCACATTAGGATGGAGTCCCTGCTGTTTATGCCCACGCTCCGCCAGGTCCCAGCTGACTACCTGGAGACGCATTGCTGGCACAGCTCAAATCCCGACAACTCACAAACTTTCATCTTCCACACCGCCGTTCCTCTCCCGGAGCACACCGAGGGGTCGCAATGAAGGAAGAAACTCATGGTACATTTGGATGTGCAACACATCGCATAGCGGAAGACTTTGGTGGGCCATCTGTTGCCGTCCAAATACAGCGCTGTCCGTGCCACTTGTGTTTTGGCCGCGTTTCCGTTTCAAGATGATCGGCGTTCCTCCTAGGCCGAAACAGTCGGCCGCTGTCTGAGATTCATCTGTCATGCCCTTATCGCTCCTTAATGCACGGTCACATCCGTGTTTTAAATCAGACGGCGGACGCTCGGCCTCCTCCTGCACTCAGACACCGAGGAGAAAAGTGTGTGTTTGTGTATGTGTGTGTGTGTGTGTGTGTGTGAGAGAGAGAGACAGACAAAAAGTTATCCATCGCTATCACCGTCTGCCTGTAGATAAAGAGGGAAATGGAAATACTCCACTGTGTGCGGCCGGTGAAAAGCCAATTTCCTAGAGACACGCCACACTTCTCCACTGCCCTTTATTCTGCTTTCATTATCGGACACACACACACACACTCTCACATTTCCAATAGCACACATCAGCAAAAACACAGATTGATTTAATAACGCAGTTTAAACCACAAACTTCTTTCCGATTTTCTTGTTAATTGGTAGGTGAATACATCCCCAACTGACCTGGGCAGTGGTGTGTGTATGTGTGTGTGTGTGTGTGTGTGTGTGTGTATGTGTGTGTATATGCATGTATCTGTGTACGTGTGTGTACTATGGACTCCCTCTTCACTCCCCCAGGCTGTTGCTGTAAATAAGCTTCCTATTTACATCAGCTTGTCTGGTTAAATATGGGTTACTATTGTCTACACTGGACAAGACAGAAATCAACTTACCTGTCCTATTCATGCACAACATTTGCTTATGGAATGAAAGGGGGAAGGGAGACAAGAGGATAAAGAATACGGCGAAGGAAGGCACCCTTAGAAAAACAGTAGTTTTGATGTATAGCTTTGGGCCTGCATCTGTAATTAAGCAATATTTCTCAGCATTTCCCAGCATATGTTTCATGTCACTGTGTTTCATCACTGCCAAACATCGCTGGCAACACAAACAAATGAGCATTGTGTCGGCAAATCAAGATTTATTATACACATCCGCTGTTGTTGTTTTGCATTCGCCCCCAACTTTACAGAAAAAGGCAGGCATTAGCCTTGGTAGAAGTGAAAAATTGTGTTTTTTCTCTTCTGGCTGCTGTGTGGATGTCTTTGTTATTCAGGTAATGTGACATCAAACAGGTATGTGGTTATGTAAGGCGTCTGTCTGTGTAATCGAAGGAACAACATGGCCACAGTATAATGTGTGGGTTCTTTCATCTGCCTTTGAAGTGAACAGTAGCAGCAGATAATGTCCCAATTTGGACAGCGGCCAAATGGAAAGTTGCTTTCAGGGGTGAGCGTCAACGCCGGGTGCTGATGACACCCGGATGATGCCGGTAACACCCTAAGGCCCACTGTGGGTCTGTGCCTCGTCTCTGAGTTTTTGTATCTTACATGTCTTACTGCTCTCTCCCGGTGGAGCTGGTGGTCTCTGGCTGGCTTGTAGGTCAGAGAAGATAAGCAGCACAACATTAGTCTATTCTAATACATTCTAGCTTCCCCTCCCTGGCTGCAAGGCTTGAATGTATATTGCATAACCCGTCCTTTCTTATTTTTCAATGTCAGTGTCTTTTCTCTTGCTGGCCTGTTGTTATTAAATGCTTTACAGTTTCTGCCCTGCCTGGAGGAATGCACAAAGACAGCATGTTAGAGAGCCAAGCTAACACTTCTACAACGTAAATTCACCCTATGATCCATACCAAGGTTTACCCACACCCTATTGTTTAGACAGTGAATCACTCGGCTTCAATACACTCAACAATACAATGCTACCGTACACCTGCCTTTACTGTGCGGTACTCATCTAGACAGGCGTCTTACTGTCTGCGCCTGGGTGACAATAATCAGCGCAGTGGGGATATATAATGGTTAGCCAGAGGGAACAAAACAGACTGATGACACCATACCATGGCAAAGCAGGAATTAGACAGAGCTGCATGTAGGGGAGCCACCCATTTCCAGTTCAATCTAATTCAACTCTCCCCATTGCTAACAGAGTTACGGCAGTCAGCGTGGGGTGGTAATAGAGTTTGATCCAAGGCAGAAGTCTTGGCATTGTAATGAACGGGGCCTTGAGGCTCCCAGGATGGGAGCTTTAATTAGCAACTTCTAGGGGGGATGGAGGAAATGCAGGAACACCAGATAGATACGAGGACTAGGATATGACTGAGACTATACCGGATTTTTGATATTCCCCACCAAGAAGATTCACCATTGTTTTACTAGACTCCTACAGTTGATTTCAGGCATTGATATTGAAAATAGATTGAAACGCACACCAGTATTAGTGGGGGGCAGGAACAAAGATTCAAAGTGAAAAATAGTAGCTGCACTCCCATAGCTCCGATGAACAATTCTTTATTGTCTTAAAAAAACAATGTTTCGAGCAACACTGTCTTTATCAAGGTATAAAGCAAAATGTCGACTCCCTTAAATACATCAATAATAATCAATAATCATTAGGACACTACTAGGCAGATAAAAATAGAATACACAGAGATACCACCCAAAGTAACCTCAATAAAAACAAGAGAGGCAATTCTAAAATATTATCAATACAAAAATCAAGCACTAATACATATAAATATATGGTCCAATGGTGGAGGAAACCACACGTAGAAAAGAGGAGGCACATCGCAAGGCATTGATATGGAAACATGAGCAACCTTATGATCTGTGTGTGTGGTGTGTGTGCCTGAAGACCTTGGCCAACCCTATATGATTTCAGCGATGAAACGATGCACCGTTACGCATGGACGCCGGGTCATCACACGCACCGTCCCGCCACATAACCCCATTCAATCTCTCTCTCATCCTCACTGCTCTGAACCTCTGTTTCTCCCTCGCTGGGAGCGACTTTCCATCTCTCGCTAGATCACAGAGAGGTGAGCAGTCAGGGGAGAAGACAAAGGGATTCAAGGTTAATTTAGTTAAACCTGCGCTGAGACTTTGGCAGGTGGCGTGACGCTTTCTCCTCCGGTTTATTTCATTTTGCTGCTTCCACCCCTCCCTGTGACGCAGACACACGAAAACGTCCACGCAAAGACGAGAGAAACAAACACACAAGGGCATTCGCTATTCATCATCGTACACAAAGCATCCACAGCCTTGCAGCTACCTGTGAAAACAGGCCGAATCTGATGAACAATGAAATCTAGTGCTCTTGAAATGCTCCTGGCTGCTACGCCTTTCCAAATCGATATTTTACTCCCCGAATCAGAGGTCTGAGTGCACTTCAAAGCTGCTGAAGTGTGCATTCAAACAAGTTGTCAGTCGTAAGAAATAATCACCAGCTGTGAGTAATGCAAGGATGTTTTTTTCAAGGTTCGCAGACTTCAAGGATGTCAAATGCTGAAAATACGAATGAAAGATGAATTTGAGAAGCTCAGGATCATGCAGCCTGACTGCAATCACACAGAACGTGCTAAAACAGCATGATATTGGTAAATTGATTGGCCCTGTTTGTTTTGAGGGTGTTTTACTGGCATTTACCACTTCACGTTGATTGTGCAGTGGTTGCATGCACACAGACAGAGAAGCAGCAAAAACTGATATTGCTATTGTCCCTTCTGCATTTGTCTCCATTTGACTAGAGGGGTTTTCCATACTTTATCCATATTTACATATGTACTGGGGCAACAAAAGGCAAAAATAACCATTTCTGCTTGTTAACACGTGTTCATATATTTTGCTTTTATAATATAATAAAGTATGGTACTAGTCAATGAAATTTAAATATCTGAGAAACTGCTGTATGTTGTCATTGTTATTGCCGTCTTTCCTGTGAATGAACACACCCCTTGACAGATTGTAACCCCTTCTTTGGGACTTGTGTGTGTGGGATATGAGTCTGGGACATATTAGCGGCCAGCTAACTTGAGGTCTCTCCATTATTCACTGCCCCATCATCTCTGAGCCATTATGATAGCCTCATGCACTCAGCAGCACTCAGCAGTCCCACCTGATTGGGGTTGACAGCACTCACTCTCTCCACACCTCTCTACTTTCCTCCTCGCTGTGGAGAAAGGTCTGGCCAAGCGAGACTACTTTTCTCCCTATCTGAACTCCCACAATGCAAGCTGTTGATTGGGGCTTGCAAGCTGTGTCTATTAGGAGGCAGGAGGGAAATGATGGAGGCACTGAATGCTTTTTACTGCCCGGTGGCTATTGTGTAGATGGCTCTTTAAAATCCCTGTAATTGCATTTTAATGGCAATTCCTGGTGTCTAACAGAGTTGATTAGTGCCGTACCTGTCACCCAACAGTGGTTTTAACACCTCCCTGTCCTGATGAATCTGCATCGCCTGGACAGTCCTGGGTGCTGAGACACAATTACCCCTGTTGGTTTAGGTAATGCTAGGTGAATTTTTTCAAGTTGGAGGTCTTCAAGTTTCAATGGTGGCTCAGTTGGTGTTTGCAGTTCATTAACAATAATGCCAGCTGCCTTACTGGATATTCCATGTGATCTCAGCAGCTCTCCCCGGTTATCACCATCCTGAATAAACACCTGCATGGTCACCCCTTTATTATCTTACCCAGTGATGTCAATAAAACATGAAGCATTCAGTATGCCATGTCAAATGCGAGTGCACACGCATAGACACACGCTGCTCTCCTGGTTGCAGGAGTAATGAATGCTTTGAGGTTTCAGTCTCCCTGCATGGTGTCATATCAGCACCTTTCATCGCACTGTCCATTCCCCATAGGATTAGACCGCTGGGCTGTGTTTTCACGAAACTGAGCTTGTCCGTCCCCGCCCATAGTGGGCCCTGTATAGAAAACTAGGGCGCAGTTTCACGTTTTACTTTACCTTACATAAAGGTTGACCACATGTAAACTTGAAGAGCAGAGACCTCATTATGCAAATGTATGCTATGAATGTATGGTATGCAATGCATGCCATCACGCATTAGGTCATTCAGACGTGTGAATGCACTTCCATTGGTTTAATCCCTCTCATTGTTTTACATTAAGATAGAAAGAATACAATTGATCCATATGGAGTTTTCAGCTCTGATATGAGGTTGATTTTTACTATTTTTCAACAGTTCTGCTCCCATTAAGGACTTGCAGAGATCCAGTGAACCTGAGCTGCAGCTTATCTGATCCAGACAACAACTACCCTGCATCCCCTCCTGCTCTCGTTGATAAAATCCAGCCCTCACATCGCTTACCTGCCACTTGTTAGAGACCACTGCTTTGATTTAATTTCTGTATTGATTATTTTGGAGTCTGCTGTGTTGTTCATTATTTATCCATTCAGGGAGGTGTGTGTCAAGATTTGCTTTAAATGCCATCATTTGCCACGGATGGCAAGCGCACGCCTGTGTCTTTGTGCGCCTTCCACAAAAGCGATAGTTTGATAAAGAAGGTCATTAAAGTGTCGTTAGCCAGTGAGCTTTGAGGCGCCGGGCCCCTGCAGATAAAACAGAGAGCTGGGAGGGCTGGGCACTGGGCTGGGATACACAACACTGAGAGTCAGACATAACTTCAGTGAACTCCATCGAGAGACTCTAGGGCAGGCTAGTCTAGACGATCCCCACTCTGGAGATACCACTCTCCACACCTCATTCTGCTCCTCTCTTCTCTGCAGTCTATCCCAAAGCCCCCAGCGTCCAACCAGAACATCAAAGAAAGCTTCCTGCACCCCTCCTCTCCTTCACTGCCTACACAGACCATTGATTTGATACTTGTTCAGCTATTGCGTTGTATCTCTCGCTTGAGCGTTAACGTTCCATCGACCACGCAGCGCTGCCCTTGAAAGTAGGAAAGCTGATGTCTCCTGGAATCAATACAGCGTAACAAAAGATATGTTTGTTGTGTTTTCCAGACAACTACTCGCTACCACAAGTTCAAGCTCTTCCAGTAACCCCACCTCCCCAAACCTAAAACAACTATGACACCTGGCATTGTAATGGAAATCCAACCGGCACTCAGAATGACTAAGAGCAGCATTGATACTCTGTAGCGCAGTCGATAACTGCTTGGCAGCACGGCAGGCAGACTTGACTCAATTTGTAAAAGTGAGCCACTGTCTGACTGCATGGGCACAGAGGATACTGTCTGGGAAAGCTGATCGCCGCAGAAGTGCCGAGCGAGCTTCTGTTTTTGTTTTTTTTCCCCCAAGCCCTTGAGTTTTGGAATGAGGAGTGCTAATGGATTTAGGGAGACATGATTCATTTTGCATTAGAAGGCTCTGTCAATTACAGGTCATCAAGCGCCTATGTTTTTCAATACATGAAAAGCCCTGTTCCGCAATTGTGAATTGACTTGAGAAACTGTCAAGGTTGTGATTTATTTTCATATATGTATCATAGGGCAATAAATCACAAGCCTGGAATATATTCAGAGTGCAAATGGAGGTAGCATTGGTGAAGTATCTAAATTACACACTTGACTCTGGGTCAGACTGTTAGCTTTTCCTGCAAAACCTCTACTGCCACCAAGTGGCTTTTCAGTAAAGATACCAGGAAAACTGCATGCAGACCAAGACATGAGGACGTTTGAAAGAGAGGCGTACTTGTAGGAGAAGCTGGATATATTTTAGGTAGAGTTGAGCTTCCACATTATCATCCTCATCATTAACCCTTTCCTCCAACAGCCTGTGTGAATGTACTGTAGGCTACAGTTTCTTTTTTATCTGACCCAGTTCCTCTTCTGTCTTCCCCTGCAGTGTTCATCATGGGTTCTGGTCTGCTGGTGTACCCCTTCGGCCTAAACTCCACCCTGGTCAGGTCCTTCTGCGGGGACTCGGACATCTACTACGCCGGCGAGTGCCAGATCGGCTGGGGCTACATGCTGGCTATTGTAGGAGTTATGCTCACTCTCTTCTTGCCCTTTTTTGCCAAATATGCACCAAAGGAGCAGCTGTCCCCCACCCCTTTGCCCACTCTCTTATAGTGCATTGAATTGATCCCTAGTATTTCCTCCCTGACGACTCTTTCTAATCCGTGCTTGATGTCATGGAGAGACGCCTGCATCCCATTTTTTAAAGGTGATGCTGTTTGAGAAGACCCACTCAGTGATTACTGAACAACATACACTGTCTTCCTGCATCTTTTATCTGATTAATTCAATTCATTTGAATGGAATGTTTTATGTTACAATAATAACACAATTGCTGTGTGATTTCCCCCCCCCCCTCGAATCCATCATTATTATGATTTTAGGAATATTTTCCACAGTTTGACATTTTACAACATATCTGTTCTGGAAATGATACAGTCAGAGGATGCAAGGACTGATGACATCACCCTTATTTCACATGATTAAACGAAATTAATACAAACATTCCTATCACTATTGCAAAGTTTAGACATTGAAAATGCGTAACAACTACTTACTAAATATCAAAGGTTTTTTTGTGGGTAAAAAGAGCGGTCGACATATGTAACATTCCAAAACAGACAGGACGTTGTCTGCATAAGGAGAGTGGGAAGCATGAGATTATGTGGCAGTATGAACTGACCCATCAAATATGTGGTTCAGCTAGTGGCTCTGAAGAACATTAGAGACCAAGAGAGACACTTGGCATGGCCACAGATTGAGGACGTTAATGGATCCAGACCCATGCGTCTCTTTTCTCAAGCAGTAGCAACTAGTGACTATGTACTGTGCTGCGGCGTTTGGACTGTAAATATGATCTGGATTTCAAAGAGCTGAGGTTTGAGGTATGAAGTTGGATATAAAATAACACATTAAAATGGGGACTTTGGAATTTTGAAGGATTTTGGATATTCAGACCTTTCTCTCTTGGAGTCTTTTGACCAGGCAGTGAACCATCTGGAGTCCAGAAGAAGTATTAGCATTCAAAGGCACCAGTGTCATCAGTTACTATAAAGAAGAAAAGGACCATACACACAGCATCCGACCTGCCTGGAAGACAAATGGACATCTTTCTCCTAACAAGGAAGTGAATCATAACAGATATGGTAGTTGTCAAAAGTAGAGGTTTCAGGGCAATGTTGTCATAAATGTAATGTTGGGATAATGCATCCTTTTGTCAATCTTTCCCCCAGATTTCTTAGTGTGATATGATTCGCTTGTTAAACCTAAGCAATTTTTCTTTTGGTGTCTACAACACATAATACTAAACACTCTAATTCAGGACAAAATTGAATCAAGCGAAAGGCAGGGAGATATAGGAATATTGTCAAAAATGCATGATAAGTTGGGCTTTGCTAATGGTAGAACAATTGATCTAGATTTTAAATGTGATCTTACCATACCAACTTGTGCCTTTTAACATAACCAAGACAAGTGTTTAATACGATTATCAGGTTATCATCTTCTTCTGCTGAAAAACTGTGGATCTTATAGTGTAAAGTGTTTTCATATAATTTTCCATTATATTTTTTCCTGTCAGTGGTAAAGTGTTTCTCCTGTACTTGGTGCAGTATGATCTCATGAACTTGAGAAAATGTTCTGGAAGAAAAAAGACTTGAATGTCTTCTAATCCTTGAAGGTAATGGCAGAGAGAAGGAATGAAAGAAAGCAATGTACTTATGTTCAATTATGCCCTGACACGTTTTGCCAATTATCCAGAAGAGGTAAATCACTCGAATCGCTATATTAAAAGGTTGTGACATCCAGCTAACGGATTAATTCTTGGCATCCCTGTCTTATGTGATTTAGAATTTGAGTGGCAGAGCTGGGAGCTGTACAAATTGAACTTCGCCTTTGGTTATCTCTGTTCAGCTGACACATTATTCACATTATGTGTGAAACATGGCTAAAAATAATTAGCTCTTCAGATAAGCTAATGTGTTAGTGTGTTTTCGTCAACCCACGTCTCCTTTTAAGAGTTGGCACCATTCCTGTCATGTTCCAAGGACAAAATGTGTACTTCCCCACATACTGTCCCTGTACACTGCCAATTTCATCAATCTAGACTCCCTTTTCTAGTGAGTGTTTATGTGCGTATAAGTCTTGAATAATGGGTTGGATTTTGCAAAAGGGTTGAACGTTAAATATTGCCAAAATTTAGGTTACCATAATGAAATGTCCTGACATTGAAAATTACTGTGATTATGTTACCATATGTTTTGAAAGCAGGTGAGGAAAGAAATGTTGGTATTGTATTGGACCTCATACTGTGCTTGACTGTGGGAATGACTGGCATTACTGCACTGGACTTATTCCCCTATTTGTTGAACCATTGTGTGTCAAGTCTCAGCACTGGTGAAGCTCTGTTTTCGTAGAGTAGAAGTATTGGTTTTTCCATTGTGATGTTTGACTGTAAATAAACTAACTGTACGTGATCTCACATGTCATCCTAAACTGCCCCGTTTTTCAAAGATATATTTTGAGATATTACCTCATCAACGTGTTTGCTTTACCTGAATTAACCTCTTAACAATGTTTGCTGTTCTGTGAATTTTCTTTGTAATAAAATATTTCATAACTGACGAAAAGAGACACCTTTTTTTTAGTTGAGTACATTAACAAGGTCTTCTTCTGTTAGCATTTTTTTAATTTTCACAAATAAATACATGAACTTCTGAGCCAGAACATGCAACTCAAAAAAATTGAATTTGAACTGTAAAGCACAAGCGTACTTTGTTGTATACAGCAAACTCATGACAATGGCGCCCCTTACAGGTCAGAAATTGTATTCATAACTTGAACATGCTCTTTAAAACTATTGGGACTTATACCCATAACAATTATGATCCAATACTGTAGTGTAACACTTCCCTATTCATCTCCTTACTGCTCAAGACAGCCATTCATGTTCAGTCTTCGCTGAGTGATTTGACCAGAGCCCTCATCTCTACATCGCAGGCTTTGACAGCCTCCTGGGCGTTCCTCTGCTCCGAGGGCAGGCCGGGCCTGACTGACACACATGAAAGGATATCTCTGCTGCGGTCATAGTTGCCCACGCAGCGGTGAACCTGCCCACGGATCAGACGGGGCAGTTCCTGCTCCTGTTGGACGAGAGGCAGAACTTGGTCACATACAGGATAGCAAGAAGACATGGAAAATAGGGTTTGACCAATATGGGTTTTTGCAGGCAGATTCAAATACTAATATTTTTTTTGATTGAAACTACTGATAGCTGATATTTTGTGCCAGTATTCAATATTTTTAATTTTCACAACTTCACAACAACAAAAAACTTTCATAACAAAAATTCCAAGTATTCAGTGTTTCCCCCATACTTACAGGGGTTGAAAAGCCTCTGAAACAGCATTTAGATCATGGGACACTAAACATTTTAATTGAAACCCCCAATAATGATAACATATTTATGCATTTGTGTGGAATCCGATCAAAATGTAGCATTCAATTCAGGTTAAGGGCTTCCCATAGACAACCAGTGCAGTATTTACAATAGTAATTATACAATAAATGCGTAGTCAAACAAATTGCACAACACCGACTGACCGCTATCCTATTTCTTAATTAAAGGCCATGTAGGCCCGATACATCGTCTAACCCACATGGAGAAACTCATCTCTTTTACCGTGTTGTGATTGCAACAACACACTGGACCACTGAGGAAGTTGAGGAAGTTTAGAGAAAGTTAGAGAGAGCAATTTCATGCTGTCCTCTGATAAACTCAAGACACATACAGCCTGCTTCATTCGAATTTCCTTCTTAAGGGGAAGTGTTTTTTCCTTACTCACATTTTCATAGAAGACACACTGCACAACCTCCTTCCCATCTCTCATGAGGAAGTTCTTGGCTCCGTGAGAACCCAACGTGACCGCAGAGTCCAGAGTAGCTGAGGGAAGAGCACAGTCCGTCAGAATAATAGCGTGTAACGATACGAAAGAGTACATATTAGACACGGAAACTCATAAACAACTGACCAAATATCTCAAATAAGAACGGGGCTTTGTCTTTGAACTGGCTCCAGTGTCTCATGCCATCAATAACTGCAGTCAGGATCCTCAGTGAGTTTTCAATGACCGGCTTGACCTGAAATGCCGGTGGTGTCTGTTAAGCTCAATAAACAAAGAAAAAAATGCTGCACTGATCACTAACCATATCATAAATAATTCTACTATTACATTTGTAAATAATTGTACAATTTCCGTAAAGTTCTATACATTCTCGACCATCGGTTGAATTAAAATAGTAGTCAATTTTCTCACCTGAGCTTGAGTTTGGGGCACAATCTGAGTGTGAAAGGTGCTGCTGTTTCTCTGTGGCCCAGAGTTGTTAGTGCATGTAAATTTCCAGGAGGTGTTTTGTGGCTGGGCTGCAGGAGCAGAAGGCCTGCTGGGTGGTGGGAGAGGCGGGGGCGGAGGCCTAGCCTGTTGGGAATACTGGTGCTTCGGAGGATTGGCCTGTCTGTAAGTTGACTGCTGACCCATTTGAGAGAAACCACTATGGGGTGCAGGCTTGCTTTGTGTACTCCCACTGTTGTAGGGGGCTTGATAAGTGCTCTGTCTGGAGTTCACATTGGTCCTGGAGTCCTGTTGTCTCACTGGGTTGTTGGGTTGTCCCATCTGAGAACTGAAAATGAACATAAATCTCCTATTTTCACATATCAGGGTCCAAGCACCAGATGTCAGTAAACATTTAACTCATAAATCAATAAGGGCGGTAACTTTTTGAGACAATAACATTTGAATGTCTCGGTTATATATAGTCTTTGCCTATTCTTAAACTCTGTCCCTGCTAGCCACTGGACACTCTCACCGTGAGAAAATCAAATCAAGGCACAACAACAGCTCTGTATCAAACAGGCTCCTGATTGGCTTCCTGTCACACTGGTTCTATAGAAAGCGGTGGCGTCCATACTTCTGTAAACTTTTCCTCCTGTTTCTTGGCTGCTTGCCTAATGTTATTTTAGGATTAACATCAAAATGTGCAAAACATTCAACAGAGTGTGTGTGTGTGTGTGTCTGTTATTACTATTATCATTTTGCCCAGTAAAAAATTATCTTGGCAGGTCGTTTTTTTTTAGTTTACCAGCCCTTGGCAGTTGAGCCAAAAAGTTCATTTTGGACACTGTCACATACCTTGAAAAACCTTATTTTTCATATGTTGACATGAATCGTGACAAATGGGTCAAAACAGTAACTGCCATACTGTTAGTCAGTCAATCCAACATACCTTGTGTTTCCAGCTTTGTATGGATGTGGTAGAGGTGTATAGGCTCTCATTGTAGGGGCGGGTCCAGGGGCAGGTCTGTTGCTGCCATACTGTTGGGGCTGATTAGACTGTGGGTTTCCCTGCCTGTTCCACTGGTGGCTCTGAGGTGCGCTGGCACTGGCAGGGGGACCTGAGGCCTGGTAACATCCATATGTACCTGAGGAAAGGTACATTCTCAGAAGGGAAGGTACTTAAGAATAGCGGGTAATGGTTCTACTGTCTGTAGAGAAATACAGAGCCTCTCAAGGTGTTATTTCAAACCATCTTCACATGACACTGCATAGCACCGACTTGATGGCCTGTTATTCACATCCACATCCATCTTTGTATTTGCTTTACACATTGGCTATACACAGAAAGTGTCTCTGGCCAAATCTGTTTAGATTGAAATTTGGTATGTATGCGCAAAATAGACATGTTCCACCAGGTTTCATGGCGTATAGTTTATATTGTCTTTGAATTATAAGCAAATACATGATAGGGGAGGCCCACATGCACCACTCATAACCAAATTTAAAATAGTACTGTGATGTGGAGCATGTGTATCTCATTTCAACACTTGGTCTGCTAGATACAGCAATATCAATGTTTTGCATTTGTGGTTTTTCCTACAAGTTGATTTGAAAACGGCTTGAGAAACATGGTGTCTGGACCCTGATAAACCTTTGTGCAAAGATGACTGGACAAACTGTAATGCAGTTCGTGTCAAACTAGATCAACAGCTGCTTCCTGAAAATTCACAGGAAAACGTTAAAATGTGTTTTTGACAAAGAGAAGTCACACAACAAAGAATTCATCAAGGTGGACTTTACAGTCCCAGAAGCTTATTTGTAGAGCAAACTGATCTGGATATTTGATCAGTTAGGTGAATGTAGGTCAAATTTCCTGATAGTTTGAAAATTAAGACCTTTTAAAGTTTTTATTTGACCCTTAAAAATAGGCAAAATCAGGCCCATCAGGCCAAATAGGGTCATGGACCTCGTAACAGCAAAACTATCACTGTGCAAAGTTCAATGTCTCTAGTATGTACTATCTCACAGGGAACAAAAACAACAACAAGTACATTTATAAATACAGGTTATATGCCACCATATTAGATATATACTGTATATTGTCATGAAACAAGCTCTAATAACATCCAGATTGGTAAACTTGTTCAGTGGACATGTCTTTTGAGTTTGAGAGGAGATTGGTGAAAACATGAAAAATACATCAATTCACTTTTGAATGGCATATCAATGCAGACCTTTTCAAGTGCATCATGAACACTGATAAGCAAAGACCCAAGCAAAGTTTGAAGCTGACACCACTAAAAACGAAAATTAGAACCAAATATTGAAAACAAGCTTCAAATTATATAGTATTTTCCACAAACCACACATTACATATCTGCCAGATCTACTCTCACTGTCTTCTTTGTGTTTGTTACTGACGTACAATATTGTCCTTGATTTTAGCATGGTCTAAGCTGTTAAAATTTCAAGTAGTACAGAAGCTCTGTTGGAGGTCACTTTATATGGTAAAGTGATCTCAAACAATTACTGGCACAATTACTTTATTACTTATTTTTTGCTTTGTGTGCACTGCCACCTAGTGACTGAAATAGATATAGGCTAGCTTGACTGAATATTTCACCTGCTGCATGGTTAGATGAAGCTGAGCTGGTGGTTGGCATGTATTCATTGCGGGAAAAGAATTCATTCTCTGAGGGAGTAGATGTCAGAGGCATTCTGTTTCTTTTCTTCTGGTTAAAGAGAGGCACAGAGAGGCAGCCTGATGGAGACAGCAGAGAAACACATGACAATGTGTGCCAATCTTTCAGTCCTGCTCCCCACTAAGATCCTGAACATATCAGATCAGTCAGTACATCAGGTCAGGCAATGAAGTATGGCAAGAATGTTTTATTATAGAACATGAAATACCCCAACCGCCATAAGTCGAGTATAATTATTAGGAGACAAAAGACTGATACCATAGTTAATTGCATTATGGAAATGGAAAAGGTTATAATGTGAGTTAACATGAAGATGAAGAAATGAGTTGAGTAGATGGCAAAAAAAAAACAACTTTTTAACAAACCTGCTGTTGGCCTAGGTGGCTGGTTTTCATTTCTCCTCATGTTAGTTGCAGAGAAAAGCTAGTTCACCCAATCTAGTAGTTGCTAAATACATGAAGAAATGCATCACATAAGTTAAAGAAGCACACGTCTTTATAAACTGATATAATCCTGATTCGTATTACTTAACTACTAATTTCTTCAAAAGGTAATAGCGAAGTCAGCTCGAAAGAGTTTTGGTGAGCTAAGATAACTTACATTACTGACTCAGTTGTCTTGCGTAACGTATCTAACAAGCCAAGTTAGCTAACAAGCAAGCTAACGTCAATTAACGTAACGAACATTAGCTAGCCTAGCGTTAGCTAATTTCTGTCAGTAGTATCTCTGTCTTCGCCGTAACTAGCCGCACTAAAGTAATTTGTTTTCTTTGACCGTTATATATCCGTTATTTGCTTGTTTGTCGTTAACAAGCGTTAGATACAACTGGACATTTGATTTGCTAACTAACTTAGTAGCCAGAAGTTTTTTTCCAGAACCTTGGACAGCTACACGCGCCAAAATTGTCTGTGCTGCATTCAAGTGCTCCTAGTAAGCTCTCTTTTCTGATCTGGGAGGTCGTGCAATAAAATGAACACTGTGACAACAGTAGTTTTTTGTGGGTGGGTTTTTATTTTAGAAATCAACGGGTACAAAGCTTCTTTGTGAGAAGAGAAAATATCAGGCATGTCATTGGTGTTTTAATTAATTTATTTGCCATAAGTTGTTGTAGGCATCACTTTAACCATCATTTGTTTACATGGCTTCAATGTTTCAATGCTCTAAAAGTCACTTCTAGGCATTTAGGCAACATGACCACCAGTCCACCAGTCCTATTTACCACTTTTATTGACCATTCCTTTGCACTCAAGTTGATATTTCGTACTGTACATGAAGGCTGCAATTTGATATTTCATGGAAAAAGGTTGGGCTTTTCTTCTAAGCAATATTAGCCAACATTGAAAAAATTAAATCTAGCATCATATTAGAAAAACATCACCATTATATTAAAAAGGTCCAGAGGGATATTTTTTCAGCACAATGAAGGTAGCTGGTTCATACATTTAAGTGATATGCAAATGTACAAAGATACTTTAACCAGTTACACAGAATGAAAGTTAGGCCTAAACTTCATAAATTCACAAGCCAGGTCTTTAGACCATAATGATTTGACTTTATTGGTTGCCCATTAGAGTGGTGTGCGTGTCCAGTGACCAGTGTCTCTCTTAACTATTCCTCTTCCTGCTTGCAGGGAGCAAAGAGTACCAGTTACATTAACATGTCCACACACAGTCAATTAGTAACTTCACCTGAACTGTTCAAGGGTTAGGCTACAATATACAGCATGTCTTTGAAGGGGAATGTGAAAAGGGCATGAAAATGGTGAATTGAGGTAATTTGTCCAATAATTATGTTGGCTCTATGACTCCTTTTCATTTAGCATTAGAGAACCATGTATTCCATTTTCACTTGGCACATAGACTATTTTTTAGGACAATCTGAACATCACATAAAGGGCAGCAACCTCAATACCACTAAAGAGGTTATTTATTTACTCTTTATAGCAAGTCAAAGCCACGGAGGACCAATAACATAGACAGACAAAAGAAAAAGAGTGTGTGTGTGTGTGTGTGTGTGTGTGTGTGTGTGTGTGTGCATGTGTGTGTGACGATCTTTGCTTTGCAAAAATAGGTTGACATTCCCCCACCTGTGCTCTCTTATAGCGGAGTGGGGAGAGAAAGAGAGAGAGACTCATACACACAGAGAGAGAGACAAACAGAGAGAGAGAGAGAGGGAGAGAGAGGGAGAGAGAGAGAGAGAGAGCAGGCAAAAAGCCAATAGGGCTTCTATGGGACTTCTCAATCCTAGTTCCGGATCCCAGTGTCAGCCCCTCTCACTCCGTTTTTTATCATTGACAAGATCCTCCCAGCCGCAGGAAGACACAGAGCTCCCATCTGTGCCTAAAACCTTGCCAAAGCACAGACTCCTAACGGTCACAAATCCGTAAAGGGGACAGTTACCTTTTTGTAAGCCTCATCTCATCTCAATTGCTACACATACTGCAGACCAGCCACGGTTTCGGTGCTGTCCTGATCCGTGCTGGACCTCACTTGACTCGTCCTGGTGCTGCAGCGTCTGAGCTACAGTAAATGGAGGAGGAGGCATCGTATTGGAACGGCTATAGGAAATGACAAGGGCAAAGGCTGCAGAGCGACTAGCGTTGCCCTTGGTTTGCATGGAGCCTGAGGCTAATCTCAGCCTGTGACATCCTCGCAGCAGAGTCCGAAGGCCACTCTTTTATCATGACACACATGGCTTCTCTGTGAGCGACTGTGTCTCGTGTTTCCTGGGTCTCTGAATCCATGGCAACGGCAGCGTGAATGGTCTATTCAGGGAGCCGTCCACTACACCCTTCGCTCCTGAAACTGTAGGTCAGGAAACAAAATACATGGTTGGTTTTGTCCTGGTTGATACCCATAATATTTTTTTATTAGATTGGGTGCCAGGGTGGGCGAATAAACTTCAGTCTCGGGGAGAAAGAATTGAGGAATTGCTGTTAATGTTCTCTGTTTTCCTCCTCCAGCCTCAGCAGTAACTGGCCTCTTATGAAACCTCTTAATCTACGCTCTGGAATTGCAAAAAAACAATTACTCAATTATTCATTCATAATTGTTTGCTCCAAAATGCTATTGCATCACTTGTGTTTAGCAGTCAAAATGTATTATTGTTTTATGGGGTTGTTTTTATGTGCTAAGAACAGATGTTCCTGTTATACTAATGAAGATTTTAGATGTGTAGCATCCCCCAGTTCTATATGAATTGTGGTAAGATTTAACAGGTAACAAATCCTTACAGTTAAGGGAAGGTACATTATTTTAACTAAATATTTATCAATCTAGATCATAAAGATCACATTAAGATGATTATGGCCTTTTACATGCTTATAAAGAAAGAATGCTTCATAGACCATTTTCATGCATTTGCCCTTACACCCAACACTTCCCCTTAACATCTGATTATGAAATGCTTCAGTCTGTTTTTTTGAGTATAGCAAGAGGCAAGAGGATCCTGCTGGATGGACCACAATCCAGATGTGTCCAGTAGTTCCCAAGCTGACACCATTGGGACAATTACAATGCATTACTATGACAGCACAGAAACTAGGAAAAATAAAAACAACTGCAGATTGCATTATCTTTCAGGAATGGGGAATTTCAACATAATTTCCATGCATTTTCAGCCAAATTTAAAAACATTGCATGCATGTTCTTGAAAGTATGATAAATACAATGTGAAACCACAAAGGGACAAGCTCTCTGTGTGTAAATGCATGATCGTTGTTGCTGGATGGAAACCTCATAACACCAATTTTTCTGATCTTCCTGTTTTATCTTCAATTGAAGGATTACATGGTCCTCTATGGGTTGATCACATTCTACAACCCTTGGGTTTAGGAAACCTTTTGCCAACCCATTCGATGAACTTTAAAATGCATTGCTGTCAAGCTACAAACAAGGCTGTTCTCTTAGTTCCTCAAAAGTTGACATTTTGGAGACATATGGGGCTTTCGCCTGACAACAGCTATATGCAGTTTGTGTGAATGAGTCCTATGATGTTATGAACGGACGCACTTTGGAGCTGCTCCACTGACAATGGGTGAGAGGCTGATGCTGTGGACTACCAGAATGTTTTTGAGCTTTTACACCTCAATAAAATTTGGGATAGACTTGTTCATGTTCAAAAACCAGGAACTGAACAATCCAGTGGATAAAAATAGGTTGCATTCTGTTTTAGATCAAGTGAATTTTCCTTTCAAGGAGGCACTAACCTGGTGCGTTGATTTGGCTGTCATCTCCAAACCAATTCCTTTAAAATGAGCTCATCCCAATTCTATTCTTACTTTTTTCAGTGGAGGTTAGCACAATGAAAGAATGTATAAAAAGGACTATTTTGGTCAGAGGTTTCACTTTTCCCACAGTTATCTCCCCACCTACTGTACAGACAAACGACAATAATCTTCTCGGATGGGATTTCTTGGGACAAAACCTTTTTGAAATAGGAGTCTGAAGTCTAAAGCGCCTCTGCTTGGCCAACCTTTCACAGGAAAAAGTTTGGGAACCCTAAAGTTTTCCCCACTCAACATGGTGTATGATCTACTAATACGACCACTCCATTCTTCAGAAGCCATGGGCAGGTGCTGGCTCAGCAGATATTGGTATCCCTGCTAAGAGGTCAGCTCCACTGTCAAGTTGCAGGGACAGCTTTCCCAACCTGCAGTTTTAAATTGAGCAATAATGTTACATCCTGTGCCAACAGAAATTGTGGACGTAAAAAGGGGAAATGATCACTGGGACGCACACTCCACCCAACAGAGTCATAACATTGCACGATACTGACAAGAACAGACAAATTCTGCTGACAAACCTTTTGGAAAGGCATCATTATTAAAAACCATAATCACCTAATAGTAGCCGGGGTATTTATTTGCTTTATTTTATCGCACTTTAAATTGAGATAATATTGCATTTATCTGCGTAAAAGCACATAAGGCCACATGAACTACACGATACAAATGCATGATTCAGTAAAATTATGGCTGTGTGAGGCATGTTCTGATGCTGTTTCATCATCTAACTACCTACATTACCTACATACTATTTTTTGGACCAATCATTTATTACAGACAGGTGCTTATTTGCTAAAATATGAAGATTTCTCAGATTATCATGACAGAAATGTTGTTATTTGAGACCAGGCATATTTATGGTATTGTCAGGAATCATTTGAAATAACAGGTCTCTTTACAGCATCTAATTTGTTGTCTCCCATTTCTATCATTTGAAGAAAGGATAGGCTTATAACATAACTGATGTTTAAACCATTGCTAATGGACAGGCTGGAGCCCTGTTGACCAATAAAAAATGCACTCTGACTCAAACACCCTGGCGCAAGAGGGATGATTCAGTTCTCAGGAAGTATTTGTGTAAGCATATTTTGATTTGCTTGCAAGCTGTGAGCGGTTGAATATACAGTCTAGGACAAAAAGAGGGGTGGTGCAGATTCCACCCGAGCCCATGAAGAATTAGCCCTGTTAGCCACCTGTCAGGACAGTGATAACAAATGCTACATGTAGTGGAATTATTGTTTTTTTCTTTTATTTGCTCAGACCTGAACACATACCCAAAGACCCTCTTACACACAGACACAGACAGACAGACAGACAGACACCCACTCACACACACATATGGAAGTTGCCCACTAAAACGCATTATTCCACTGAGCACATGGGAAAGCGATAATTGCTCACTTCCCCAGTCCAGGCTTTCAAAGCCAGCCTTGCCCAGGCATTCTTAACCCCCCTTCTCCTTTCACACACGCACACACGTTTATTAACATTCAAAAGGTTTGACATTGATATTATCAATTATCAATTAGTGCCACAACCGTTTATGAGAAAAGGTAAAGGTTTGCTTCCATAAACTGCCCTATTCTGAATACACAATATATTACTTATGTATCAAGTAATTTGTAACAAAAGAAACAGGAGCAAGTGAAAAGAGATCTTCCCTAGTAGAGTCAACAAAGTATCACTTTATTATTAGCATATTATTAGCCACTGGGAGCATAGAAGACTTAATTTCAATGCATAAGAGTTGTTGTATAGAGAACAGGCTATTTCTTCAAGGCTTGAAAAAGTTGAATTTCTGGCCTGTGCGCAGAGTGCTCTGATTGGCTGAGCGGAACAAGTGTACAATACGTAGAACTGACGTTAATTCACAAAGACGAATGATGTGGCAAAAATCAAAGGGCGAGGAGAAAGAAATAGTCCCATTTTTCACATCCCTCATTTTATCTTTTTGTTCAGAAGTACATTGTCCCTGGTCGAAATTTTAAAGATAATATGTAAAACTGGAAATATCCGAATGAAATGGTAAATGTATACGAGAGGGTGTACTTTTTAAAAAGTGTGAGTCGATATTCATCCGCCTCAGTAAGTGCACTTCCATTTCCGGGATGTTTTCTCTGCTGACCAACCTCCACCGCCATTGCAGGTCCAGGGAGTCGGTGTAGCGGCAGCCAGCCATTAGCCAGGGGAAGCTCGCAAGTAAACAGTTAAAGGACGAATAAAATCACCATCACACCGACAACACGTTTTAAGCAATAGTAAGAATTAATTCATTTGGACTTTAGAGTAGCCGTTCCCTGGCTGTCCGGCTAGGATCCGAGAGAAGAAGCCGTAGTTTGTTAGCGTTAGAAGAAACAGGAGGAGAGTAAGAGGAACCGCCATGGCTCAGATCCTGCCTATCCGCTTTCAGGAGCACCTGCAGGTATGTTGATGAATGAATGGTTAAACTGCTTGGTAAACTGTGTGTTTCCGTCTCAATCACTTAATTGTAACTACGGCGTTGCCAGCTACTCTACAGACTTTTCTAGTGTAAGGAAAAGCTAGCGTTCGCTAGTTAGGCTAAGTTAGCTATTGCGAGCTAAGCTAACTACCTAGCCACTGTGGATGACGTTTATCTGAGTTAGCATCTAGCTTTCGTGCTAACACGTTAGCTAGCCACCCTTGTTCTGGGTATAAATGATGAAAGTCTGCAGTGAATGAACACGGTGCAAATAAATATTGTTATAACGTCGTAGTCAATGATGGTAACGTGTAACGTCTTGTGTGTTTAAAACAAGCTTTCTCAGAAATACAATACTCGTCTGTCCGGAGTATCGATTGCAATACTACTAATGTTCACCCTCCGTGCTGCGATAGCGATGATAGTTGTAACTGCTGAATTATAAATATCCAATGTGTTAGTACATCATAGAATAAAATGCTACCCCACAATAACGAGTTTAGAAATCTCCCACCTGCCTTGATATCTTTATGGCACAGCAACATACAAAATTGAATATATTTCAACTTATGTTGGTTCATTCCTATGGTTTCGAAATGACCTTAAAATATGTGTCACTGTTACTTTAAAGTGACCGACCGGCTATCTCGACAAGGCTATCTCGCAAGCAAGCTATAGCACTGGTCTGGTGGTTTGTTGGCTTGTCAGATAGCAAGCTGACTAGCCACGTTAAATAACTCAGCCAAGGTTAGCTCAGGAAATGTGTGAAATCTATTGCGACTGAAACATTTGCAGCCGCGGAAACTAGGTTGATGCTTGGCAGTAACGTATTTTCAGTTTCTCCTGTCTCAGGCAAAACCTCGATTTGACGTGGCAGTAAAAACGCTAATATATTTCTGTAACACTCCAATTGACAACTTTTGGTTTGCCTTGATTATGTAGCCTCACTATAAATATTGGACTAATGCTTGTTTCTTGTTTTCAATGGCCACACCTTTATTGTAACCTCATTAAATTGCCAGTCGGTCAGGTTGAGGAAGTGGAAAACATTCATGCCCCTCAAAGCCTATGGATTGGATCAGGAGTGCTGGCTTGCAAGATCTCTCAACGAATGAATAAATCATAGTGTCTTTGGTGTTTCAGTCGAGCTTCAAAATGAGACATGCGATCTGCCTACCTCTTGGCTTCAAGAAAATCATTTGTTTATTCAACTTGGTTTATTTGTTTTCTAAATATAATGAAGCATTTGTTTCGGTGAATAGCCTGGTCTGAACACAAAACGCTTTGTCACTCACAGCTTGGTAAGACTGAAGGCTTTGGGCCTGATTCTAGACATCCTTCCAATGATTTAGGCAGTTTGAAGTTTATCTACTTTTCCCTCATTTCTGAAAGGGGCTGTCTGTGTTCTGTGCTCAGAATTTAATAATAATAATAATAATGACGGAGGGATTATGATAATGTGATACTTTGTTGACCCATATAGGGAAATTGTCCTTTCACATGACTCCCTTCACAGGGAGGTCAGAGGTCAGGGTCAGCTACAGAACAGCGCCCTTGTAGTTGTAAGGGATTCAGCGTCTCTTGATCAACAACACTTCAGCAGCGTGGATGCTTGACGAAATGGGGGCTCTGATCTCCCTACTTACTATGCCATCCCTCTACCTTAACACTGCTGCCCTAACACTCAAAGTACAGATCTTTTGAGAATGGCCAGGATTAAAAAAGTACTTTGCATGTGCAAAGCTGGTGGAAGGCTGTTCTCAGATTTTGTCAGATTTGCAGATGGGTCTAGTGGTGAGGCCAATACAAATGAGACCTGTAGCATTTCCTCCGCTCTCACAGGTTCACTTGAGTCTCAGAGTAGCACTGCACTCTACATTATTACCATCTTAGATTATGTGACAGCATTTGATAAGTTAATATATATCACAAGAGATTGTATGGAGGCTTATTTTGACAAAGCTGTGCAAAGGCCTTTTATGTGTGGAATTACAATGCAAAGATTATGGATCATGGCTTTTGAGTCCCTTGTCAAGTCCCCTTAATTGCAGGAGTGGGAGTGAAAAGATAGAGCAAGGTAGAAGTGGTGAATTATTGTGTTGGTAATTCTGTGCATTGAAACTGAACTGCACTGCAATATTTTAGCTGCAGCCCAGGGAGAGGCTTGTTGTGCAATCAAGCCACTACTTTGTGTGCTCTATTGCTCTTGATAGTGAAATTGTATCATCAATAGTAGCTCTTGAGTAAGATGTATAGCATTTCACATAGACATGAGGTAGCCTTTCCTGTGTGTGCATTTTTTCATAATCACAAAGTAGCTTATGTTGCATTTAATTCAGATTCTTGTGCTTACTGTAGCACACTGTAGTTCTCAGTGATAAGAAGTTCCAGGGTGAAACTGTGCGTATTCCCTGATTTCTGTGTCATTGGCTTGTCAAGGTCATTGTGAGACTAATGAACACCCAAGGGATTTCCAGCTACTATCACTAATGCATGACCTGCATATGCGGTTTCATGCATGTTTCACAGCATGCAACCACTTGAGCAGATCATGCAGAATATTGTCCCCACATTGCCCTTCAGATGGAGCAGTTTAGAGCGGATGAATGTGATGTGAAAATGAAGAGGCAAGGGTTTCGTGTAGGTCATTTATTTATACGGCAGAGGCTTGTGGTGCAGGTATCAGTCAGCTTGTCTGGTTTATGTCCACCCATCCTGTGGAGTTTGTCCATAAATCCTGCTGGCTGTCAGGTGCTATATGGTGCTGGCGTGCCTCCTCACTGGATCACCCAGGAAACAGGCAGCAGGAAGAGAATTCCCTCTGCTCACTGGTACAGTAGGGTCACATGATCCTGGAGAGTCCATCCTGACGTCGGTTCCTGGTGTCTGCTTTGTGGTGTCATGATTTCTCACTCAGCTGTGGAGCTGCAGCATGCAGGCCCAGCAAAACCTTCAGGTCCATGACTCCTGTACATGGTTCAGATATAGCATATTTGTTCAGCCAACCCAGCTTGCTTTAGCACATATGAGTTAATCCTGATTGAACCCAGTGATTTTGATCAGCCCCAGTATTGCAACTTCTCAAATATGATGTCAATAGGGGCACTATTTTTATTTCTTCTGTATATACAGTAAAGGCCATTATGCCTATACATTAAAGCAGTTCTTTTTCACCATGCCAACACTTCAGCGTAACCCTATATTTTAATCTTGTATGTGCTTGAACAAATACAAATATGTCCAGTTACTTTTTTGAGAGGCTTAAAACTTTACTGTATCATTAGATGTGATATCAAAACAGTAGCCCTGTTATTAAAGAGATTTGACTCTGTTAGGCTTCAGCAATAGTACCAGCTAGTAAATGGTTTCAGGGGTAGGCTATAGCTTGGGTCTCCATTTGCCAACTAAGCACAGATTTTTCTCAAAAAAACCTGTCATTTGCATTGTTTTCTGGGCATACCCCTTTCATTCCCCTTCCTTTTGATAAAGTTGACTTGAAAACTAGATAGCAAGCAGCACCATAGCTTACATCTCCCCCATGAAGCTGGCCATCTTTGTGTGTGATTGTTACCACAGGGTAATATCAAAATAAAGTTGACCCAAGCAATTCTCAAAATGCCTTTTTGACATTTTACACAGGATTCTGATTTGTTCTGGACTTGTGGCCAGTCAGAGCCAGCTGTACATTGGCCACGGCTGCATTAAAGCAAGCATTTCCCTTGGTCTGCTCTCTCTCTCTCTCCCTCTCTCCCTCCCTCTCCCTCCCTCTGCAATTGTGTGTTCTCACTCATCCGGTCCACTTGCATAGCTTGCATTTTTATATATCATCCATTTATACAGCTGAGTATTGACTCCAGTTTTAAAGAACTTTCTTCTCGCAGATGTACAATAAAAATGGCTATTTCTTCATGCCTCATATCTTTCTCACACAACATACACACACTCATAGTTTGTCATACACACCACTTTCTATAGTTTTCCTGGTAGTGGGATCTCAGTATCTTGAAAAGAATGGGTCTTGGATCCTGTTTATGGAATGACGACATTATAGCTATTCTGTGTTGACAAAGGCTTCCCTTGCAAATAGTATTTAGTAACAGAACAGGGTTTGACAGGGTCCTTACTGGTGCCAGATAGGTCCTGTTGAAGATTTGTAGAAGGAAAAACTAATGGCTTTAGCTTATCATAGTTGGTTTATTCAACACAATATTTGATATACAATTCTGTAGATGGTGAAACACATTTGTTAATCAACTTTTCTCTACAATATGTGACTGGTTTGTGTAACTATGCACAGTGATCTGTTATGTTGACAAAGCAAGTCATCCTCTAGCCCTCCTGGCCAAATTCACAGGGAAACACACACACACACACACCATCTAACTTTTTTATTAGATTTGTTGGTTGTGGTTCATTTCAAAAGAGAGAAAGAGAGAACACTCGGCTTTGATTGGAACAGAGCCATAAACATTAGAGGAATTTACGAATGGGTTCAGATGGCAGATATGAGGGGAAAGAGTGTCAAGTTATTGCCAGTCACATGTTTATACAACCGCCTGGGTAGCTTTTAATTGAAGAAGTTGTGGTCTGAGGAAGAGTTATGTTCGTTGAGCTCCCTGAATGCTCTGAAAAGATGGCATTTGAATTGTAGGAATCCTGGCAGTGTTGGGACAATGTTAGGACACTTTGCACCAAGAGATGAGCATGAGAACAGTAATGTATCCCCTGTTCAGACCAGAAGTGTAATGGACATGTAGTGGGATTTCTGCGCGCCAGTCGCAGCTGGGCTGTTCAGACCAGAAGTGTATGTCAGTGCAGCTCCTCTCCAGCAGACCTCCCTGAGTACACACTACACAGAGGAGAAATACCCTGTGAAAATAGGCTGTACATACATTGTGTAACAACTTCCCAAGCCTTAATGTTGTCTTTGCAGAAACAATGCTGACGGCTCACTGTGCTTTTCCACTTCAGGGATTAACTTTATATCCATCTTCTTGACTTTCTCCACAGAATCTCACGCATCAAGGCAACCCCGTTTATTTATGTAGGATTTTTCTCAGCGAGTGTTGTAATTAGGCAATCTTTGAACAGACCTATCACACCTATACGTCTCTCACTCTCCCCCTCTGTGTTGTAAATAATAAATCCTTTTCATTTTTTTGTGACAATTAAATAACAGACCCAATTTTCAAAAGGCAAGTGATAATTCAAAACCAGATATGATCACCTTCCTACATTGACCGTTGCATTTAGAATTTGCATCAGTGCACATGCATTAATTAATAACAACAACAGTGAAGACATTGGTAGGTTGGTCACTGATCATTCTGTGGTGATAAGATGCAAATATGACCATCGACAGCGTGTTTTCATTGTATTGTAAGGAAGCGGGCTACGCAGCTGATACGCGTCTATTCCGCTTCTGGTCTGAACAGGGCCTTACACCAGGAGGCTTTCAACTGTATGCACATGGTCCAGATTTATTGTTTTCAGTCATATATGATAGTAAATTTAAACAGTTATAATTGCATATACCATTCCCTCCTTACCATTTGCCTTGTTAAATGCTGCTAAAACCTTGGGAGGGAGTTTTTATTGTGTCATGCTCTCTAAACATCACCTTAAAAGGTTTGCACAGCGCACTTTGAACTCTGTTGGTAAATGACCTGCTGATATCTCGTGACAGGCTGCTGAGGATATAGATTTGCTGAACACTTGACATTCCACCACGCCACCCAAATGTACGATAAAGCATGCATTTAGGGAGAAAAAGGAAACTCCAGTCCCAAAACCACCTCAGCAGAACTGGAGTGAGGATGGAGGGAGTCCACAAACGCATGCATTCCTTCCTTCTGTTCGCCCTTCTCTTTCCCTTTATCTAACCGTCAGGGCAGCCCTCTTCCTCCTCACCCCTGGACTGGTCACATGTCACCCTCCCAGTGTCACATGGTAGTGGAGGAGGCAGCACCAAGTCGGCCTGTTGTTTCAGCCCTTGTAGACAATGGGCTCCTGGTTTCCTGTTGTGGAGCGCTGCAGCGAAGCGCTGCAAGCCTCAGCACATTACATAGCACATCCTTCCCTGCCCTGCCTTGAACTTTACATGTGCAGGACACACAGGGCTTTTTTCTGCTGAGCAAGGTGCCATTTTCCATCGAAGGAAGAGCACATGGGTCAAATCAACAGATGGGGCTCCCTCGGGGTCAGCAGGAATAGTTGAAATCTGGGGGCTGATTCCTGATCTCTTAAAGGTTTAGCAGCAACAAGCACAGATAGACCAGGCTGCAGTGTCATATTGATGTGGCTGCTTACTGTCAGCCCAAGGTTTTGAATAGGATGTTTTACTTTCAGTTTAACATTGCTTCCTTGTGAGAGAGCGTGGTGTCTTCTGGGCTAGATTACTGTCTGCCACGGTTCAGCACATCAGAGGGAGAAAATATCGTTTCCACTCCAAAGTTAAATTATGTGTGAGTGAGTGAACTCCATGTGGGGGATGATCATTACCTCACTTTCCCATTAGTTCTCATTCCCCTGATGAGGCGATGAGATTTGCTTGGACTTGAGCTGATGACTCTTGGCCGTTTTCCACAGTGCACTAGCTCACATGGTGAACAGCGCTGATAAAAGGGAGAGCTTCCTGTCTTATGATCGTAGCTCCTTTGGTGCAATTGGAGTGAAGGTTCACTCCACTCAGCCCAGTAATGACAGATTAAGCTGGGTAGTGAGTCTGTGCCTGCGTTGGTCACTATAGTTTTCCTGATAGCCAAGAAATATAGGACATTGTATCCACTAAATATTTTTTTATCTCCATTGGAATTTCAGAATTTCATAAATTGTGATAATCTGTTTTTGCTTGTGTTGCCTAGGACTCTCCTTCTCAGAGGAGGTGTGGGAAATGTCAACTTACCTGTGCATATCAGTAGTAGATCATTATGCTATCTTTCACAGAGGTGATGTAACCTCAGTAATTCCTCAATATAATATCCGGCGAGCTAGCAGAATATGGCAGTCATTTCCTGACACTGTCTCGATAACGTTGCAGGGCAGCTAGCCAGCTGTCTTGTGTGTTGGTTGACATTAGCCCAGCAGGTTTTAATTTGGTACACACAACCTTTTACTGATGTGCATGGCAATTTCCCTCACTGCTGCTGCTACAAGAAATTTGCCTTGCGGAGACAATAATTTGGGACATGCCCTACTATAATGTCATGTCATTGAAGACGCAGTGAAGCGTTTGCCTTCTGAAAGTGATTAGAAAGGAGGGAGGGAGAGGGGTGGAGTTAATGGTTTGTCATAGGAGTGATGATAGTAATGGATGATGTGAGAGCCCTAATGGTGAGTCACCATGCCTCTTGTTGGCAGTTTGTTGCTCCCATTGCACCGGCTGAGCTGGCCTGCTCTCAGCAGCTTAGCCTATGTAGATAATAGCCATGCTCGCTCTCTCCCTGTGCTCATGTACATTGATTCTCTTATTCCTCCTCTCTACTACTGTATTCTTTCTCGGTTTACATTCTTTGTACCATATTTCTTCATCTCTCCTTTTCTCTTACTTTTTCTTTGGCGTTCCCTCTCTGAACTGCCGTCTTCTTATCATTTTTGTTCCTCTCTCTCCCTTTCATGATGCTGTTGTGGCATTGAACTCATATGAAGACGCACTCGCCAGATAAATTCGTAGGTCGTGCTACAGTAACCTTGATGCTCTCCCTCACATCTCTGTCAAGGCTCTCTTGTGATCTTCACCTCTCTTCCCTGTTGATTGTGTTTGCTGGCCTTTCATATTTAATACAGCTATTTAGCTGCCTCTGGAATCAAAGACCTAGAGCTAGCATGTGTCCATCAGAGCTTGTGCTAACAATGAGGCTAAAAGCAGCAGTGCCAGGACAAGCAAGACTAATGAGTGAATTTCCAGGTTGGTTGTAGCGCTGCTGGTTTGACCTGCTTTCACCCAAATTCCTACTCATTGACGTCACAGCGGCGTTAGCCCACAGCAGTGTTTTACCATAGTGTTGTCATAGCAAACCAGTCTGACAGACCAAACTGTGGTGTGGCCGCCATCCAGCTTTGCAACATCTGTCTGAGTATTTATTTATTTATTCCAGGGGACAGAGGTAACATATTCATTGTGATTAGGACGAGCTGTGAGCCTGTTGTTCTTTCCTGTTTTACGAGGGTTTTTCATTGTGAATGAAAGGGCTTCCTGCCGAACCCCAGAATAGACGGCAGATGGGGGAGAGAGAGAGTGAGAGAGAGAGCATGTAAATCTGTCTAGAAAACTATTGTGTAATGACTGAGAGGATAACCCTCCTCTCTCCTGCTGTCTAGCAGGATTACTACCACCGGCGTAGGACACCTCAGTCTTTGCCACTGAGTTACAGAGAGACTAGAAAGATGATTTGAAGAAATTCTGAAGTTGGCACAGCTCTTTTCATACAATCTTAGATATTAGCCACTAAAATAGGGTCTTTTAATATTGGTACAAAGGCAGAATGTTGGTGCACTTTTAATTTGAATAAATCCAAGGTCATCTCTAGGAAGATGGCAGCATTTCTAGTATGACTGTGTCTTTTCGTGTGCTGATGTAACAAACCATTGCCAGTTGTCACTGAGACCAGCTT
The DNA here is from genome assembly GCF_048128805.1 of Centroberyx gerrardi. Classification (NCBI taxonomy): domain Eukaryota; kingdom Metazoa; phylum Chordata; class Actinopteri; order Beryciformes; family Berycidae; genus Centroberyx; species Centroberyx gerrardi. The sequence continues at coordinate 23,003,601 of NC_136007.1, forward strand.
TACTCAGGGATGAATCATATTCTCTCTGGGGGCTGCTTCTCCCTTTGTCTGGTGTTTGAATAAATACTAATGAATGCTGCCTAGATAAACAAGGCTCCTTTTACTGGACAGCAGCAGTGATAAGAGGCATGGAAGCTGCAGTGACGTTGCTGTATGATGTCACCCTCAATAATAAAAAAACACGAACACTGAGGTGAAATATTGCAACAGGCCAGTATTCAGTTCTTTCCTCAAAACTGGTAGTAACACTTGTCCTATGAGGTAATTTGTAGCAATGTCATTGAGAGGGAACCAGGTTACACATGAGTGAAAGAATGTGGGTGGGGCTCGGCTGAGGGGGAGGGTGTGTCCCATCATTGATAAAAGGTGCTCCCGTTTCGTTGAGCACTTCCTGGAACTGTGGTTTGTGTTTGCTGATTAGGAGTCAGCCATGGCAAATTGTTGATAATGGAGCCACTCATATTGTCAGAAAAGCAGCCATCTACTGTAGCCCTTCTATCATTAGCAAGGCTTGAAATGAACACTAGGCACAAAACATGCGGGTAAATTGTGGCTGTCGCTGGCAAGCCTAGTAGTCACTTTGGCAGGGAGCCAGCTTGTGTTCACAAAACTACTTTTGGCAGCGATCATTAATATTTTCCACAGAACATTAGAATGTAGCCTAGATTTTAACATTTCTTCATTGTTTCAAGGTAATTGGTCTTTATTGTTTCTCTGTCATTTGATCATGATCAGTTATCCATGGCAGTGGGGAAGCACTGTGTACTATAGATATGTTCTGCGTAGAGTAACACTGCATAGCCTAGTGTACTTCTCTCCTTTCCAACCACTGTTGGACATTTCCTGTTTCTCTTCATAGCAGCTGACAGTGTGTGCTGCTGCTGCTTCCATGAGCTCAGTCCTATGAGATATGAAAGCATTTGGTTTTTGGATTATTGGATCGAGCAGACGATGCTTCTCCCATAGTCCCCAATTGTAACTCGAGGAGGAGTGTTGCTGTGGCAGATTAACAACAACAAACAACACGCAGAACACTGCCAAATCAATTTTTTATTTTTTATTTTTATTCTGGAGGGTTGTAAAAGATAAAAATGGAGACTCAAAGATAAATTTGTCAGCCTGTGATTTTAAAATGAGGTGTGAAAGTCTCTCCTTGCAGGTGAGCTGGTTTTGTCCTCAAGTCGGCCTACTTGACATGTCCAAATGTTAACATTACTCTGCACAATTTGTGTTGCACAGAGTAACGATACTAAAAAGTACTGCATTACCTGATTTGACAAGAACTACTTTAGAGTTTTTAGAAAACCCTCACTTTATTTTGCATTGTTTGCAGTGTGTCATAATTATTATCATCAGGCCACATAAAACTAACACGCATGAGAATCCTTGTTTATTTACACAGCAATTTGCCTCAAGTTTGCCTCACATTTTACCAGAAAATCATGTTCCAGATGGCTTCAGATAAATGTACGTGTCATCTGTACGACTGTGGTGTATTGCTGCTAGCTTGCAAAAGTAGGGGGAAGTTGCAACAGCAAAAATATGTCCTGTGGGATACTCTTTGTAGTTTCATTTCCTTCACTTTTACCTCACAAATGTGTCATCAACGGCTGGAAAAGTCTTAAATTTAATTTGTGTGATGATTTTATTTCAAACCACTAGGTTTAAATGCGCGTTGCACATTTTTTTTATTGTTTCAGTTTTTTTGCAGCGGTTTCATTTTATAATTTAAACCATGATACTTTGGCTTGTACTAGTACCAAAGTCATAATTTTGGTATCATGACAACACTTCTGCCCAGTACTGTCTTGGCCAGTGCAGCCACACCATGCTGCCGTCCTCAGCAGGTAGTGCTGTGTCAGGGTTTGTATGAGGCGGGCAGGATGCCCTGTTGCCAGCCTTGGCAGTGAGCTGTACTGGCGATATGTGCTGCTAAGCTGCTCACCCACAGCCTCAGGCTTTTGTTTTCGTGCAGGTTAAGCCTCTGTATGTCCCTCATACTAGGTGCAAGACAGGGTGTCTGTGTATCATGTTGTTTCTCCTACCAGGTCACCAGCAGGTCAGGGAAACTTTTTTTTTTTGTTCAGTCTTTTTTTTATTAGGTTTTTTAGGTAATACAAAATATGTCGTACAGTTTATGATATATTTTAACAAAATTCCATCCCACAAGTACCCATAACTTATTGCACCATTACAAATTTGCAAAGATCAGGGAAACTTAGGCACAACTGATAAACTCTTGTACACTTATATTTTGGGTGCTCCAGCCTAAAAGATCTGTGACATTGGAATAACCCTTGCACATTATTTAGCTTCACCTCAATGTCTTCATCATAGATGTTTTTTAAGGCCCATGTTTTAAATTGGCAAACTTGCCTTTTAATGTAGGCATAGTGCTATACGTAGTATTGACAAACTGCACCTGATAAGCTGCTGGCAGTCATGAAAATACTGAAGTCAGAGCTTTGAGAAGGACTGCAATGAGACTGCGATGTTATTGTAAGACTGTTGTAGTTTCCTCTTTGGCCAGTGCTTTGAGAACTTGGCCTTGAATTAGCTCTCCACCCAGCCCAGCTCTCCAGCCATCATGGCCGGTCCACAGCTCCATGTGTCCACAGGGCTGCTGCTCTGTGTCAGGCTCGGTGACCTCACCGGCTTGGCTGTGGTTGTGGGGAGCAGCTGAGCCGGCGGTCAAAGCTCTCACATTGGACGCTGTTGTTGTTCAGCCAGGACCAGGCGTGCTCAGTCCTCTGGTTGTTCAAAACTCTTATTACTGTCTATCAGGTTGACAAGGTAATTGTGGCTTTCAAGAACCATCTGACTGATATGAGAGATAGTCACCGCAACACCTCAAAGTCTTTCAGTTGTCTGACAAGTGTTTGTGACTTTTTCTCCCCTTTCTTTTGCCACATGTTTCCCTTGGCATCTCTTGGGAAATATTGCACTAATTTGCAGTGAAATTAAAATGAACTAGAAGGGCACTGGGAGAGCGCAGACCTCCACCAAGGTTTGTGCTATTATTGCTTGTTCGTGAGTCGGATCCGGATCCGCTCCAAAATGTAATGGGTTCTTCCTTGGCCCATGCTACACCCTTCCACGAAGTTTCATGAAAATCGGGCCAGTAGTTTTTCTGTAATCCTGCTAACAGACAAACAAACAAACAAACAAATGGCACCGAAAACATAACCTCCTTGGCGGAGGTAACTAGAACTACTAGTTCTGGAGTAGCAGCATGGAGATGACATTGTGGCACAAGGAGTTTGACCTCCCCCTTGTCATAGATTTGTTTTCAGATAGATTTCAAATGGTGTCTAACTGTGAGCTTTTGCAGCCTATTTCTGTTAAACTTAACATGCCCCCCCCTTTTCTGCTCTCCTAGCTCCAAAACCTGGGCATTAATCCGGCCAACATAGGCTTCAGCACCCTGACCATGGAGTCGGATAAGTTCATCTGTATCCGGGAGAAGGTGGGTGAGCAGGCCCAGGTGGTGATCATCGACATGGCTGACCCCAACACCCCCATCCGCAGGCCCATCTCCGCCGACAGCGCCATCATGAACCCCGCCAGCAAGGTCATCGCACTTAAAGGTATGGCAATGCTACCAGTGTCAGCCACATCTCTCTTGCTACACTGAGTCTCTAAGAAGAATTATAGTATATTGTTTCAATGTTGTATCTTAACTAACCCCTTTAAGGGGCCTCCATCATTCAATTTTGACATGTTTGTACAATATAGCAACATTATCCATTTAGTGCTTAAGAATATTTTGAAACAATTCTCATCTGTTTATGTCCACATACATCCAGCTACTTTAGTTTTCCGTTGTAAAGTAGTTTTTATTGGCCAACATGTATCTGTTTTTCCCCAAACATTTGTCCTCTAATTAGTCAAAGTAGCATATTTTGATCCTTTTTGTCCAGCAGCCATAATTGCTTTGACTTTTGTGTTGTTTTTGTTTTTGTCTGTTTTTGTCTTTTGTATGTTCTTTTTTTTTCTTTACTGCTTTCTTATGTGTATGCAGACGGTGAGTTGAAATTTAACTACTTCATTGTGGAAGTATAAATCCTGTTTTTAAATCACTATTCACGAGCAAAATGCTCAGCTCAGAAATTACCCTGTTCAATTTTGATAGGCACACAAGCTTTAGTAGACACACACAATCACTCTTCAGTTGCATACAAATAAAGCTGTCATCACCTTGTCATCCATTGTAGGACTGGTCACATTTTTTCAGCTCAGTATTAGGTAAAATGTTCTTGAAGTGAGCCTATAAGGTTAATAGCCTTGCTCTAATTATTTTCCGTAAGTTTTTTTTTTTTTTTCGGATATCTGAAACTTTTTCACAGTGAGGCTATTGGAAATATTTCTGCGTAAACAGGATTTAGCTTTCACAGCCTTATAGCTTGCTGGCATTCCATCATTTTTATTAGTTGTACAAGTGATTTAGAACCTGTTTTAGGGGTGGAAATACTGTGGGTAAATTTATGATTTCATTTTAATTCACAATTTTTTTCATTTTCCATTTTGAAATCCTTGTCTTCCTCCATCTGTGTGCAATTGTAATTACCCAAACCCGTCGTTTCACTTTTATTTTCCAGCTGTGTTTCATATTGGTTAGTTCATACTACACTAGTTTTTCTGAGCTAGCTTTGACCAACTATTGGATTTCTTTATAAAAGTGAGATTTCTACCATTCAGTAGTCATTACTGCAAGGGCTGAATATTACTGATTGCTCCTACTATCAGAGGATGTAGACTTAATGTGTAACCTGTGTGGGAAGTCCGATGGCATATGTTAGCAGTATTGATTTGATTCCACGTGTGCCCGATGGGACGTCATCGCATCATAAGTAGTCCCAGATGAGCAGTGAACTGGTGGTGGAGAGATTATGGATAATGCCCTCTGAAGAGATCAGACTGGCCTGTCGGGGTGTGAAAATTAGATTGGCTAAGATTTGATCAGCATTTAAAGTTAAAGAGCGCTTTGATTGCTTTAGGCCAGCAGATCCAATAAGTGTGCATATGTGTAAGTGTGTTCAACTCTTGGCCTCGTCCCTGTCCACCTATTAAAACAGGATTTCAAGAGCCAAACAGCTTGAGTAAATCTCTATCAAATGTCATTCCTAGGATTTTGGACAGACCATCTCCCTCTGGTTACAATTTTACGCCCTAAATCATTGGTTCTCAAAGGCCCAAATATCTCCCCACCGGTCCTTGAGAGGGTTCCAGGGGGTTCCCAGCCAAATGAGAAATAGTTTAATTTCACTATAATTGTATTCACTAGAAATGATCTCACTTAGAATGTATAATTAACAAAAACAAAAATCTTGCCATATAGGGGTCAAAATCGTATTCAAATAGGGGTCTGTGGGGCTTAATGTATACCTAGACATTAAAACATTTGAGATCTTCTACCCTAACCGGTTCTCTGTGACCCCGTGGTTTACCCCAGCTCATTTGGCTTTTGTCATTTGTCTGAACCGCCAACAATCCAGACTCGAACGTATTGATGTCATGTAGACATGCCAGGTGGACATCAGTTAGTGTTGTTGTTTTACAGTGAGGAGATAATGTCAGGAGGTAATGTCATTTGTATTATGGGTTATGTTTGGGGTGGTGGTAGCATGAATGGTTGGAGAAATGAGAAGGTGCGTCAGGGTGTGTTTGTGTGTAGCTGTGAATTTACTTAAATCATAGTCAAAGTGCTTCTAATGTATCCAAAAGAGACATTCTTGGCATGCTGAAAGGACAGGATGGGACGTTTTTCTGGCTAGTGTGTCTATGATGAGGGCACAGCTTCACCCGCTGACTGAGATGCAATCAGAGGACATAGTACAATGTGCAGCTGTGAATTGCATGCTGAATTTTATAGAGTTGTAGCTCACATCATGTGACATACAGAGGGGGGGCATACAGAAGGGCTGAGCATTACAAGACTTGCATCACTGCAGATTATGCCGCCTGGTTAAACATTATAGAGCAAATTCAGTAGAATCCGAGCAATGCACATTCTCGTCAGCCATGAACTGTGAGTTTATGGAAGATTAGTTGTGATTATTTTTATGTGATCAATTCTGTCTCTGTGGTGGATGGAATGATGAGGTAAACGGTGTATAGAAAGCTCCAGTAGTACCTATCTGTTCCTCACTAATCTGCATTTAGTCAGTGTAGACCCCTCCTTCCCTACTGTCGACCCTTCCCTGCTCAATCTTCCATATGATGCTCCTCACCTGACCCCGTCATGTGACACAGTATCAAGTTTTAACTTTTTTCATGTAACTGTGTCTGAAGGATGGACCCAATGCACACACACCTCCAGCGGCTTAACGTGATTCAATCAAAAACTGAATTTGCTTGCTCTTTTAAATTTGGCTGCTGCTGCAAATGGTACATTTGCTACACTGCTTATCGTACTCTGATCTCATGGCTTAGTGATGGCAAAATTATTTTGAAGGTTGTGCTAATGCATTGGTCTTTGCTTTTTCTCACCTCGTCGATGAATACTGAATAATGAACAAACAGGGAATTCACACTGCTTCTTAATAAGGCTTTAGCTCACTAAATTCACCCCAACTAATAAAACAAAGAATGCAGGTGAGTGAACCTTTTTCTAAACATTTAGTCACTGGTCTGTTATCCAGACAACCCCAAAACATGTCTAACCTCAGTTGTGAAAAATCTACCATAATCATTATTTGAAACCTTTTCTTTGAGGCTTGTCCCTAAAAGCCCCTTCACTGCTTGATATTTACCCCTTCCCTGTAATTGTGCCCACAAGTACCTTATTAGCTGTCCTAATCTACTCTTTATATATTTGACCCGGATGCAGATGTGTTTGCCTTTTTGTGAGTTGTTTGTGATTTGCTTCTTCTTTCTCTGCTTTGTCTCTCTTTTATAAAGGCTATTCAGTTGATGGGGTGGGCCGAGTAGTCGGATGAAACGACTATACATTACAGATACTATTACAGAGTACAGATGTTTCCTTTGGCATTAAGATTACTATTATGGAAAGACAGAAGCACACATGCAGTCAGTCACTCACACAGAGCACCCCTCACCTTTGTCTCTCAGTTTTAGCCACTGGATTGGCTACTAGAAGCGTAGGAAGGAAAAAATAATTTGTAACCATATACTTAATTGCTTGTGATATAGATGCGACAATGACAGTCCCTGTAGCCTCACTGGAGGCTGTAATTTAATTTACGTTTCCTTTTCTTTCCTATGTCAGTTCTCTCACAATCACAATTTTCAGGGCCTCCTTCAGATATGAGGCCAATTCCGACTACAGCATGAACGGCACCCCCTATCTGTCAGTCATGGCATCCTTGCCTGATGATCTCTGAGCCATGACTACCAATATTTCAAACTTGACTCTCCCTTTTCAAGTGGAATTTGGTATTTACCTTTTCCCACGTGTATGTGCATTTGTCTTGATTTATGTGTGTGTGTGTTGTCTCACTGAAGTCGGAAGCCATAATGTGTTCTTCCATGCCTCGGCTCCTGCCCCTTTCCTTCTCTACAGCCGCCAAAACCCTTCAGATCTTCAACATTGAGATGAAGAGCAAGATGAAGGCGCACACCATGACGGACGACGTCACCTTCTGGAAGTGGATCTCCCTCAACACAGTGGCACTTGTGACTGACAACGCCGTCTACCACTGGAGCATGGAAGGCGACTCGCAGCCTGTCAAAGTCTTCGACCGCCACTCCAGCCTGGCAGGCTGCCAGATTATCAACTACCGCACTGATGCCAAGCAGAAATGGCTCCTGCTTATCGGTATCTCCGCCCAGGTAACTAGCTGCTCATGTCTTTGGGGTTAATTCCAAACGTTCTATGATACAGAATTGTACCTGTCTAGCAAGGCACATTTTCACACTGCAGGGAATATAAATAGCCCTGTTTGCATACATACGTAAACATGCACACGTATACAAAGCTGTAGCTCTACCTATAGCATAGCCAGTCCCCTGTTTGTAATGCGTATTTATATGTATTGTTTTTGCCTGTTTCAGCAAAACCGCGTGGTGGGAGCGATGCAGCTGTACTCCGTAGACAGGAAGGTTTCTCAGCCCATCGAGGGCCATGCTGCCAGCTTCGCTCAGTTCAAGATGGAGGGGAACGCAGAGGAGTCCACTCTGTTCTGCTTCGCTGTCAGAGGCCAGGCGGGGGGGAAGGTGATTGATGTTAATTACATATAGGGGAAACAGATTTTAATGGAGTAGGCATTCTCCTTGTTAAACCTCTTAACTTTGTGATCTTTACTAATGTGTGTTCTCTCTGTGACGCAGTTGCACATCATTGAAGTGGGGACCCCACCAACTGGCAACCAGCCATTTCCAAAGAAAGCAGTGGATGTGTTCTTCCCTCCAGAGGCCCAGAACGACTTCCCTGTGGCCATGCAGGTATGGAGCATACTAAGCACTAAAAGGTCCTAAATTGACCAGTTGGCGTAGACACTGTGAAATTAGTAAACTTGGCTGACAGATTACCAATTTCTTTCCGTAGAGTAAGCATTCACATTTATAATGTAGGCCTATGCACGATAGGTTTGTTAGTGGCAGCGTGTAGGCTGTAAAGCAGGCTTTGCTGAACGATACACAGCAGAAATGTACGTCTTCACAGGTGAACGCGACAGTACTTGCCCTCTTTATAGATTTCACTGACTTCATGATGAATCATTTGCTGGTTGGGTCAGCTATCCAGATACCATTGCGTTCCTCTACTCTCTTGAACTGTTGCTCCCAAGGATCAAACCGATGACCTTCCTGTTACTCATCCCCTGTTCTAGCCTCCTCACGGCTTTTACACTGTTAGACAAGGTCACTGTGACTAGCCCTTGGTGGGGAACGGATCTAGTTCAGCTTCAGGGTGATCTTGTGACAGAACGTCCTTGGAATTGAAGCTTTTCATAATTTAGTTATTTGCTGCTTTTAAGCATAATAGACCATATAGGTTTAAATGAGGTCATTTTATACCACATGCAGGTGGTATGTAATTCTTCCTCCTCTTTTCTCAGATAAGCTCCAAGCAGGATGTAGTTTTCCTTATCACCAAATACGGCTACATTCACCTGTATGACCTGGAGACGGGCACCTGCATCTACATGAACCGGATCAGTGGCGAGACCATCTTCGTCACCGCCCCACACGAGGCCACCGCCGGCATCATCGGAGTCAACAGGAAGGGACAGGTACAAATATCAACCTTTGCCCATCCCCACTGCTCAGGGAAATTGAATGAAATTGATGTGTAGCATGGCTGCCGAATCCTGTTAATGTCAAAGTAGTGATTCATAACGCATTGTAAAGCATACACTCACGGCTCACTGAGGTAGTTGTGAAGTCAGAGGCCTCAGCTGTAGCTCAACCCAGGGTGTTGCTGATTAGAAACCCTCTGGTTTAATACAGCTTTGTTCTCCAGCATTAACACACTCTCAAGGGACAGTGGAGGAGGCCTGGGATGAATACAGCACCGGCTGATTACACCAGCTGTCCTTCTCACCTAACATCACCCATGTCAAAGACCCAGAACAGGACCACTGCTTTATTCACCCCTGCAGTCACCTCCAATCGCATTTTCCAGCATAAGCTGACAGGCTGATGAATGTAAATGAGCGCAACGTCAAACATCACTTGTCGAATGGGGTAATGACAACAACACTGCTCCCCTTGTTTGTCTATCATCATCAGGCAAGCTCAGTCTTTGCTGGGAGGCATTATAAATAATCCAAGGTGTAGTGTTTCACAGAGAGAGGGGAGAGGGTTATGTCTAGCTGCCGTTGTGAGGCTGCACCAGTGAGGAGAACTGGATCCAGCCAGCTGATGAATAATGTTCCAGCCAGGCCACACACCACATGAATAATTGAGTGAAGAGAGGAAAGCCGATCTGAGGCAGTGACAGATCTGCCGTGCTGGGGCAGTGGAGTGTGTGTGTGTGTGTGTGTGTGTGTGTGTGTGTGTGTGTGTGTGTGTGTGTACACAGACAGATACACAGAGGCAGTGATCTCAGTGATAATAGGCCAGTGTCTAGGCCTGTCAGTGGCTCTACTTGAGTGGGTCAGTTACCAACAGTATTGGGTGGTAACGTGATACTAAGTAATGCATTACTATAATATTACTTTTCCCAGTTACAAGTAGTGTGATGAATTTCTATTTCAATTTCAGTAATAATATTACAGCAACCAATCAAAAAATATGCTGTTAATCTACGCTATCACTCCATCAAAATATCAGTGAGAGATCAGAGTGAAGTTTAATTGTCTTTATCCTACCACCATCCCCACAATTTGTTTTCTTAATAATTGGTTGTCATCCTTTCACCCACAGTTAGCTTAGATGTGAAATGGCAGAAAAGCAGACTTTCTCTGGGTAGAAATATTCCTGCTCCTTTTGATATCAAGCAAAAGGATGACAAGAACCTTGGACATTGACGCTGTTTGGTTTCCCTGTTCATTGAAGTGATTGAGTTAAATAATTGAGTAAAAGTATGCAATTGCAAATTTTGGGGGTGAATCACAAGCCCAGCACTGGGTACCAGTCTAACTTGATGAGCAGCATGAACATCTGATTTTTCCCTTCTCTTCCTCAGGGCCCACATTTGTAGAGACTAACTAGACTGGAAACTAGAAAGTGATTTTACAGTCTAATTTGAGGCTGTTTTGCTCCTTGGACTGGAAAATCAAGCAGAATAGTGAAGAATATGTGAGAAAGGGCTGCTGGCTGTGTGTATGTGCTGCCTAACCTGTAGTTGTCGCCGAGTTTCTTACTGGGAGCTGTGGAGTTTGGACCCTATGCTTGAGTGTGGTTCAGCGTCGGGGTCTTGGATGCTGTGTCTGCACTGAGCTGCTAGACCTGGCCTGACCTTGAAATGCAAGGATCCCTGAGAATAGCTGCAGCACTGAACTGCTCCCCACAAACCAGAGAGAGAGAAGAAGGAAAAGAGAAAGTGTCAGAGCGAGAGAGGGAAAAAAAAGGCCTACTACCCATCAGCACGTGATGTGCAGTGGGAGGCACAGCCTGGCGCCCTCAATCCTCTTAGTGCTGGCCCTCTCCTCCAATCACAGCCCTCACCTCCCCTTCCACGTCATCAGCATGGCAAAGACCTGCGATGTCTGCCCTATGGTCTTACTGTTCTGTGTGTGTGTGTGTGTGTGTGTGTGTGTGTGTGTGTTTCTGGGCCAGTGTACCACTCGATACTCCAGCTCATCTGTCATCTGGGGCTCGGTGTTCTCTTGTTGAGAGCAATTGTTCTGGCAGGCTTGTGCTTTTTCCCCTGTACCTCCGATCAATGTAATTAAATGACATTGATTGCACTTTGAATGCTCCAAGTGACTATTTTAGAAAAGGTTATAGCTAAATATGTAGACAATACAGTGTTTTGTCAGTCATGTAGTGGGTCTTCAGAGGCCTTCTCTTTTTGCCTTGTCAGAGGATGTTTGTTTTTTTTAAATCGGCCATTAGGCTGAAAATGTCAGGCCAGGCTCGAGTCAGAATCCATCCCCTGCCTGCCTCTCTCGCTCTCTGTGCCTGTAACATTACTGATATCGATACCAGCCCCTCCATCTCTTTAGTTCGCTGCAGCCTCCCCCCACCACACACAAGCGCTGAGTGGAAAACAGCATCTCCACTAAGGGCTCTATTTTTACCCCTCTTTTCTTCCCCTTTTTTTCCTATCTCAACCACCCCTGATTAGTCCGCCTACATTATAGTGGGTAAGTGACCTCGCTTTAGTGGTTGGAAGAATGAGGTGTACTCACCCGTGTTAACAGCTGGGGCACTGACCTGCTGGGCTTGTTTATAGCCGGGCCAACCCTCGCTGTCTTTCTCTCTAGTCCCCCTCCCCTTTCTTCTGTCCCACCCTTTCATTTGACTTGTTCTCCTTTCTCTCTCTCCGTTGCCAGACCACTCACAAAAGCCATGTGTTACACTGACCCAGTAATAATACATTTGCCGTTCAGCAGCCACATCCCAGGGCCAGACAGCGTTTAATAGAGTTTAATGCTAATGTGCCCACAGTGGAATTCAGCTGAGCTTGCTCACTCTGCCAACTTCAGGCGCACTGAGTGAACGCAGCATGTGTTGATTTATCCCTGTGTGGTGTAGATGTAGTTAAGCTACGTTTATAAAAAAAAAAAAAAGCATCCATCACTTCAGTCCGAATTGCACTCTCCGGCTGACAGTGATTTCTTCTGACAGATCCTGAACTGGCTGCCTGTTAGGGACAATATTCCAGATGGAGGCAGTTCAAGGTAGCCTTTCAGAGGTCTTGCTGGACAATCGGGGGGTAGGGGGTAGGGCATTTGACCCCATCGTTTTCCTGCTCCTATCTGATTGGTTGTTCATCCCTGGGAGAAGTTTTCAAAAATAATGTGTCTGGTTTGGTGACGGAAGGACAAAAGAGTGAAGGGCTCCATGCCTCACTGAGGAAAGCAAACACCACTGCTCTCCCCACACACACTTGACTGTGTCCTTTGTTTACACGTAATGCCGCAGATTGCCTTACCTGCTGGAACCAGGCTTTTGGAAGCAATACATGGCTGTAACCTGACCTCATGAACAGACTTTTGAAAATGTCTTTGAGTGTAAAAATCGTGGACGCTACACCCAAACACAATAATAGTAGTAGACAATACTGAACGGACTACAAGCTGAAATGCTTCATGCAAAGATTTCACACACCTTAGTCCACCTAATGCACGTCTCTGACTTTTTTCTATCCCTGTAACCCAGGTGCTGTCAGTCTGTGTGGAGGAGGAAAACATCATCCCCTACATCAACAATGTGCTGCAGAACCCAGACCTGGCCCTGCGCATAGCCGTCCGCAACAATCTGGCTGGCGCTGAAGAGCTCTTTGCACGCAAGTTCAACAACCTGTTTGCAGGGGGCAACTACTCCGAGGCTGCCAAGGTTGCCGCCAATGCACCAAAGGTAACCACCCTGATAGCTTAGTCATGACATTTCAGTGCTTTACGAAAGGATTAAGATCATGCACATTTTTTGTATGATCCAGGGTAGGGATGCAGTGATTAACCGATGTCACTATTAACCGCGCTTTAAAAGGCCCGGTTTTCTATCCATAAGCATTTTAGAAGCTACAGTATCTCTGTCTACAGTTCTATGCTCTTGAATGCAGCCTTGTGTACACACAAGATTGCGCCTGACAAAACTATCAAGTCAAGGTAATAAAAAGTTGCTAGTTGCTTAATAAAATGTTACACTGATATGGGTTTAAATATAAAATTGTCACTTACAATCAAAGTAGTGGTGAGTTAAGAGTTTAGCTTTCAATGTAATGTAAGCCAATGCCAGCAAAGCAGGAACAGGAGTTTTGCAGGGTCCATCAATTAGTTGTGTTTTAAAAAGCTCACCAAAACGGCATATAATCTAGTCCAAACAAAATTAAAGTATTCCATCGTTTTGTTCTAATCACTGTGACTTCCAAATGTTGCAGGACTGTTGTCAGAAGTTGTTTGGTGCATTCATTTACTTCCTGTTTTCTCATTCCCATCTGTATTAATTAAACGATTTCAGGACCCAGAGTGCTGCTGGTTTTCTATGCCACCAACTAAGTGCATTCATCTGGTGTCCCAGGTGTAAATCAGTCCCTGATTTGATGGCTAGAATGAAACCCAGGAGTTTAATTGACTGTGATCTTATTAAAACAGCAATCCCAAGGCCAACATTTTATGTTTCCTTCATTCAACTTAATTTGTTGCTTCTGGGTGTTCCCGCCTTCCACAGTACTATCAAATGTCCACCCACTTTTCTACAGCTTATGACCTCTGCCTTATTCCTCCTCTCTCCCCTCCAGGGTATCCTGCGTACCCCAGACACCATCCGTCGTTTCCAGAGTGTGCCGGCCCAGCCAGGCCAGACCTCCCCCTTGCTGCAGTACTTTGGCATCCTGCTGGACCAGGGCCAGCTCAACAAGTTTGAGTCCCTGGAGCTGTGCAGGCCCGTCCTCCAGCAGGGACGCAAGCAGCTTCTGGAGAAGTGGCTGAAGGAGGACAAGGTATTCCAGATCGCCATCTCAACCTCCTCTCGCAGGAAGAGGCTTTTCCTGAGCCGCCTGTGTGTTTACATGACTTGCCTATTATCTCGGATGATGTGAGACCATCTGTTCTGCAAGGCATTTGTAGCGTTTCCTCCTCCAGCCAAAGTGTCTTTCTTAGAGAATTGAGTGGTTGCCTGAATAGTTAACTAGAGAGCTGATGATCCACATTTTGCACATCCTGTGTTTATTCTGTAATCTGTATTTAAAAGTCCAGTTTCCATTTTCTGAATTGTTTCTACTGCTGATGTTACTTGTCCTACGTTCCAGTTGGAGTGTTCTGAGGAACTGGGCGACCTGGTGAAGGCGGTGGATCCCACCTTGGCTCTCAGTGTCTACCTGAGGGCCAACGTCCCCAACAAGGTCATCCAGTGCTTTGCTGAGACTGGCCAGTTCCCCAAGATTGTCCTGTATGCCAAGAAGGTATGCCTGTCTTTCCATCTAAAATGGTATATGCACTTGTTTAGATCTGGAAATTCCCAAATGATGAACTACTTGGCCCCTCCAGCAGGAGGAGCCTGCTGGAAATAATTAGCAAAATACAAAGCCATCCCTAATCCCTGGATCCATTATGATCATTTAAATGGGAAGGGTGTGATAATATTATGTGTTTGTAACTCTGATTATGTGTTAATGATACTGTCATGGAAGTATACCATACGTTAAGTATTTATGGGTCTTAAAGGAAATGTATTTGTCTCCATTGTCAGACTCAATTATGCTATGCTGCAATTCTGCGCTTACAAAAAAACACATGGTTGTATAGTAGATGTATCCTTTTGTGATTTTTGTGGTTCCAGGTGGGCTACACTCCAGACTGGATCTTCCTGCTGAGGAACGTGATGCGGATCAACCCAGAGCAGGGCCTGCAATTCGCCCAGATGTTGGTCCAGGATGAAGAGCCACTGGCTGACATCACACAGGTCAGAGGAGGGGAGCAGGGATTTCTCCTGATCTATCAGGAATACATGGTCCTTTCTGAACAAAATACCTCCAACTTATCCCACATGACTTGACTAATTTCTTCTGTTTTATCATATCCTTAAAGAGTGGAAATGGCCTCTGTGGTAGAGCTTGACATTTATGCCTTAAACTGACGGAACGTGATCAGGTTTTCGTTCACTTAATTTAGTTGGATTTGGGTTCACAAAAAGGTTGTAGCCCCACAAGCATACGGCAGATTGGGATCGTACAGAAAGTTTTAGGGGTTTGGATCAAGCCTGACTGTAATTTTCTAAATTAAGATAATATTGTGGCCTATACTATGAGCTGCACTGTCTTCTCCCATCTGCAATTAGCTAGCAGAATCGAACCAAAGATTTTCCTGCACTTAGACAAACTATTTGACTGAGTCAACATAACATATGCCAACATCTATACACCTAAGATAGCCTGTAGTGCAAATGAAATGCACCTCTTGCTGCCTGCCATTGCAAGCTCCCTGCACTGCAAATTCCAACTCCTGACGCAGCACTCTGCATTGCCAATAGTGCTGTACTGGCAGATAACAGCAGGTTTAAGAATATAACACACTGCATGAGGCTCCCTTGGATCACTGGAAGAAGAAACATTACTTGCCTAAAATGTGTTATATATAACAAATTTTCACTTTTTGTTGTAACTGGGTTTTGAGCAGGTTCAAAACAGTGTGTGGTCTTATTGCATCTGTGTCAAGTTTGATCCTGTCACTGGTGCATAACTGGTGTGTAACTCCAGGAGTATGTGGCAGGAGTGTAAAGTTTAAATTGGAGGTAGCTGTCGTGTATTCATAGCTTGAGTGCAGTAGTACTTTATTCAGTACATAAGAAAAGCTTCGACAAGTAATGTCTTTGTCAGGATAGCAGCAATTCCGTATCCACAAATCCACGTACTCTCTCTTCCTCTCAGGATTTTAAGTTCTCTCCTGTGTGTCTGTGTATCTGTCTGTCCAGATTGTGGATGTGTTCATGGAGTACAACCTGATCCAGCAGTGTACCTCTTTCCTCCTGGATGCCCTGAAGAACAACAGACCCTCAGAGGGACCACTGCAGACTCGCCTGCTGGAGATGAACCTCATGCATGCTCCACAGGTAGACGCATCCAGACATACTTTACTCAAAGACATGCAAACAACAAATCTGGCCTACATTTTATCAACATTTTATTTTTTCTAATGCTTCATCTCGTTGGTGTAGGTTGCTGATGCTATCCTGGGCAACCAAATGTTCACCAACTACGATCGTGCCCACATCGCCCAGCTGTGTGAGAAGGCTGGCCTCCTGCAGAGGGCGCTGGAGCACTACACTGACCTATACGACATCAAGCGTGCTGTGGTGCACACACACCTTCTCAACCCAGAGGTAGGCCGCTCTAGAAGACTTTAATGGCCTTTGTAAATTAGGCAACTCTTACTATATTATATATTATCAGGAGACCAGGTCAGATAAACTTTCTTGTACTCTCAGTGCTTCTCCTTCACTCTCTCACTTTGAAACCCACATCTAGCCAGGGCACATTCTTATTTACAGCAGTAGCCTGAGGGAGCAAACTGTCAGGTGAAAAGCTTTTATCTCCAAAATGTAAACTTTTCAGGAACTGAGAAAAACAGGATTATTTTTAGCTTGCATTTTTGAGGTTATCCAGTGGCTTTTGAAAGGGTTTCATAAGCTGGAAGGTTGCAGAATTCTCTCAACCCATAAAGGACCATGTAATCCTTCAGTTGACGTGAAATGAAACCAAAAGTTGGAATTATGGGGTTTTCACACAGTGAAATGCAGGAAGAGGCAGAGGGTTACATGCATTTACACGTGGAAGCAGTCAAGTAAAACAGTCTTCTACTTGCCAGCTACTGGAGTTGTTTTGGTACAGGTGCCATGCTCGAGGGCACCTTAACAACAGTTGTTGAGGAAGAGGAGAGTGGGTTTTCATAGCTTGTAGAAGGATTTGAATCAGTGACTCAAACTCCATGCTTGTTACTTACTGTATATGCATAGTGTACCTCCTATGACTTGGGCTAACTTTCACCATTCCTCCCCCCTCCAGTGGCTGGTGAACTTCTTCGGCTCCCTGTCAGTGGAGGACTCTCTGGAGTGCCTCAGAGCCATGCTGTCGGCCAACATCCGCCAGAACCTGCAGATCTGTGTCCAGGTGGCCTCCAAGTACCACGAACAGCTGTCCACACAGTCTCTCACAGAGCTCTTTGAGTCCTTCAAGAGCTTTGAGGGTGAGATCCCAAACTCTGTTCTGGCATGCACTGCTTTATTTGTTATTTAAGTCTTTTTTTTTAGTTAAACAAAAACAATAATCCACTGAATACAAGTCTTTTTGGAATTTCATAGACACTTAAGGCATGTTTGGTCATAAGACTTAACATAAATAAACACTTAGAGGCACGAAATACTGTAAAGTAGCTAATACAACCACTGTAACATTATTTATAACGTGTGTACAACAGGGCAATTCACCCAAAATATTTCTGTTCTCAGGCTAAACATTAGAGTGGCATGTGACTTGTCATTCAGCTTCACCGACGCACCCCTTTCCCTCCTGCCCCTGTAGTTACTAGATGTCCCCTTACTATCAATTAGCCAAGTAGGCCACAGCAGAGGCAGGACAATCAATTGATTGTGTAGAAATGCCTGGGGGTGAATGGCTGCAGCTCCTCTACTACTACTACTTAGATAATGGAGCTTAACCGTTCAATAAACTATTTGGGAAAGACATAAACTGCATTAATGGCAATGACAGTGATATTTCAGGTTGTATTATGGATTCAGCAATTAAATATTTTTATCATTAGATTGGTGGAGGATGCAGTATACATATACACAAATGTGTGGTTTATTTTTACAAAGAGATAAAAGCTAGTTTAGCTAGTATTATTTTGTGTAATTTTCATGTCATTTTGTATATTTCATCCACATCTTTTGTAACTGACTATAACTGAATGTCTCTGTCTCTCAGGTCTGTTCTACTTCCTGGGCTCCATTGTGAACTTCAGTCAGGACCCTGAGGTTCACTTCAAGTACATCCAGGCCGCCTGCAAGACGGGCCAGATCAAAGAGGTGGAGAGGATCTGTAGAGAGAGCAACTGCTATGACCCAGAGCGCGTCAAGAACTTCCTCAAGGTACGGCTGCAGGGTCAGCTGGAGAGATCTGAAGGGAGAGGGTCACACGCTGAAAACAAAGTTTTAACAGCTCTTTTCCTCCTTTACCTGGTCCTTTATTTTTCTTTTCTCACACACTCTCTCCTCTTCAATCCACTTCTTTCTGTTGTATTGTGCTCTTTGCTGTGTTAACCCATATTTGTGTGTGGGAAGCTGTACTCTGCTACTGTTGTTGCTTTTTCCTGAGTGTTATATCTTATCTGAGCCATGATAGTGACATTTTAGTTACCAGAATTACCTTACATCACATTTTGCTTGCAGCAAAAACTTTTAGTGTTGCAGTTTTGGAATCCTCATTTCCGGATTTTAATATTATCACTATAATAATAATATCACTAGCACATTCCCAACAAGCATTCATTTGCCTGTATTGGTTAAAAATGTTCACGTCAACCATCCTGATGGCAGATATTATCTTTTGTGCTTTTCCCCTTTTGTCTTTGGAATGGCAGGACATGTATCAGGTAAATCTATCCCACCCCTCAGCACAGGACCTTTCCCACCCTCTATTTTCTTTTCATCCCTACCCCTGACTTTAGGCACAGGATTAAAACTGGGATTTGTATGGAGGCGTATGGGCTTATACACCACAAGCCATACACCCACTGGGGTGCACCCAATATTCTCAGTGCTTGAACTAGTCCTAGTCATTCATTAGATGTTTTGTGTGTGATTGTAGTCGATGGTGAATGTAAATGTAGGGCCCACAAGCAAGGGTCTTGTAATCCATATGTGAGAGCTATTAGACATTACAGGTGTCCGTGTATGTAGTGTGAAGTCCCGTAATAGGAGCCTTTCTCCAGTCATTGCAGCATGTTCCCGGTCGATATTGAAGCAGGGCGGTGAGGTGCACAATCCCAGTTTGTTAATCCTGTAGGAGTGTGGATGGCAGCAGTGTCTCAGCAACACCCATAGTGCAGCAGAGCATTGTGGTACGGAGGACTAGTGGTCAGTGTTTCGAGCGGTCAGTGCTGTCTAGTGTCTGCCTGGCCTACCTTGGTACAGCCTTCACTGGGAGTCCTCTGCCTATACTCATGAGTGAGAAAGCTGCACTTGGCTTCTAGCCTCAGAATGATGGGGAATTTATGTCTCCTTTTACTTCTTTACACTCTCTCTCTCTTCCTCAGCTCAGCCTGCAGTAAAACAAACTAATTTTGCAGTACTTAATCATCCTCTAGCCTCTCTTGAAAAAAGTGACGTCTCTCCATTTGCCATAGTTGAGAAACCTTTTATTTTTGTTTTTCTTGATATTGTGTCATTTTGGAATCACTCGAGCAGGATTGATATAACTGGAAAATGATATCTCAATTTCATTTTCAGTGATTCTGATATATTTACTTTTGCCATTGTACACGAGTAGTTACACTGGCCTACGACAATACAGTCAAACCTGCATCATAGTTCTCCAAAATAAGTCTAATTTAGCCACATAAAAGTCAGGTCCTTTTTGTCTTTGGCAGTAATTGTAAGTAATTGTAAGTCTTGGATATTTAAACCATGAATACCCATAATTTTCCAGTGGTAAAAGACCAATCCTTGTACATCAGGTTTGACTGTGGTGTTTGGTGACTTGTGTGGAGGTGTCCTCCTTGGTTGTGCTGTCTTGCTGACTGTGGCCTCTCTCCCTCCGCTGTGTGTGATGGACAGGAGGCCAAACTCACCGACCAGCTACCACTGATCATCGTCTGCGACCGTTTCGACTTTGTCCACGACCTGGTCCTCTACCTGTACCGCAACAACCTGCAGAAGTACATCGAGATCTATGTCCAGAAAGTAAGGCCCGACGGTGAACAGTTTTAGGGCATCATCACAATTACATTGCATCCTTCTATTGCAGACGATGTTACAAAGCTAACATTAATGAGATTGATTTGCGTGTGTCCTAGGTGAACCCCAGCCGTCTGCCCGTGGTGATCGGAGGTCTCTTGGACGTGGATTGCTCGGAGGATGTGATCAAGAGCCTGATCCTGGTTGTCAGGGGACAGTTCTCTACTGATGAACTGGTCGCCGAGGTGGAGAAGAGGAACAGGTGCTGCATCCTGCCACCCTCATGTCCCTAAACACTACAGCAAAAAAAAATATTTAATCAAAATAGACTCTCGAGTAATTTTGTGTTTCCATTCCTGAGTTTGAACTGAACTTAGAAATGGTTCATCATCAGGAGCGCAGATGTGTCAACCTGGCTGAAATAGAATTTACAAATTCTTTTCTTTTTTTTAATTTGCTTGGCACACCAGATGGGTGGAATTTGCCAAATAGGATAATGAGTGCCAGAAAGTTGGACTACTTGAAAGTCAGTTTATTACACTATTCTGTGACAGGCAATTTATCTGACACTATTGGACTGTAGGGTGCAATGTAGGGAAGTTTGTGCTTTGCTTAATAACACACTACAGTCGTATTATTAGTTGACAAGTAATGTAACAAATTACCATGTCAGTTTTATTAATATTACAGTTACCGATCAAAAAAGCTAAGTCATTACTTTTGTTATCACCCCCTATAAACATGAGATTGAAAATTAATTCTCCTCAGAAGTCATCGTTCTCTCACAGTAACCTAGATTAGATAAAAAAAAATAGCAGTAAAAGTTTCCTTTCTCTGTTTGGAAGTATTCCCACTACTTTGATTTTCATCAAGCAAAAGGGTGCCAAGAACATTGGCGATGAACATTATTTGGTTTCCCTGATCATTCACAGGAGAGGTGACTGAGTCATCCTCATTTTTGAAGCTGAGAGAGGAAGAGGAGGATGAAACTGTCAGTTTTGTAGGTGTGATGAAAAAGTAATAGAACGAGTCGTATAACGAATTATTGTTTCTAGGCAATAGTAAGTGAAGTAATAGCATTACATTTGAAACGAATAACAAGTAATGAGTAATCTTTTACTATTTCTGAGTACCAAGCCCAACACTGGTCCCATGGTGGGAAACCTCATCCATCTGTTGCTCCAAGAAGGATAAAACAAACACTAAGAATTTGACTTCTGTTCAACCCAGGTCTGAGAAGCTGTTTGAGCAGCCGTAGAGAATCTCATCATCCTTTCCCCTCTCTGTTTCATAGACTGAAGCTGCTGCTGCCCTGGCTGGAGGCTCGCATCCATGAAGGCTGTGAGGAGCCCGCTACCCATAATGCCCTGGCCAAGATCTACATCGACAGCAACAACAACCCCGAGCGCTTCCTGAGGGAGAACCCCTACTATGACAGCCGTGTGGTGGGAAAGTACTGCGAGAAGAGAGACCCCCACCTGGCCTGTGTGGCCTACGAGAGAGGACAGTGTGACCAGGAACTCATCAATGTGAGGATGGATTGATGTACCAGTCTGTCTCTATCTCTATATCCAAGTGTCTCTCGCTGTTTGCCTCTACCTATATCCCTCTCTACCTCTATTTTTTTTTTTTGGATCTATTGCCGCAGTGTAGCAGGAAGCATTGTGATTTGTCTGTTTTGTTCTCCAGGTCTGCAATGAGAACTCCCTGTTCAAGAGCCTGTCTCGCTACCTGGTTCGCCGCAAAGACCCTGAGCTGTGGGCCAGCGTGCTGCTGGAGACCAACCCCTTCAGACGACCACTTATCGACCAGGTAAAGGATAGACCAGACAAGTGTTCATTCGGCTCAGTACACCTGTCTGGTGCCGCTCTAACCTTCTGTTTCCTCGTCTCTGTTCTCAGGTGGTCCAGACAGCGCTGTCAGAGACCCAGGACCCAGAGGAAGTATCGGTCACAGTCAAGGCCTTCATGACCGCCGACCTGCCCAACGAGCTCATTGAACTGCTGGAGAAGATTGTGCTGGACAACTCCGTCTTCAGTGAACACAGGTGCTCAGCAGCTACGTCTCTTGACCAAGAGAATGAGATACTTTTTTTAGTATGTTAAGTGTGTCATTTCAAAATGTGCTGAATGCTCTTGGTCTTCTCCTCTGTCCCACAGAAATCTGCAGAACCTGCTGATCCTGACAGCAATCAAGGCCGACCGCACCCGTGTGATGGAGTACATCAACAGGCTAGACAACTATGACGCCCCTGACATCGCTAACATCGCCATCAGCAACGAGCTCTTTGAGGAGGCCTTCGCCATCTTCAGGAAGTTTGACGTCAACACCTCTGCTGTGCAGGTCAGCCATTTGCTCTTTACCAACTAGCCCAATACCGTCTCGATAGAAGTTCTGAATCAGCCATTTTCTTTGTTTTTGTGTTGTTTTGAGGCAGTCCTTAGTATAACTTTATGATCTCCCTTGTTTTTGGTTCCCAGGTGCTGATTGAGCATATTAGCAACCTGGACCGGGCCTATGAGTTTGCGGAGCGCTGCAATGAGCCGGCTGTGTGGAGCCAGCTGGCCAAGGCTCAGCTGCAGAAGGGCCTGGTTAAGGAGGCCATTGACTCCTACATCAAGGCCGATGACCCCTCTGCATACATGGAGGTGGTACAGGCTGCTGATCAGAGTGGTAAGGATGGGGGAACAGACTGGTTTGGCACAACTTGAAAAAGGGGGTGGAGAAAAAGCAGTGGGGAAGGATGAGAGTTTATTCCTTATTGTCTAAGGCTGTGATCACACTATTCCACTTTTTTCAACTGCCAGTACCTTTTTTACATTACAATACAGTAAGTGGGGGAGTGGCCATGAGGCGGATGGAAAGCATCTGCTTTCAAGAAAGTGCTGAGCCTGCCTTCTTTTTAGCAGAGCAGAGGTCTTTCTAAAGGCAATCGGTTCACTTTTTGTGAGCTGATTAATCACTATGAACTGGAGGCAGGGTTTGACACTATGTAGGCAGATGACTTATGATGATTTATGATATCAGCAACAAGAATGAAAATGCAGAAAGTAGCGCTAGAAAAACCTGGTAGTAGTTGTCATTCTGATCATAAAGAGTCAGTATGGAGCACATTGGCTGTGTTTCTGATGTGTTTGTAGTGTCTGAAGTGTTTGTACCCATGTTCTGTTTGCTGATAGTGGCAGCTACTGCAGCTAGTCCTTAAAGAGAAAAAAGTGCACACAATGTGTGACCTTTTTTTTTTTTTAGCAGCATAAAATACAGTTGAAGCAGCGCTTTTTCTACAAAAAAAAAGGTTAAACCCCAACAATGTAATACAACTATCTATGTACCGTGTTTCAGGTAATTGGGAGGACTTGGTGAAATTCCTACAGATGGCTCGTAAGAAGGCCCGCGAGTCCTACGTGGAGACAGAGCTGATCTTTGCCTTGGCCAAGACCAACCGCCTGGCTGAACTGGAAGAATTCATCAACGGACCCAACAATGCTCACATCCAACAGGTAAGCCTCTCTCCCATACAATCCCTCTGCAGCTTAGTTGTCTGGTCAAAAATCTAACAGCATGTCTTTATTCAAAACATAGGTCGGTGACCGCTGCTATGACGAGAAAATGTATGAGGCAGCCAAGTTGCTGTACAACAACGTGTCCAACTTTGGCCGGCTGGCCTCAACTCTGGTGCACCTGGGAGAGTACCAGGCCGCTGTGGACGGCGCCCGCAAGGCCAACAGCACCCGCACCTGGAAGGAGGTGTGCTTTGCCTGCGTGGACGGAAAGGAGTTCAGACTGGCCCAGATGTGTGGCCTCCACATCGTGGTGCACGCCGACGAGCTGGAGGAGCTCATTAACTACTACCAAGTAAGATGGAAAAATTGAGACACACACACACATTGGGCTGGGTGAAAAGAGGGTACAAAATTGCAGGTCTCGTTTATAATTTTTATAAAGACCTCTTCTCCCTTAGGTGTCACATAAACAGTAATTTTATCGTGAAATAATAATAATAATAATAATGATAATAATGGTGGCCGCCATTAAGCCACCACCAGCAAATCTCAAGGCAGATGTGTGGTCACATTTTGGATTCAAAAGCAAAAGAGCAACATGAACTCAAAAGTAACGTAATCTGTAAGCTTTGCCATTCAGTGTTAAAATGCTGTGGTAACACAGCAAATTTTCGGACGTAGCCTGACTAGACAACAGCTGGATGTTTTCCAACAGCCTGTGGTTAAATCTGCTGGAGCTCAGCCTGAATACTAGTGTGTATTTAAGTTGTGCATTTTCATTGTGCATGTCTACATGTTATTACAAGTTATTTCAGTACACTACAGCACACAGAATTGTACAGTGTTTACATTTAATTTGCCTTATAAATAGGAATGGAAATACTAAACTCAGTTTTTGCCTTAATTTGTTCCCTAATCCATATCAGTAATGCACATAATCATGTTTGACAATACCAAAACTATACACTGTACAGTTTCTATAAAATCTCACACACATACATAACATCCAATCCTCTCTTCTCTCCCAGGACCGCGGTTACTTTGAGGAGCTGATCACCATGCTGGAGGCCGCCCTGGGCCTGGAGCGCGCTCACATGGGCATGTTCACCGAGCTGGCCATCCTCTACTCCAAGTTCAAGCCCCAGAAGATGAGGGAGCATCTGGAGCTCTTCTGGTCCAGAGTCAACATCCCAAAGGTCCTGAGGGCGGCAGAGCAGGCCCACCTGTGGGCCGAGCTGGTCTTCCTGTACGACAAGTACGAGGAGTTCGACAACGCCATCATCACCATGATGAACCACCCCACAGACGCCTGGAAGGAGGGCCAGTTCAAAGACATCATCACCAAGGTACAGTTGGATTTGTTGTGACTACACATTTACTCACAGTTGGTCTACTCTGTCTCTCACCAACCATCGTTTGGATTTTTTTCCCATGTCGTCATCACAACGCAAATTCAGATTAGTCAGGAGTGAGACACTTCAGACCTCTAGACCTCTGTGCTTTAAATCACTGTGTACAGCACTTGATACAGCACTTCTACAAATTATCTGTCATGTCTATTCTTTATTGAGCAGTATCTAATTAATAATGAATTCTAATTGGAAAGTAAAACTTGTATTGTTGTGAAATTTTATCTTCACACCTTAGCTGCAAAATTTCACATTCTTCTTTTTGTATTCAGAACAAACTTCATCATTGCCACAAATGTGCTGTGGGACAGAATCTGTACTTATTCTTATTCTAATAACCTATTATTATGCTTATGCTTCCTGAATGTAGTTTCTGAATCTTCCTCTCCCTCTGCCCCCTGTGTAGGTGGCCAATGTGGAGCTGTACTATAAAGCCATCCAATTCTATTTGGAGTTCAAGCCCTTGTTACTGAATGACTTGCTCATAGTGCTATCTCCCAGACTGGACCACTCCCGCGCTGTCAACTTCTTCAACAAGGTACACCTCAGCCTGTCTCTGAATTAATAAATTGTATGATATGATGCATTGTCTCTGCTGTTTAGAACTAAGATGACCGATGTGCATGTGTGTCCACAGGTGAAACAGCTGCCTCTGGTCAAGCCCTACCTGCGGTCAGTACAGAACCACAACAACAAATCAGTCAATGAAGCACTTAACAACCTCTTCATCACAGAGGAGGACTATCAGGTAAGAGCCCTTCACAAAGCAGTTTCATTGAATTTTCTTCCATAACTTTAATTACTCTTTGATTTAATATCCACCGTTTGTCCCTCCTCACTCATCTTAGGCACTGAGGACATCGATAGATGCCTATGATAACTTTGACAACATCTCGCTGGCCCAGCGCTTGGAGAAGCACGAGCTGATCGAGTTCAGGAGAATCGCTGCATACCTCTTCAAGGGCAACAACCGCTGGAAACAGAGTGTGGAGCTCTGCAAGAAGGACAAGCTCTACAAGGTGCTTTTCCCCATTAAATTTCACTATTATTTTCTGATGTAATGCTTAGATTTACTCCTGATTTTACCATGCTGCTACCATTTAGATTTTGATCATGTAGCAGCCATCACTCCCCATTTTCCCCCACCTTACACCATCCCTGACCCTGTCCATGCTGTATCTCCCCTGCAGGATGCCATGCAGTACGCGTCAGAGTCCAAGGACACAGAACTGGCAGAGGAGCTGCTGTCCTGGTTCCTACAGGAGGACAAGAAGGAGTGTTTTGCTGCCTGCCTGTTCACCTGCTATGACCTGCTGAGGCCCGACGTGGTGCTGGAGACCGCCTGGAGGCACAACATCATGGACTTTTCTATGCCATACTTCATCCAGGTCATGAGGGAGTACCTCAGCAAGGTGGGTCAGCTAAGTCTTGCTCAGGGTGGAATAAATTGGTTTTGGTATAAATGCAGCGGGTCAAACCATATCCCTGTACAACACTACGTGTATCCATTCAAAGAGGATCAGAGTAGTGATCAGACCAAATCTGAATACCATCACACAGCCCAAGTATGTGTCTGTAGTGCTGATGTGCAATGGAGAGTTGATGTCCTCTGCCATCTTTTCTGTTAATATTGCATTGCCTTCCTTTTTTTTTTTGCAAATAATTGTAACAGCCAGCATGTTGGCAAACACTCAAGTGTGATGCAATTAAACCGTCTTCACAATATGAAGATACAAGGACTTTCCTTAGAATGAAGTAACACAAAGCCAAAATTTTCAGGAAGTAAATCAAGAAAAACACTGGTCAGCAAAAAGACTACTGATTTCTCTTTCTACTGCAGATAATCGGTATACATTCTGTTGGTGGCCTCTGTTTGCCACCTATGCCATTTTTCTTTATGGGGAAAAGATTTTGAATTTTATTTTCTAAGCTACGCCTCTTCTTTTCCAGGTTGATGCAATTAAGGAAAAGGTGAAAGTAAATTCCTCTGCTTCCTTGTTTTTGATTTTTGAATCATTTTAGCCTGGAAGACTGCAGTCTTGAGTGTGCATGGTTTTAGTTTTGCCACACATTACACAGTTACTTTTACACACTCACTGGGTAGTGTCCAGTTTCAAACTGAGACACTGAAGTTGTTCTGCGACATTCTAGACGTGCAGTCACTATGAAACTTTTAGTCTGAGGAGATTAAACCAACTGTGGCAGTCTGCTGTTGGTGTCTAGTCCTGGTGATCCTGTTCACTCTAAAGAATACTTGATACTCCTCCACAGTGAGACTAAGACCCCTCTTTACACCTGGCATTAATCTGCATCTTGGGATATCAGATTGTATTCACATGAAGCAAAAATGCATCAAATCTGTGTGTAAATGCATCGAATACGCATCTGATCACCCAAACCAGCTCTGGAGGTGGTCAGAAACACATTGGGCCACATTAACAACAAAGTGTAAATGCAATCTACATATCCAATATAGACACATGTACCAAGTATGACACTAAACTTCAGCATGCTGATCCAACCAGGAAGCACATGCAAATCAAACAGGTCTCAAGAAGCTTGGATACTAACAAACTTGTCAAAAAGAGATTGCTGAGAGAAATCTTGTGTGCGGCAATCTGTTAGTAATAAATATGATTGTAATCCAGCTAAATCATATCAAGACAGTCTGAATATTAGATGCATGTTTGTGCCAGGTGTAAACCAGGCGTTTAATATTATTTAAGACAGCATCTTTGTTTGACCTTGCTAAAAGGACTGTAAACCAGTAGGAGACTGCAACAGAGACAAAACTAAGTAAAAAAGCCTGGAGCCAGGAGTTTGGTTTTTTTAAGAAAATGCACTTTTCCAAATAGATTTTATTGTGATTATTTTATTTTTTACCTTATTAAACCATGGAAGTGTTATTATTAATTGTGCCCAGGTGTTGGCTACTGAAGCTGAAACACTAGAGAACCATTGACAAAGATATGACAATACATTGTCATTGTCTTCTGTGCTGTTGCTGAAAAGTGCATTTTCTCACAGCTACTGACTGTACAACACAGAGAGGCTGTATGTGTTTTTAAAAAACAGCAAATGCACATTTTGAAATGTCTGGTTTTTGAAACAAGCATGTGTGAACCCCCTGCCATTCAGTAGCAGCACTGAGAAGCTAGGCTAGTGCAACTGTAGTGAGCACCTTGGGCTGCCCTCCCCCCCCCCCCCCCCACTGCCTCAGTACCTCTGCCTCTTGTTATGCACGCTGTTGCCAGCTATGTAACACAACTAGCATGGGACTGTTTGTCCTTTTAATGGCTGCGTTGCTGAAATTGTGTGGAAAGAACTTGGAATCACAGAACTAATGTTTATACCCAGAGGTGTGGATGGAGCTGAACCTACTTGATTAAATGAATATCTGCAGGATGTGGAAGTGCACTGCTGAGCAAGCATTTATTTTAACTTTAGAAATAACCCGGACCGTATGCATTTTGCTTATTGCTGCATCTGTCATACCTACTCAAGTTTTCTGAAGAAGAAGCGGCAACTTTTGTTGTTGCAGTCAGATCACCCAAACAGTTAATATCCAGAACAAATGGAAACAATGGTTTTATTTTTAATGGCCTGTGTGCTCTGATTTTAAAGCATCAAAGAGTCAGGAAGGGTAATTTCACAAGAATACCATAATTTATAATACAATATCCCTTAGATTAATGGGTTTGATCACTACATACAGATCTTTCTGTTTTGTTATGTATTTTTATTTGTAGATAGATAACGCCCTAACCCGCACTAACCCTAACCCCACCAAACATTTTATTTTATTTATTTTATATATATATATTTTATGTATATATATATATATATATTTTTATTTTTATATATATATATATATATATATTTATATATTTAATTTAATACTAATAAATGAATAAACAAATAATAAGATTTTTAAATAATAGAAATGGACCTTTAGGGTAAGATTTAAGTGAGAGCCTTTCTACAAATAGATCTGTATATACCATGTCCGTAAACGCTGAAAAGCGTAAGTAAAAACTGGTGGTTGAATTGACCAATCACCTCAGGTTGTTTTTATTTCCTGCCAATTAACAGTTTTATTTTGCCTGGCTTTGTCTGACTGGGTGAAATGTGCTGACAGAGGGTTTTGGCCCACAGGAGCCTCCTACCTGTTAGAAAAGCCACTTGGTTGTTGACACGCCCCTCCTGTGTGGAATGGTCCCATCCATCACTTATTAGCTCAACTACTAGTAACTGTTGATTTGAACTCCTTTAGCATGCCATTTACTTGTTATTCTGTCCTGGCTTTATTCTGAATCTGTTTATTTGTTTGCCTTGCAGGTAGATAAGTTAGAAACCTCAGAGTCCGTAAGGAAAGAGGAGGAGCAGGCAACAGAGACACAACCCATCGTCTATGGTAAGAAAAACTGCTTGCCACCCTGAACTGCTTAATACCCATCACAGCAGTAGCTGTGTTTCTTCATATGACACTTTTTGGCACCTAGATTATACAGGCTTCCCACTGCTCAGAATATCTGGAATATCATGGAATTTAGATAGGTGTATTCCAGACAGGGAAAGGTAGGGAATTTGATACATTTCTCTGGGGAAGTCAGGGAATATCAGGGAATTTTACAAATGGGTCACTACACAGGAATATACCAGAATGGATTTCACATCTTATTTAACACATTCATTGCATTAGACGGTGGTTTTCAGCTGCAAGGCCAACTTGAGTGGAAACCAGACTGTTCACCCTGCAAGAATTTTTCTCAGCTGAAAAACATTAACAAACCAGCAAGGAATAACATTTTTTTAGGTCATGGAAGCGATCCGAGTTAGTTACGAAAAGTCATGGAATTCAGCATCAAGGCCATGATCGTAACCCTGATAAGAAAAATGACCGTGCTGCTGATTTTACGTCTAAACCTTTTGTTTTTCTGTGCGTGTTGCAGGCACACCCCAGCTGATGCTGACAGCCGGCCCCAGCGTACCTGTGGCCCCTCAGCAAGCCTACGGCTACGGGTACCAGGCGCCTGCAGGATACGGTCAGCCGCCGCCGGCCCAGCCAGGCTTTGGCTATGGCATGTAAAGCCCCGCCCCCCCACCCCCCTCTCTCCTCCACGTGCAGGCTGGAGCTACCATCCATCCATCTCTCCCACAGTCCTTCACCAGCCCATTATTGTCTTTCTGCCCTCCACTGGGGGGGATAATACCGACAAGCAGTTTGTTTTTGTTTTTTTACTTTTTTTTTCTTCCTTTGAAACTGTCATGAAGGACTCCATTTTATTTCTATTGTCAAAGAAAAAGATCGAATCACAAGGATTAATTTTTCACATTCCGTATTTACTAGATTATTATTTTTTGTCTATTTTATTTGAATGGGAAATGGTTTATGTACAATGGGGGGCTTGTGGGAAGAGCAAGTCCTCTTCTCAATTTAAAAGAAAAAAAAAAAAAGGTCTGTTGTGAAGCATCTGATTTGCACTCTGTAGTGAGAAGAAATTAATGTAGAACCTCTTCATTTTGATGTGTGTGAGCAGCTTCTTCTGTCCGACTGTAAAATGCATTTAATTATTGTATATTCAGAAACAAAAAAAGAAATGCTACAATGTTCTTCTATATTTGAACATGAGACTGCCGCTTCCTTGACCACAAACCAGAAACACTACGTCATACCAGTCATGTCCCTACACACTTGGGGAGGGGGCTGCTTCTTGACAAGAAAACCCAAGAGAGTATTTTAACACGACATACACGATTTCCAAAAAAAATCTTTTATCCTTCCCAACAAAGCCTATGCAGGAATCTTCAGTTGGACTGTGTGGAAACAAATTTGCATTCAGATGACCTTTCCATGTGCTTTAAATATTGCTCTTGTGTGGGACCATTCCATCTCAGGAGGGATTGCAGACCTGTATGTATTTGACTAACCTGCCCCACGCCCCCTCTTTGTGCTGCGGTTTGTTCATGCTGGATATTGTGGAGTTTTAGGTCACTGTTGAGTGTACAGGAGAGAATTAAAAAACCTAATACCCCTGATGTCCTGCTAAGGGTTTCCATTTTTCCTTTTCAGTTGACCCACTCTGATCTAATTCAGAAATAATATCACAGGACTGTGGTAATTTGGAGTTTTTATCAAAGGCTTGCGTGTATACAGGAAATCAATCATTAACTCCCTTGACCTTATATTCTTATCTAAAATTACTTTAGATTGAAGTGTGCACTTAAAAGATAGTTGATTGTGCATAATCAGGATCATAATGAATGAAACGGCGGTTTTGTTTTCCACTTAAAATAAAAGCTTCTTGTTTGTCAAGAAAAGTCTGGTCTTGTCTTTTTTTACATATGCTGTCATTTTATATTTACTTGCTCAACATGTTAATTATTTATAGTACTATCAGTTTAACACATACATGAAGCTGCAGTTCAGATTCACTGAACCCATGTTGATGTTATAGTGGCACCATCTCATGGCACAAATCCAGAAGTGCAGCAAACTGCAACAAGTGGTCTTCAGTGAGTCTGATCGACTGAGTTTGAGTCATTACCAGTTAGTATCTTTATGCTATATGTGATGCTGGGCAATATGCAAAAAATATCACAACAGTCATAAATTGATATCAACTATTTGCTAACACACAATCATCAAATAGATGTTCATCGCACCTGCAAGTATGAAAAACTAATTCTCAAACAATATCCCCTAATTTGTTCAGATTTCATTTTGTGGGATTTTAATTAGTACTTGCATTTTATCATTAGACACAATTGTGTATCACATTAACTCAATACAATTCTATTGAAAGACTTAAAACAATAATTTCAAAATAGTATTAAAATATAAAAACTCCTAAGAAGGTCATGACAAAGTGCTTCTACACACACACACACTCCCTCAAAAGCTTAAAGTGCCATGCATGGGCAAAGTGCATCATCTCGTGCTAGCTTTGTTTAGTAGTGCAATGGCTGCAGGTACAAAAGTATTTCTGTATGGTTTTGTTCTCCACCTCGGGGCCACAGACCGACGGCCGGAGCGAAGGAGCTGGAATTCGCTCTGTAAAGGATGGGAACAGTCTTGAAGAATAGAGCTCGCCTCACGCTGCAGCTGTGTGGAGTAAAGAACTGATAGGTTGAGTTGAGACTCACCTATAGGCTTACTAGCCCACTTGACAATTTGGTTTAGAGAATTTTTGTTTTGCAGAGACAGGTTACCAAACCATGACACAAGGGAAAAAGACAAGATTGATTCAATAAAAGCCAGATAAAAGAGGGTCGTCATGGTTTTATCAATGTGAAAACGGGACAGTTTTCTGAGACAAAACAAACGCTGGTGTCCCTTTTTACACACTGCCTCACAATTCTTCTCGAAGGTCAATTTAGAGTCTATGACTGTCCCAAGATACTTGTAGCTTTCTACACAGTCCACAGCCTGGTCTTTAATGATCGTAGTATCATAAATTGAAGCATGAGTTCTGAAATCTATGATCATATCCTTTGTTTTGGATATGTTTAGCTCCAGGAAAGATTCATCACCATGGAGAAATATGTGAGTAATATGCAAAACAAACCACTGTTCCAAGTAAGGGTTGGCTGATTTCTAATGGTAATGTTTAAATGCATAAAAACATTATGACAACACAAAAATCAACTTTGGACTTTTAATGAAATCAATGTCTAATAGCTCATGTTCTTATATAAAAATACAAACTCATTGCAGCCCAACTTAGTTTAAATTACAGATAGTTACAACAAAGAAATGGCATTTAAATCTAGTAGAGCTTCAAGTGTCCCGTGACTCTGTCCACTAGATCAGCCGGGCCTGGTCCCACTCCCAGCACGGTGCGTGACCCCGGTGCGATCTGTGTCCTCCCTGCATCCTGGATCAGACTGACAGGAAGCCCCACCTCTTTGGCGTGGCTCAGAAGATCAATCAAGCTCTCCTCGTCGGGGGCCTTCACCACCACCTTGGGCTGGCCGCAGTACTCCCACTGTTTGAGAAGCTCGGGGTTCCTGCGGTGGAGCTGCTTGTAGGCCGACACGGCGGCGTGGGAGCACTGGGCGGCTACCTTCCCTTTGCCCATCTTCAGGTCGTTTCGGACCACCAGAATCATCTTGAACTCCCCTCCTTCTCCCATCACGCTTGCGTCGCCGGTGCCATTCCCCACCGCCGTTATGAGGCTTTTGGATGACTTGCCAAAGCGAGCCCGGAAGTGCCACCCGAGGCAAAGTCCACAGCCCAATCCTGCCACGATGCCCAAAGCCAACGGGCCGTATAGGGAATCCATGTTCTGTTAAACCTGTAAAACAGAACCAGAGGGATGTCACCTAATACATACAGCTAATACAGTTTGACTGGATATAGGCAAAAAGAGATTGTGACAGAGACTTAACATTGTCTGTAATAAATTAAAGTCCTGCCTTAATTCCTAAACTACACCTAAATTCAGTTTACTCATCTTAATATTTGAATAGACTTTATCCTCCTTTTTAGCCTGGCATAAATCTTTACGAGGAAAATTCAGGGTAAACGTCATAGGAAGTAGTAACAATGCAAGTTATATAAAGATATGTTTTTAACATAAGATAACAAAAACAAACAAAAAAAGCATGCTGTAAGGAAAATAATGACTACCGTCCAGTTGCTTTGACTTCAGTAGTTATGAAGTGTTTCGAGAAAATCATTATCAACCTATTGAAAACAGAAGTCAGCTGCTCACTAGATCCTTTTCAGTTCGCCTATAGGTGTAATAGAGGTACGGACGATGCGGCCGTAGCCATGGTATATTTTATATCTAAGCAATTAGAGGATCCTACCTCATATGTACGTCTTTTATTTGTAGATTTTAGTTCAGCATTTAATACGGTACAGCCGCATCTATTAATTAAGAAGCTGAATGACCTTAATGTCCACCCTCTCATTATTGGATGGTACCACTTGTTTTTAACCAATCGTAAACAACAGGTCAGTGTTAATGGTGCTCTCTCAGAACCTAGAACCTTGAGCACGGGAGCCCCCCAGGGTTGTGTCAGTACACCTGTCCTTTTTTACCTTATACACTAACGAGTGTAGAAGCTATAACCCTAACAATCACATCATTAAATTCTCAGATGATACTGCCATCTTAGCTTTAATGAAAAAGGATAGCGATCTATCTGACTACTAGTCAGAGATACAAAGGTTTGTAAAATGGTGTGATGATAACCACCTTGTCTTGAATGTTAAAAAGACTGAGGAGATGGTGTTTGACCCCAGGGGAGTTGGCGACCACAGGCCTGTGGTCATCCACGATGAAACCATCTCACAGGTCTCCTCATACAAATACCTTGGTGTTTTTATTGACAACTCATTAACCTGCTGGAACACCCATGTGGACAGTCTTTGTTGCAGATTAGAACAACGACTGCACTTCCTGCATCGACTTAGAGTTCATGGTGTTGATCAAAAATGTATGTTAGTCTTTTATCAGGCAGTCTTAGAGAGCCTTATCAGATACGGCATCACAGCTTGGTTTGGTAACCTCTCCGTGCAACTAAAGTCCAAACTGGTCCGATTGATGCAGACTGCATGGAAGACTATAGGGGTAAGACAGCATCCATCCTTGCAGTTTACTTACGAACAGGCTACTCTAAGGCAAGCCAATAGGATAGTTACTGACCCATCCCATGTTCTACACACTGAGTATCAGCTACTGCCCTCTGGGAGGAGGTTCAGAGTCCCTTGTTGCAGGTTAAATAGATTTAAAAATTAATTTATCCCTGTGTCAATAAAACTTTTAAATAGCGACAGATAAGAAAAGGACAAGGCCAAGATGGACACTGGAGATTTGGGCAGATCTTTGCTTTTATTGATGTGTTTGTTTCTTCTGTTTGTCTATAGGTGCTTTTAGGAACCTTGCTGTATGTTTTTATTTACTAACATCTTTGTATGTTTTTTGTATGTGGAATGTTTTGTCTTTTACGGCTGCAGCATGGGTGAAAGCCCAAGCCAAATTTTTCACTTTGTGGGACAATAAAGTTAATCTTGAATCTTGAATCTTGAACAAAGGCTTTCCTGGAAGTATAACTGTTTATATTGGTGGTTGCTTGCCTGATAAGTATCTCTGACTCGAGGTCGTAGTGTACCCATATTTTCATTCCACCATGTCAGGGATTTTAGATCTGAGCAAATATGTGTGAATCTCTGTTTTACAGCTCCTAACTTATCTGTCTAATTAACCCAGTTGCCTAAACAGCAAAGTCTCACAACCTAACTTCTTGGTTACAAGTTTAAAGACTTCAGCATCATTGAAAATCGCAGGTAGAGATTACCGAGCTAGTTAGGCTTATTACTGGCATTATAAACACGGCAGGTATCTCCTAGTTCAATAATTCATCTAATAATACTGTTTTAGGATGTCACTTGTATGTAAAACTAGCCTAGTTAGCTTGCTAGCTAGCACCGAGACCGCTCACTTTCCTACCCGAGGACGCTGCTACAGGACAGAGGATATTATTTCACAGGTTATTAGACACTTGTTACTGCATTTCACGTCCCGCAAGTGCCAATTTGGTGGAAGAATTTAGATTAACCGTTTTATAAAACTTGTTTCATACCTGCTTGCCGGTCCAACGTGCTAGCAACTTCATCTGCCTCTCTTCTTCTTTTTTGGTCCCCTACTGATGACGTCACGATACACGAAAGAAAATATTGCATATTACTATTAACAAAATAACCTATAAATTTAACATTCTGTGCAAAGTACTTATATATGTAATAGTTAATAGTTGTATGTAATATTTATGTAATAGTTCATAGTTGTATGAAAAAGCGCTAAAATTATGTATGCTATTTTAATTTGAATGTATGAACATACTCAAATTAAAATAATTAATTAAAAAAACAACCATATAAACAAACGAGTAAAACGAATAAACAAACAAATAAATAAACAGCACAAGTCAGTGAGTAAATAAATAAATTCGTTACTAAATGAATGAATAAACAGAATTGACGAGATTGCTCAACCAATCAATTAATCAATCACTGAATTAAATTGGCTACAAAAATAAAAGAAAGGGGGAGCAGTACAATACAACGCCACTAAAGCAAGCAGACCTTTTCTTGTGGCTTTGAGGCACACGGGGGGAGGAGGGAGGGAGCGGGCTGTTAGGTAAGAGACGGGCAATATGGACAGCTGCGTAATAACATTTCTCCTACCTTCACCGTCAAACGCAGGTGTTTTATTACTTCGTTTACTGCACAACAAACTGCCACCCGAAATGTGCGTTAACGGAAGGACAGGATTCATGAAAAACCGTCTGTGTCTGTTTCCTGGTTTGCTTCAGGCTGCGGAGTTAGAGAGACACACAGCCCGACAGTGAAGGTAAAGGTAACAAAGAGGGAAATTACATGCATGTGGGTGTACGCTGCTTCATGACGTCATTAACTGAAAACACAAACTGATAAAATATTAAGTCTGCCATGTTTTTCTTTCGTTTAATTGTTTTGTACCAATAAAACTAGATAGGCGTCGCTGCGTCTCGCACCTGACTCTTGCTAGCAAAGATCGTTTTTTTAGGAAGATACTCACTCAATGGTGAAAATCTGTCTCACCTTCCTGTCTCTTGCAGTGACGTCACTGTTTTATTGACGCCGCCATACTGACTCCCTTGTTTGAGTCTTAAAAACATACACAGTTACTGAGAGAATGTGCCTACCATCGCTATGTTATCAAGTAATGCAGATTTGGGAGTTTATCTTCAGACTTTAGTGGTGGCAGCCATGTTGGAGGCAGAAGGTAAGGGTCACATCATGGGTCACATCCTTCAAGAACTTAAATCTTTTTTTAAATCTTCCTTTTCTTCTGCAGTCAGGTGAAACGTTTGCTTGTTCATGTATGCTTGTTGTACAGTCTGTAGTCATAATGGAATGCTGTTCAGGAGTCAATATGGCGGTGCCAACACAACAATGATGTCACTGCAAGTCATGGATTAATGTTGCATTCCATGGTACTCGGAACTCGGAGAAAAACGACTTCCAACACGGAAAAGTGCAAAGGAACGGTAGTTCAAGTCGGAGTTCCCAGTCGGAATTATTTTCGCACGAGTTCTCCGACATAAACACAGCTGATGTCACAGCATCAATCCGTACTTAATAAAACTTGATTTTACTTGATATGTAGTTTTTGTGTTATGCAAACGTGTTGTAACAACTTTGTAGTTTCCATTTGTAACGTAATTCAGTTAACTTGTGCTTCGTTAGTAGATAGAAGTCTTTGCTGTATGAACTCGCCTGCTAACATAACTAGAGCTGTCAAATAGCTACCGTTAACGTTAATGGGCAAAGGCTGTTGCGTCCATGTTTCCCGAGAAGACGCACTGGAACGCATTTAGATCGGGGGTCGGTAGTTCCAACTCAGAACTACCGACCTCCGACTTCCAATGGAATGCAGCATAATCCTCCTGCTATTGGGTGTAATTTGGTACAGTAAACCTTAGATGTTTTTTTTGTTGAAGATTATTTTTTTTGGCAATTTCTTTCCCTTTATTAAACTGTTTAAAGTTAAGAGAGTCAGAAAAAACTGTGAGAGAGAGGGGGATGACACACAACAAATGTTCTGGGTTGGATTCGAACTTGCACCATAAATTTCCCAGACACCATGCTTGTGCCATAGCCATTGGAGAACTGGCTTTATGCAAATAGATACCTGAAAAAGATAATCATGGTGTGGGTGTAGGTCCATTCAGTAATACTGTAAGCCTAAAAGTGAAATGGAGGAAGATTTGTTTACAAATTTACAGTACTTTTGTTTTTCTTAGCTAGCTAACTAGCTAGCAGGCTAATTCAGCGAAGCAACCAATGTTAATCTACACAACTACTAGCCACTACTACTAATGCTAGGTAGGTATTGCCTAGGTAATGTTATTGCTCAAATCAGATGTGTTAATAAGACAGTGATGGTGAGCTGACCACATAAAATGGTTAGCTAGCTAGTTAGCGAACAAACTGACATCTCAATACAAAGTCAGTCAGCTGTATCAGTGATGAAGTGATCAGTTTCCAGTCAAAAACAGCTCAGATATTAACCATGTCTATTCCATACTGTAGAGACCACCAAGTCTTAAATTAAGAAATGCAATCAGCAGTTCTGAGCTGTTGTTGACCAAGAGCTGAGGACTTCCAACATGGCCACCAGAGGGTGCATCATGTCACCTGAAAGCCCTCTATATATTGAGAGCAGACTCGGATAGGCCAGTTTCATGATGACATTTTCAGTATCCAGAAATCGGGGCAGAGTGAGAGCTCTCTACTTTTCCTCCTCTCACATGTTCGGCAGGTAGGCTTGATGTAAATTAGTATTGCATGAATTAACAGTGTTGCCTGACATGACCTGGCACAGCATGGATATGAGCTGCCAAGATCCAGCCTATAGATAGTCTGCTGACTGTGAACTGGCATGCCTCTGCTGAGACAGCTGCTGAAAGTCGGTTGGCTGAGAAGTGACAGAGGAGTTTTTCTTGTTCCTTTGCATGTGCTGTGTATTGAATTAAATTATGGATGGCTGTTTTTGCCAAGGTTATGTACTTGAACATGATTAATTTACGTTATTGCCTCAGGTATATGCAGGTATATGTTGTTTTCATTGCACGAAGCAGGGAGTTATGAGTGAATTATTGGAAAAATATAGAGGTCTGCTTTCATTAAGGCTTACTGTGAAAATAATATCGGGATAGTTTTCTTTGACCTCTTGGTTTTCTCTCAGGAAAGTAGGCTATATATATCTTTTGTCAGTGGGGCAGAACCAAGAAGCTACTGTTCCAGTGACAAAAGGTACAGCATTGTGTTTTTTCCTCAGTGTGTTGGATATTGTTATCAGGCAATTGATATACTTATGATGATAAACCTCCTCTTATAATGTTGAGATATTGCTGTGACTCTTCGGTCATTGATAGTTATTGTCTGTCTTTACAGTTTTTCAACACTGAAAATTGTTTGACTGCTGCTCCTGATAGTCGTGACAGTGTGCATGAATGACGGTATAATAACGTGACACTTTATTGATGCCTGATGGGAAATTCTCTTCTCTTATGCCCCCCCCACATGAAGGTCAAAGGTCAGGGTCAGCTACAGAACAGCGTCCGTGGAGTCGGTAGGGATTCAGTGTCTTGCTCAAGGACACTTCAGCCGGGTGGATGTTTGCCAATATGGCGGCTTAAATCTGGGTCCTCATGTTGAAGGATCGTGTCTCTAACCACTAGGCCACCCAAAAAGCTATTTTTGATATCTTCATTTAAAAAGTTAGAGTTAAACTTGGCTTTTGGTATAGCAAGTCTTGTTTTGCCCTTGAAAATAACAAAAGTGTGGCTCAGGTGACATTAGACTCCTCTGTGGCGTCACATACACGCTGCAGCTTCTGTCCTTAAACTGCCAGGGAGAATTTATCACTCTGTCCTGCAGAGTTTATTGCAGAGTGCAGCTTCAGTACCCATCACTGTCTGCTGCATCAGTCTGCAGGTCGACAGTTGCTTTCTTTTTATCCAGATGCCTCTCCCACATAAATTACTCAATGACCTTTCAGCACTCTTATATTACAGGTCGAGACAGAGAGTTACTGATCTAACTTCTCTGCTATGACTTCTGCTGCCAGAGGCCGTGCTGAACACAGAATGTTACCCGTGCCTTGTAGTGATGGGACGGTATGTTCATCTCACGATACAATTTGATATGCAATAAATAAAAGTTCAATGACAACAATCAGTCTGACTGTGCAGACTTATGTTTATTTCTGAGACAGATCTTTCTAGCAATGGCACTGGCTTGCTAAAATGTAAATAATTTTAAAATGTCATTACAAAGTAAAAATAATAGAATTTGGATGGAAAGCTTGTGAAATTGTGATGGTCAAGCGTCTCATTTGTGATTACTACAGCAGAATAAAATGGAGCTAATATATCATTCATTCATTTCATTTTCCTGCCCCACGATGCATATTGTCACAATTTTGTATTGCGATATATTGAATTTCGATACATCATCCCATCCCTAATGTCTTGTACTTTAAGGTGGAATATTTCTACTATGAAAAAAACTCCTGCACTCTGCTACTTGCAATGCAACACCTTTTTTAATTGTAGAGTAAAGTTCCAGTCCAACTGGACCTTCTTCTGATTACGTTTTTTTCATTGTTGAGTCTACTGCTTTTCTCCACCTGGACAAACCTTTTTGGATGTGCGAGTTTTCCACTTGCTGAAGAATATTTCTACCAGCAATGTCATGAATAGCCTCAGATGATGTAGAGAAATGACACAAAAGGCTCTGTCAACCTGAAATCTACTCCTACTGATTCTTCTTACCAATATCCCAGGAGACAGAGACGCAGAAACTCTGAATTGCGTTCAGATCATACAGAATAGGCCGTCAAGCTGGCATCACCCAGCAGGAACTGCAGGAAACGTAGTGTTACGGGCACTCATTATGCGCCTCACACCTATCAGAAAACAAATTCCATCGGTGGGAATAGAGTGACCTGGTGGAGAGCAATGGCCCAAATGTGTTCTGAAATACTTTTCTCACTTCAAAACCTTTTTTTTTAACCCCCCGATAAACACAGTGACACTAAAACTCCTCACAGCGATATAGTTGAAGTCCTCAGTCTCTAGTTCTGACCTGAAAAACGCGATGTCCTGGGGTGTCTCTCTCACTTTTGGAACAAGCCGAGTTCTCTTTGCCCCAATGCCGCTCACTTTCTATGTGAAACCTACTGAGGACTGAGAAGCGTTAGAAGTGCGCTCCAGGAAAATGATCCACTTATTTATAGACTTTTTTTAATTAGACTGGTTCTCTGGAGGTTCGAGCAGGCAACTGATGAGATCTCTCTCTCTCTCTCTTTCTGTCATTTCCCTACGTCTCTTGTCTGCCCGTGTCTCTCTGTCAGTCTGCTCTCCCCTCCCCCGACAGTCCTCTCTCAGTGCGCTATCCCTCGCTGGCCCCCTCCATCACCACACCCCGCACTCAAGTTATGATGCAGTTCATGGGTAGCATACTTTTGCCCTACATTGCCACTGGGGCTCCACCAGAGTTTTATCTGAGCGCAGAGCACGTTGTGGATTAAACACCAGCTGAACGGTGAGTTTACTTTCTCTGCATAATGCATTGAAAAAACAGGCTGCTGACTTAGAACCCAGCTTTGTTTTACTCTTCATGAACTTCTAATCTCTCTCCAATGCACTGGGGTGATGTTTGCTTGACAGTTGAGTATTTGTTGTAACTTATTAAATTTCTCATCCTACAGTTTATTTGCCTTGTGCTGAGTTTCTTATTGTTCCCAGCACGAGCTTGGCTACTCAACAGGTCTGGTGTAGTCTGTTGTTTTGGAGGAAGTGATTGCGCAATCGAGTCCTGGAGCACTTGTGCGCTTCTGTATATCTACCACAAGCCATACTATTGTTGTTATGACACTATTACTAGACATTTATTGTATAGAGTAATACATTACATTAAAACAGGTGTTGCTCATTGTAAAGGACACACTTGTATTCTAGGTGGTGTTGGTTCCTGTTTTGCACCAAATTCCCTGTTTGGCACCAATGTCCATCATTAGTGAGGCAAACAGGATAGTAGACACTGACGCACTTTGTCGAGCCCTTTTGTTGCGCTATGCATTGTTTTCCTCTGTGCTAAAGGAAAAATAATAGGAAGTATTAAATGCCACTGTGCAGGAAGCATGGGCACAGTGCTTTCTTTGTTGAGCATGCGCACATCAAGGTAAAAATTGTGCGATGAATAGCTTTTCTGTTTGTTGTTCCCTGAGAAGATCTAGAGCAACTCTCCAAATGCTTTGCAGTTTAGCCTAATTGTCTGAGTAGAGCTTTTTATTTTTCTGCAAGTGAGTGGCACTAAGTTGCACGAATCAGTCTGCTCATAGCCTCAATCAGTCTGCTCATATCCTCATAACCTCATTGTTCAGTGCTTCTGTGTGTGTATGTGTGTGTGTTTATGTGTGTGCGTGCATGCATGCATGTGCATGCATCTGTGCGTCCTTGGGGAAAACACTTGACACCTGAGCGTATCTAGCTAGTGTGGTCTTCAACCTTTTCAGATCCCTAGCCCACTTTGGCCGGATAAACATTTTGGAAATGTCGCTTCTATTGCAGCAACAATCTGGATCTCTTCCAAGTCATCACTTGCCTTTCAAGTGGCTATCATTTCTCACAAAGGGAGAGGCACGGAGCCAGCTTCCCCTCGCAGGCCTCAGAATATATCTAGTAAATTCCTAAAGGTTCTAAAGAGCCATCATGGGCTCTTGTAAAATCAGTGCTGTGCTGTGTCTGTAGGCTGACAGCCCGGCCTGGATGTATGGAAACTGGAGCCAGAGGCCCAGAGCTAGGGCACAGGATAGAGGGATTAGGCTCTGAGTGTGTTTGTGTGTGTGTGTGTGTGTGAGACACTGACAATTCCACCAGATGGTGAGCTGCATACCTCCGTGTCAGAGTCCCCATCTCACTTCTCACTGACAGATTCCTGAGAGACCCAAGGCTCTGTAGTGACACGCTCTCTGCACATGCATGTACTGTACGTTTGTGCGTATATGTGCGCGCACACGTGTGCTTGTGTGTGTGTGTGTGTGTGTGTGTGTGTGTGTATGAATGAGTTTGAATCTCTCTCTTGTATCTCACACCAGCCTCCTGCAGTTTCTGTACTGTATGATAATATGATAAAACAATCAAAATGCAAAGAAAACAATGTGCATGATTTTACTCTCTAAAACCAAAAAGTAAGATCTTATTACAGCGAGCATTGCCATGTGCTGTCCATATCAATTTCAC
Organism: Centroberyx gerrardi; assembly: GCF_048128805.1. Classification (NCBI taxonomy): domain Eukaryota; kingdom Metazoa; phylum Chordata; class Actinopteri; order Beryciformes; family Berycidae; genus Centroberyx; species Centroberyx gerrardi. The sequence continues at coordinate 23,046,280 of NC_136007.1, forward strand.
CCCTTATTTATGATACCTGTTCCTTCCACTGTGTAACTCTCCTCGCCACCAAGGGAGGTGGACTTCGGCCTGAGTGTATAGATAGGAAAATTAACAAGACTCGCATGTGCCCTTAGTGTCAACATTGAGGCTAATTTAAGTACTCAGCAGGCAGTCAACGGGCTGGCAGGCCGGTGGCAGGCAGAGTGCAGAGGCGGGCATCATCAGGCCATGCACAACCCTGATTGGGTTACCAGTAATCTGCAGCACACAGCACTAGGGCAACACTTTACTACCCGCTGGTCTGTGTGTGAGTTTATGTGTATGTGTTTGAGTGTGAGGTGTGTGGGTGAGACTTTTGCTTTTGCGTTGGGCTCGTGTCAGTTTGTGTGTTGGTGAGCAGTGTGTGTGCTTGTGGAGAGTATGGAGAGTGTGTCGAAGTGCGTTGAAGTGCGTTGAAGGCCTATCTCTTCTCTCGGCAGCCCTCCTTCCCTAGTTAACGATGGCAGAGAGCGGGGCAGAAGGCGATCTACCTCAGAGGCGTCTAGGGGTCAAGGAACAGCACAACGGACAGCTGATGGGTAATAAACATATATAACTTAGTACTGAGCAACATATTGAACTCATGTTGATATAAGAATATGAAAGAATGCAGTATCTACATCTTAAAATGAGAGAAATGTACTTCAGTCCAGGAATGGTACTTGAAATACTAATTATTGCATCTGATGCTGCAATTGCAACATCTTTCGAAATAATGTCAGTATGATAATTTTCCCATAATGTTTCTCTGTGTGTTTTTGTGTGTGCCTGGCTGTGTGTGTGCATGTAATATCCATGCTGTGTGGCCAGGCTCGGTGCTGTCTGTGGATGAGAGGAAGCAGAGGGACAGGGAGGAGCGAGAGACCCTGGTGTTATGGAAGAAACCTCTGCTCACGCTGCACTACTTTATTCTGGAGCTGCTCAACTCCCTCAAAGAGTGGATATGGAGGTGAGACGCCCCACTCCCCCACACTTCCAAACACTGGCCTGGTTCTGTGGATTGAACAGTTTTCTCCCTCTTAATAACATGTCCACTTGAATGGCTGCATGTCATGTTGCAATGAAATTGATATATTGGTCAGTGAAGGAATAGTTCACCTCAGAATGAAAATTCAGTTATTAACTACTCACCCCCATGTCAGTCGAAACTCTGCTGAAGTTTGCACGAAAACCAAACACAGAGTAATTTAGCAAGCGACTTATAGGAGAGAATGAGGTAAATATTAGACTTTCTGACCCAAAGTGTAATTGTTTGGCTACAAAACACTTGGATTATGCTGCACAAGCTGTCTGGAGATATTTGATGGACATTTTTTTAGAGCTCTAAAAACCTTGAATAGTTTCGGTGAAGGCTGAGATGGAACTACAGAGGATAACTTACTCTGTGTTTGGTGGTCCTACTGACTGAAAAGGGTGTGAGTAGGTAATGACTGCATTTTCGTTTTGTTCTGAACTTCCCCTTTAAGTTGTTTAACGATGCCAAAGCTACACTAGAGCAGATATGCAGTGTTTATCTGGTGTGTGTATAGTTTTACGTGTGAAGTAAAAGGTGTTAGTTCTTCATATCATTCTTCAACAAACACAGGAAGATGATGGTTGTGAAGAAATAGCTTCATAGTTCATCTCTCTCTCTCTTTCTTTCTTTCTTTCATTCTTTCTTTCTCTCTCTGTCTCTGTCACACATACACACACACACACAAACACACACAAACACAAAGTGCCAGACAGAAGGTGACCTTGATCGTCTCACTGCTATCAAACCAGACGTCTCCTCCCTCATAGTTTAGTCTTCAGTTGTTGGCCTAATGAAACCTCTAACTCGACTTAGAAGAGACACCACAAGATTTGTTTATCACTGTTTGCCATTGCCCTGCGTTGTCACTGGTGTTAGAGCTGACAAGGTGACGACACAGCCACAGCACTCTGTTGCTTTTGCAGCTTAACCCAGTTATTCCTGGCTGACTGATGACGTTACCTGATGTTACCGCTCCCACACACAGTAAAGCACCGGCGTCGATCCAGAGTACGTCAGTGTTTTCTTTGATGACGAACTCTCCCAGCCCTGTGCTGCACAACATGCTTTATACTCACCTAATAGTCTTTGTTGACATAGAGGGGCCCAGAAGAAGGTCAGGGTGTACGCTCGGGGAGGCCTTTGCGGTTAGCTGTGTGAGGACAACATGTTTATTTTCTAAACTACAAGAGGATGTGGTGAGCCACAAGCACCACGAGCAGTGTTCAGCCTGAGAGAAGCTGCTGTTCACCCACCCTCAAAACACATGCTGTTTTTACTACCGCAGGGGGAGCCATGCTAATACGCTACGGCTTAGTCTACCAGTTTATCCTGTATGTTGATAGAAGTGGTTTATAATTTAGAGCGTATGCACAGTGAGCTTTGAAAGTAATAGGACAGCAACATACTTACTCGCCATACTTGTTTTACTTAAGATGGAAATAGACACACTGACTGTGAAATGGGGAGGGGGGGGCATGCACATTAAGGGCTGTAGTTCTGTAAAAATCCGTCCAGTATGACTACCCTCAAATTAAAGCACAGTCTGCATTTAAACACCATAGTGATTGTGTCGTTTTATGTCCAAAGTAGTAAGAGTATAGAGGCAAAACCTCAAAAATGTGTCACAGTCCAAATATTTTTTGAGCTCACTGTATATTATGCATTATTGTTTTGTAGCATGATTGTTCATGTGTATTCAGATGCAAATTGTGCTCAAATATGATGATTATAAACAATAAAAGTGGAATACCATTCCACTCGAGAATTCGCATAAATAGTTCTAGAGAGCATTAGAGAGATCAGTTTAAATCTGTGAAGATAGATAAGCCATTCCCAAAGTGAGAAACCTGAGGAGCAGTTTTCCAGTGTATGATAAAGATGCACAGGAACCAGTTTCTCCATTGACAATGAATAGGAGACTGACTTTTGTGGACACTCAGGATGTTTGCTATAACCTATATTTTGTGACAACCAGGAAATGTTTTGTTTTTACTCGTCAAATAATTGTGCTTGGTAGTGTCTTACTCACATTCTTCTTTTTTTTTTTTGTTACTACAAAAACAAAATAAAGGGAAGCAGAACAAGTTCTGCTTTCTCATCTCTGGCTTTGAGATAGTAAAGTATATTCACAAATAACTGAAGTGCAACAGGACATGGAGATAACTGTCAAAGCATGTAGTTTCATATAGAACTTAGATATGTTTCAGCATTTGATCTTGATTCAGTATAGCGATTTAATTAGCTCCTTATTCAATCCAGTAAATGGTAAGTTGAACAAGATTTGGACAGTTTGGGGATGGGGTAGGGCTGCACGATTATGGCAAAAATCATAATCACGATTATTTTGATTGATATTGAGATCACGATTATTTAACACGATTACTCATTGACTTTGGGAACATCATGCATTTATTGAACTTTTAAAAAAAAACCATTGGATTTCTTTGAACTTTAAATATAATTGAACTGAAAAACAAAGAAATAAATGCAAATAAATAAATAAATAAAAGTTAAAAAAATGAGATAAATAAATAACTAAAATAAATAATATATAAAAAATAAATAACACCGACTATGTTGTAGTGCACTGTCACAACCTACTGCAAAATATTCAACATATTGGTAAACTATATCTCTATATTCTTTCAGTCAGTCACTTAGTCAGGTAACAGAGGCACCTGACTGACTGATGTCGCATCACATCACGTCTGTAATTTGGGGTCTCGCGGTGTGAAAACAAAAGTGAAACTTAACATACCACAGTCAGTAACGGGGATTTGTAGACAGTAACTTGTCTTCGCTGCCCTACAGACTTTAACGGTAGGTGACTTTAACGTTACCTCGTGGTATTTACGTAACGTTAGTGGAATTAGGTAATTTAACCATGTCGCAGTGCTTCAGTGCAATTGAACACGCACCGTGGGTCTGTACAGTGTTTCCACACCAATGATTTTTTTTTTTTACCTTTCCTGTCGACCAACGGCTCTCTTTCTGTCATCTTCTACCAAGGAAGGTTTAAAAATAAACGGAGAAACGCGCCGGCCGGCTCTCTGTTACCGACTCCAGCTGAAACTATACCACAGCATGTTTGGGCTTTGGAGGAGGGGCGGAGCGGAGCGCACCGTTGCGGAGGAAAGGGGTGCGCTGGATTTACAACACAAGACAAAACGAGAGCAACATTGCTAAACGGAATGAGGCACAAAAATCGTTTTATCTCGATTTTCTTGTTTTCATAATCGTGGGAAGCCAAAATCGTAATCGAAAATAAAATTCGATTAATCGCCCAGCCCTAGGATGGGGAGTGTTAAATCCTTAGCTTAAACACCCAGTTAAACACACTCCAGTCATTCTTCTAATACTTCCACGCTCATACTTCCAATACTTCTAATCTTTTTTTCGTCTGTCCTTCTGCCCCCTTGCCTCCATCATTCTCTTTTCTTCTTCCTCTCCTCTCCTCTACCCAGGCTCTGGCAGCAAAGACAGACAGCATTTGGCTTACTGGTCCTGTTGATCCTCCTCTCCATTGCCTACCGTATTGAAGGAACACACCAGAAGGTGAATGAATGCTATACATGTATAATAAATATTTAGATATAAATGATTGTATAGAGTTGACCGACCTTTTTAGCCTGACATTAATCTTTATGAGGTCCTTGTATAGTAAACATTATTGGAAGTAGTGTAAAACTGATGTAAGTCATATGACGTTTGGGTCTTTTAAGGGGGGAAAAGGCATAAATTAATGTTTATATTGGTGGTTGTTTGCCTTATGATGATCATCGACTGGAGGTCATAGTTTACCCACCTTTTAATTTACCACCACATCACTGATTATATACTTAAGTCCTATCGTAGCAGTGTTGATTCAGTGCGACTGGTAGTGCAACCGTCTATCATGATAGTACGCAGAAAACTCCCCTTGAGAGGGATAAGTGGGGTTAATTATTAACTTTTCACAAGGCTTAGTCTTCAGAAGCCTATGAACAGTTCAGTTTTACCCTAATTGCCGATGTCCCCAGATAACTGAGCAAACTACTTGTGTGTAAACCACGGCAGACTATCCTGTAGATCTCACAAGAACCCCTCCCTATTTTTTTACTCAGTGTTTTTCCTGCCATGAGCCATAGTATTTGAAACCTACAGCCATAAATAGTTTTTTTCTTTTTCAACTTTAAACGGCGAGTCCTGAGTTGCGTAATCAGTTCTCAGCAACCACACAAAACAATTGGCCATGGCTGGCACTGCACTTCCCAGCGCTCTGCCAGCAGTGAGAGAAACAGTGTGTGCTGTTTTTGTTTTGCCGGGTTCCCTGGGAAATGGAGTCCTCCGTCAGAAACAGCCCCCGCAAACCCACCCTCCCTCCCTTCTTCCCGTAATCTACACACTCCATGCTTCCTCCTTAAAACAACCTGCCCTGGCGTGAGGAGAGTGATAGAGTGATAGTGGTAGCGGAGAAAGAGGAAGAGGAGGGGAGAGGGAGAGAGAGAGAGAGAGAGAGAGAGAGAGAGAGAGATTTTGGCCTGCCTCACTTTACTAGTTGTGTAAGAGCTGGCTGCCACCAAAAAGAATAATGATGCTGTTCTTCTGTCAGTGTACTGAACACTCCTACCCTACGGCTCCGTCCTCTAAACTCCTTAACAACAAGCTCTGTCTCTCTCTCTCTCTCTCTCTCTATCTCTCTCCCTCTCTCTCTCTTTCTCTACCACTCACTTGCCCTCTCCCACCCTTTAAAGTCCTCTTTGTTTTGCACACTTTCACTCTCGTACCTACTCTCACTCCGGCCCTGCCGTCTCTCTTTATCTTTCTGTCTGTTGTCTCTCTCCCCCTCCCTCCCTCCCTCCCTCTCTCTCTCTCTCTCTCTCTCTCTCTCTCTCTCTCTCTCTCTCTCTCTCTCTCTCTCTCTCTCTCCCCCCTTGTTTTCCTCTCGCTCGGTGCATGTGTCTCTGCCATGTGGTTGACCGTCCCTCTCTCTGGCCTCCACAGTACGTGCGCTACATGGAGAAGAAGGTGCTGTGGAGCGCCTACTGGGTCGGCCTGGGCATTCTGTCCTCGGTGGGGCTGGGCACCGGCCTGCACACCTTCCTCCTCTACCTGGTAAGAAAACATTTCCCTCTGCGACTCTCCATTACAAGTCGCCTGCACGCTCACACCGGAGCTACTTACTTGCCTGTGCATGTTTATGACTGAGCCGAAATGTAATTGCGGTGGATGCTGGTGCACTGACGCAGGTCTCAAAGGCAGTGTTGATGCTGTTGTTGGCTTGTCGCTAAGGCTCTAATAAGAGCATTATTAAAAGCTTATGGAGGCTCCTCGTGCACTTGTGCGTGTGTGTGTGAGCGAGCGTGTTTGTATGGGTCTGTGCGCGTGCGTGTCAGAACGGGGCGGTGTTGAATAGGCACTGTGGTAGCTGCGCTGTTTTGACAGGCCGTCCAGGAACAAGCGCACTCACTGACCCCTCTGACTGAGTGCACATGAGGATAAAAACACTCCCCCCTGCCCCCTCCTCTCTTCTCTTTCTCTTTCTTTTCTCCTCCCAGCTCTCCTGCTCCCCACTGTGTCGCTCACTCTCACTTTCTCTTTCACTCCCTCCCTCCCTTACTCATTCTCCTTTTCTGCCTCTCTCCTCTGCTTACACTCCCTGCCTTACTTCCTCCTCGCCTTCTCCCTCCCTCCCTCCTTTCCTCTCTCTCGCTTTCTACTTTGCTCCTTGTCTCTCTTTCTGAGTGTTGCTGCTCAGTATTGAAGGTGGGGAGGAGGAGGGGGGGGGGTGGTGGGGCTGTACTGGCGATCAGGGTCCCAAAACATCTGCTTGTCTTTACTGCTCTGAGTCCATCTGTCTGTGCAGTCGCTCTCGTGTCCCCTTGCCCAGTGGAGCTGAACTGGAAACTGTTAAGTGCGTGTCCTCCATTCTGGTGCTGTGGAAAGCCAAACTCTGGTGCTCCCAAATGTAATCTGAGGAGGGGTTTTTTTCTACTCTCCATGTTCTGGCCCAACTTACTTTTTTTTGAAGGTTTTCAAGTAGGATGTCACCATCTAGTGAGCATGACGGCTACTGCAGGTTGTAATGTCATTGGGTTCATGAAGGGTGGTGATGGAGCCGGGGCGGCTGTTGTGTGTTCTTTATAGGGCTCGACTGATATGGGTTTTTGAAGGCCGATACCGATGCAGATATTTTTAGATTGAAGCTACTGATAGCTGATGTGCCGATGTGTTGTGGTGATATTCATTGTTTTTGTGCCCAAACAATTACAAATATTCTGTGTTTCTCCAAGGATTTTATTCTTGTCAGGGTGAAAAGCTTCTGAAACAGCATTTAGACCATGAGACATTAAACCTCTCATTGAAACCCAGGATATTGAAATTCTTGTAGGTGGGTTAGCAGCTCCTTAAGGTTGCTTATGGCAGGTTTCATTGCAGGTTTTACAGACTGCCACCCCTGAAGCTGTAGAGTAAAATCCTCTCACACCACACTGGAATGATTTCTCTGGTCAGACATCTGAGATATAAATAAAAATAATATAAACATATTCACTAGCTGTGGTCAGGGAGAAACCTCCATCATTTTGGAGGTGGACAACACTGACTGGCTCATATCCATATATATCGGGCCACATAATATTGGCCCAATGTATCAGTCGAACTCTATTTCTTTATAGAGGGAACCCTCTCTGATCTAGGATCTGCTTCCTATCCTCAACTGTTAAGCTGAACGGCTGGTAGGAGGCACAAAACTGACCTCATAAGTGTAATTATGCATCTTCTTTTTTATAGAGGGCTGTTTAAAGAGGCCATTGGGATTGTTGAGTGCTTTTGTAGATTTCTGGATGTTCTGGATGGTGTAGCATACAAGACCGAAAAGACAATAGATGGCTGTTGTCTTTTTATATTCAATGAAAGAAAAAAATAACTGGAGTGACGTCAACAGACATGTTGCCCTGTTTTGAGGAAACTAGGACAGGGTCAGTGATTTATAACTGGGACAAGCAAGTCCAAAACACTTGATAAGATGTCCTCACAATGTCTAACACTAACACCTTGGGCTTTCTGCCACTCTTTGCCATCCTCACCTTAAGACTTTGTAATATCCTAGAAAGTGAGGACCTAAGTGGGCCTGGGTGTTTACCAGCTCTTGACTTTAGGAGGCCAACTGTACAGCCTGACTCCTATGTCAGCAGTGGACAGTCAAACTACAACTGACAACTACAATTACCCTGCAAGTGGCACACAGGTACACCATTGGAGAAATCACACATATGCCACTGGTAGTGGTGAAATCTACTGTATCTAACAGTGGGTCAGATTGCTGTTATTTTTCTCTAAACTGAACTAAACCAGGCTGGCACCAAGGTCGAAGGATTAGTAAATACTGGATACTGGAATAAAGATCAAGCTTTGTGGCAACTACACATAACAATAATAATACTAGCTCTGCCATTGATGGAAAATTATTATACCCTTTGTATTTTTTAAGTGATTTCTTCCTTGATTTCTTAATTGTCAGTAAACTGACCCAGTTGTCATCTAGAGTAGACTAATCCAGGCCGTCACCATGAACGGTCAGCAGAGGGTGCCAGTAGTCTTTGAGTGTGAATCAGCCACTCTGTTGTTAAGGAGTCTTGTTCAGGGGTTGGTTGAAAACTGATGCAGTATAATATTGCATCAGTTTGTATCATTGTATTCAAGTATTAGTGTTTTTGTTCTCATTTCAAGGCTACAGCTGAAGGATCATAACATGACGTTCTAGCAAATAAACTTCTTGAAAATAGAAGAGTGCTTGACGGCCTTGAACTCTTACCAAGCAGTTGATTCATGGTTATTTATAAGTACTGTTTGACAATGCACTCAGTATTTCAGCTTTTTACTGCAGTTGGAATAAATGAAAAGAGATGAAAAACTGAGAAGAAATCACAACAGAGCAGTACACAGTGAGTCGTAAAAACCTAACAGTAACATTGGATGATGCTCCAGATATTCTGGTAATACTGCATCAGCTGCCCTCTGGTAATTTCCTCCTCTGTGTTAGAGGTGGAAAGGCATGAATAGAAGTAGGTTATTCACTATTCAGGCCCTGTAAAGGCTCGCTAGTACTCCATTGACACAAAGCGCTCTACTCACATGACATCATGTGACTCTGTGTTGTCATATGACTTTCCATGACCCTCCCCAAGTGTCATCATGCATCTGTCCTTTTTTCTTTCTCCTTTCAAGGATTTAACTGTTTGATTGAGGCTAATTCTTTCATTTCCTCCAGTTAAGTGTGTGGCCACATTTTCCTCTGCCGATGCAGCGAATGCTTGAATGCATGTCACCTATAAACAGCGTACACTCATTGTGGTTGGGTGTAATGCAATTAATGTTGTGTTGTGGCAGTACTGCAGAGCCACCAGTAGAGGAAGGTGGAGAGCCAGTAAAGTGCTGACCATCCTGGTCAATGAGAGCAGAACAGAAGTGGCAGCTCTCCTGTTCCCTGACATGGGCAATTGCTGCCCTTGTGTCTCCTCTCCTCTTTGCGTCCCACTGAGACTGCGGAAGATCATTGTACACGGACAGGACTGGTTACTGGAGAAAGATAAAACCCTGCAACTCAGGCGTAGAGAAAAAAAAAAGCACACTTCCTGGCACATCATCAAGTGTTTTTTATCCAACCGCTCTGAGGGAGGAGGCAGTGGGTGGGTGCTACAATACAGACCCTGAAAACAAAAAAATCATGCAGGAACAATGGCGAGATCTCATTTCAACAGAGTCTGTGGAGGCGAGGATCACTCTACACACAACCCCACACACACATACACACACACACAGAGTCCTGCACCTGCGCATATATCAGCCATGGCGATCACAAAGATCACAATAATGAGTTGGAATGGCTTTAATCCCCACTCAAGTTTTGAAGCATTTGTTTTCTAGTGACAACTAGTGTCACTGCTCTCCATAAATCCCCTTTTAACTGAGAAGGGGTTAGTGATGAGTGTGACTCTTGAAAGCCGGGGAATGCTGTAAATATTTTAGAAGAGAGCTCATCTGAGTCATCCACCATTAAATTACTTTCAGTAATGGCTGTTGCCATTAAGTCATTATGGGCAGCTTGAAAATTGTTGTGCTCAACGTTAAATCAACAGCAACAAAGAATTAAAGTCATTATAATTGAAGCCGTGCACATTGCTGTTTACATAATAGCAACCAGGGTAGTCTTTCCTTTCCCCCCTCTCTCCATCAGCTTTCAGCAGTTTTAGAAGTGAGAGGTGTACATGCTGTATCTTTCTGGGATCATAAATGTCCAGGAGCCGCTGGGGAAAAACGCTGTCCATTCGTGCAGGATTAGAAAAAATCAAGCCATGTTTGTAGCTTGTTTATGACTCATGATTTACAACCCCTTGTCTTTCAAAAAATAAACCAGTGGCTCATCTAAATAAAGAAACATTCTGTAGTTTTCTATATTTGGTTTCTTTTAGGATGACTAAATTACAGGTTGCAGAGGAGGTTTGTGTAGAATATACAGATTTTCCCCAGCAAACCCCCTAAAATTAAGTTTTGGCTCTTGGCAATTACCAGCAGCACAGCTTTAATTAGCGCCAACTATCGCTGTGAGCGCCGAGCAGGTCTGAGAGTGTGGCTTCCACACACTGTCCCCTCGGTCTTGGATTATTGTTACGATCACAGTCGCAGGCATTCCAGGACACACACACACACACACACACACACACACACACACACTGCTGTTCAAGCCCATAAAGTTCACTTGCACAGATGTCGTTATATTGTAAAGTACAGTCCACCCACACATTCACACTCTGAGAACATGTGGGTGAGTTGAGTTGTATGTCTACACACATACAGTAGAGTGAGGGAAACTCGGTCACAGTGTGGCAGTATATCGGACAAAGGATCGGTGTGTGTGTGTGTGTGTGTGTGTGTGTGGCAGGACACTGCCCTGCCCCCTGCTCACCTGTCCATTGTGTGGCTGTAGCAGCAGCAAGGCTTACCGTCAGCGACAAGCCTCTCTACAGCCTCAGAAACAAACAATGGTTCCCCTTCACGTTCACATAGACAGAAACCTGGTCTCTTTGTTAGAGCCGTGACTCACACAGTCCTGCCTGTCTGTGTGACCTACTGTATGTGTGTGTGTGTAAAGTTAATGCACTCAGCAAATTTTCCAGTGTTGATTTTTCAGCGACAGTTATTTGGAGTTGCAAAGTGTGGATTGGAGATGTGTTTGTCCACTCATAGCTGATATGGCTCCGGGGCGGCTCTTCAGAAAGTGTTGAATTGACTCTGATGGGTGTGGACTTGTATAAACACTGGCATAGCGTTGGTTTTTAACACTGACGATTTTGCTGTTCGCTTTCTGTGTCAAAGGTGATTTGGGCATCGCATAAGTGTTCCTCTATTCACCAAAGTGAGAATTGATGCCTTGCGCGTCACCGGGAACATGAGTGACACATCGGGATCAAGTTCAGTAGCCCTTTGAAAAGCTGAAAATCTACTCTTGACTCACCACTGGCTGACGGTAACGGATCCCTTGCTTTAACTTCAACACCTCTTAAATTCAATTTGAAGCCATTCATTTTTAACTACATCTAGATAGTGTGTCAGAGCTTTATCACCAGTGTTTGATCCTCCCCCTAGTGAACAGGCAGTATTACTTACATACCATAAAGATACGTTGGTTGGAAAGTTTACACACTGCTGGTAAGTTACGAGTTAGTATGACGCAGCTGCTTGTGAGGGGAATTGGTCAACTTTACATACAAAATAGCACAAAAGGGTTTTACTTCCTTTGTCAAAAAAAAAAGCAAGTGGTACAATTCCTTTCATTTTAATTCATTCTCTTCCTCATAAGGTTGGAGACATGGATCTGCCCAAATGTCTTGTGACTTACTAATCTACACCAAACTCTGTCAAAGATGAATGCCAGAGAGATGTGTAAATGGGAGTGTGTGTGTGTGTGTGTGTGTGTGTGGTGTTTCTAATAGCGTCTCAATCTTAACTGTCACACCTCAGCCATCCCAGGCATGCGTCTGTCTGTCTGTGTCTTGGAGGCCCCAGGAGTCCTCTTAATACCAAGCACAATAACCGTTCACTGTGCAAGACTCCCTCACACACACACACACACACACACGCACACACACACACACACACGCACACACACAGAGCCCACAGGAAGCAAATCCTAGACCAGAGTGGGCTTAGTGTGTAGCCGGTCTGGAATGGCACCACTCAACCTTGCCAGAACAAGCCAAACCAGACCAGACCAAACCAGACCAGCGCTGGCAGACTGGCATGGAGAACATCAGCAGCTCCCAGCCTAACGGCGTCACTGGGTAAGGAGAGCGGGAGCTTGTGTAGGCAGAGTGTCCGTATATGAGGCTGGTGCGCTGTCCAAGCTTGTTCAGTTTGCAGGTGTTTAGGTGTTTTGACATAGAACTATGTAATGGGATTCTTCCATAAAGGTCACCCAACTCTTTTGATATATCCGTCACACTATCACACACCCTGAGGTGGGTCTGAGTTGTAGCTGCATCAGCCTCCTTTTGCTGTCTACATTGACTTTACCCTGGCAGTTAGCTTTCCTCAATTGGCTAAAATTAAATACACTCAAAGAAGATCAAAAATAGATTTATTTGTGCTTCTATTATTCATGCAAAGAGTGTAGGCACATTTTGTTGCTTTCTCTGTAACCATAAGTTGTTTTTTAAGACACTCTATTCACCTTGTTGCTATGGAACACTGTAAAAAATTATGGTATTCTGATATTGTATGTAAAAATCTTGCAGTCAATTAATTGCATAACGCTAAAATGCATTTTTTTAATACACAATATTATATATATATTATATTATATAATAATAATAATAATAATAATAATAATAATAATAATATTATATATATACAATATTATTATATTACTATAAGTGAATCATTGAGCAAGTTAATTTCATTGTGTGTTCTCGTGTCCTTAGACACTGAAATGAAGGTACTACATAAAAATGTTTGGTTCAAAGATTTCTTATTTGCCTCATACACATTTGAGCAAATATTTTGCCGGTCATATCATGATCTGAGACACGGTTAACAGGAACAAATGAGCTTATTAACAAGTAGAATTACATTAATCATTCAACCGTAGTAAATATAAAGCAACTTATTCCAACAAATGTGTTTTATCACTCATCAATGAAATGTATCACTCAATAATAATGTCAAAAACTGTTATTTTAGTCCTACTCAGTAAAATCATTGCAAATGAATGCATCATATTTACACAATTTCCCTGAGTTCTACACTGTACCATAGCATGTGTACAGTGTAAAGTAGCAGCAAAGTGAATAAACTGTCTTTCTCTCCTTGCAAAAAAAATCTTTAATTTGCTGCTGTATCTAAAAGTATGTACACATTTCATATAAACTATAGAGACACATTTCCTATAAACTAAGAGGCTTTGGGATGAAAAGAGCGAATAGTTCATCTCTCCCTCTCTCTCAGTGGGGGGTCAGAGTGAGTGCGTCTGTCTGCTAGTCAGGGAGAGGTTTCTGAAGATGAAGTCATATGGTGAAGCCACATGGATAAATCACTGGGACTAGCCCCTCCAACCTCCAGCATCTTGCAGTCAGAGTGTGTGTGTGTGTGTGTGTGCACATTACCACCCACTTCTAAACCCCCCCCCCCGGCTCTGTTCCACCATGGGCCTCAATCCAACGTTCTCCTACCTCCCTCAGAGATCCTGACCAGGGCTTCTTCATAACGAAGTAACCTCCAATGTTTGCCTTACTTTGCCTCTAGCAATATCCCACTGTAAGGAGCGGTTAACAGGTTATGCTAGCCGGACCATGTCTAATGTGTTTAAATGGCCCTTGACAACCACAGCGACCTGTTAATGACTGGACCGTCCTGTGGCCGTGGTCACTGAGCACTGGTCAGTTTATGGTGAGCCATTACGGTCTGGTTTGGGGCTTCAGAAGCAACTACTTCTGCCACCATAAACTAACAAGAGCAGTCCTCGCCATGACCGTGGTGGTTGGGACGATTATGGACCATGTCTACTAGGGTTGGGCAATTAAACTAATGCATCAGGGGATGGTGGAAATTCCCTTGCCGATCTTTTTTACCTTGATCTTTAGGCATTTAAAATGTAGCCTATTGCAAGACTGCAATGCACCGCCACTTGTTGCTTGTTCATCAGCTTTTTCATTACTTTAAGGCTTAGGTTCATGCTTTCTGTATGGCTAGACGGGCTGGAGCTCCATATGAGCACAGACGTGCTGTCGGCATACCTTGGCATCCATGCTGCTCGCGCTTCTCATGACGACCGCATGCCTGAAAACTCCAGCACTTCAGTGGCGCTGTGGGAAAATTCAGCTCTCCACACCACCCAACAAGACAGAAACCCCACCGGAATCGGGCAACTAGTTCCTGTGCCTTTGTTCAGCCAATCCTGCTCACGTTGTTTAAAATTTCAGACGGTGCGTGGCCAAATGACGTCATTCTGACCACACGCACTCCATTGCGTCTGATTCGGCGTGAAGCATGAACCAGCAGTTATCCTATAATTAAAAATGTAAAAATGCCCCCGCCTTGCGCTTCTAAAAGCTACACTGCAATGCAAATCATCACGCCTACACTGCGCACACTATGCGTGTGTGTCTGTCCAATTTATGCAAATAAGAATTCCACAGTTATGCACAGGGTCATACACAAAGGAAAGTATTGTTTTATGTGTCAAGAATTTAGCAACCCTAGACTACTGTAACAATGGTGCTGAATCCTGTGGACCGGACAAGATGGTTGACAGTCCTTGTCAGTAGCAGGTTCTCAGCAGCGGCTGTTGGCCAACCAGCTTTCACATCCTCCTTATGTGGGCGCACTGACTCACACTTTGTTCTGCTGTGGCACGGAGAGGAAACTCCTTCGTGCCATTTCCACAGTCAGTGCGTGTGCTTTAATATGGAGGATCATCTTTACTGCCGTGCTTAACTCCCTGTGTCTTGTCTAGAACAAAGATTAAAGGAATACTTTACCACAAAATGAAAATTCAGTCATTATCTACTCACTACTCAAGTCAGTGGAAACTCCATTGAAGCTCGTCAGGTCACCAAACACAGTGAGTTAGCCTAGTTCCATCTAAGCCTTCTCCCAAACTATTGAAGTTCACAGGGCCATCTTTTCACAGCCCCAAAAAAAGTCCATCAAAATGTCCATCAGATTTCTCCAAACAGCTTGTGCAGCATAATCCAAGTGTTTTGTAGCCAAACGTTTGCACTGTGGGTCCAAAAGTCCAATATTTACCTCATTATCTCTATGTTTTACAGTAGCATGTGACCAGAGCATTGTCAGTGAGGAAAATATAGAGTTCACAAGCTAGGGACCACACCATCACTGAATGCAAATTCTGATTTTCGGCCTGGAGTCGGCTGCGGTGTAGCTCAAGGGCGCGGTGGACTCCCCAAGGACCAATGATAGAGAGAGGAGCGAGAGAGGAGCAAGAGAAAGGGAAGGAGGGTGGGAGGGGTGTGGAAGACGAGAACAAAGGCAGGTAGGCTTTTGGAGAAGATGACAGGAAGAGGCAGGTTTGAGGTGTGGTCCTGCTCCTGAACTTCAGCTATTATCGCTCCAAATAATGAGGTAAATATTGGACTTTTGGACCCACAGTGCATTCATTTGGCTACAAAACACTTTTGTGCTTTATGGATTATGCTATATGAGCTGTTTGGAGAAGTTAATTGACATTTTATGCATTTTTTTGGAGCTGTAAAAAGATGTTGCCCATAACTTCAGTAGTTTGGGAGAAGGTGAGATGGAGCTACTCACTGTGTGTTCGATGGTCCTACAAACCTCAGTGGAGTTTTGACTGGCATGAGGATGAGTAGATAATGACTGAATGTTCATTTTGAGGTGAACCTACCGCTCCTTACAGTGATATATTGTCAACAGACACACACATATACTTTAGTCCTGGATCCAGAGTGTGTGTCTCCTCAGAGTCTGTGTTGATGTTCACATCCCCGGGGCTGGGGATCCCACTCGTTTTGGAGGCCAGGCGTTGGTTTCCGCACGCCGCCACAGGAATGCTAGCTATGTTGCCTCCATTGTGGATCCCATCAGGCCGGAGAGCGGAGCCTCGTGCCTCTGTCAGCGCCGGGGAGGATTTTATTGGCATCATCAACACTAGGCAGATCTCAAAGTAGAAACAGTAAGAAGGTGGGACATTTATCTCAACACACATACAGTATATACACACACACACACACACACACACACACACCTTGGCCCTGACCATTACCTTGTTTATGGTAAAAGTTTCATGAGGTGGGACAATGTGTTTTCTTAAAGAGACGAATACTTCCTTCCCTGTGTGTATTTTGTAATTAATTTCCTGTTAATCTACCACTCCTTCCTAAGAGATGGAACATGTGTGTTTGTGTGTCCATGCGTGTGTGTGTGTGTGTGTGTGTACACATGCATGAGAGAGCGAGCTAATGAGACAGAGGCAGCTATCTGACTGTTGAGGGCCGGGCTGCAGATTAGTGGTGAGTCACCTGGACAACATGAGAGGACTGGGCTTTTGTGTAAGGTGAGAAGCAGTGACACAGCATTAGCTCTCTAAAAGAGAGAGAGAGAGAGAGCGCGTGAGAGAGAGCGAGAGAGAGAGAGCAGGTACTGAGAGTCACGCAGCGCTCTCTGTTGGCAGGCTGTCTCTGTGTGTTTGGTAAACATACCTGAGCTAGAGTTGGAAGGCGTGAGCCAGAGGAATATAGCCTTTCTTGGCCACACATAGATTCTCTCTTTGAGGAGTCTCTCTTTGTGTGTGTGTGTGTGTGTGTGTGTGTGTGTGTGTGTGTGTGTGTGTGTGTGTGTGTGTGTGTGTGTGTGTGTGTGTGTGTTTGTGTGTCAGGGCAGTGTGATCCCAGTGGAGAGTCGGCGGGGCGGAGATGAGGCTGGGGAGTATCCAGTCTGACTAGGTCAGTCCTGGGAGTTTCCTGCCTTTTCCTTCTGGGTCACCAAAGATTTTCTCATTTTTTTTCCTGCTTTTGTGGGAAAACATGTATTTAGACAACAGAGACATTTTCTCTCAGATTTTTTTTAAAGTTATTAATCTAGAAATAAGTGCATCTCACTCAAACTGATGAATCTACCACAGTAGCCTAGCCCCAGCTTTAAACCCCTGACCCCGCCTGTTTAGTGATTTGTACAGAAATCTCGTGTCATCTAGAGGGAGTGCACTTGTCCTAGAGACGAAGACATTGCTGTTTCCTGTTGCCTCACACACACACTACTGTCCTGCCCCCCCCCCCCCCCAGCCTGTCCTGTCTTGTCATGTCCTGTCCTGCCCTGTCCCAGCTCCGGAAGTGCCAGCCCCACCCTGGGGTTGCCAGATTGCTTTGGCGCTCCGTTTCGTAATGCCAAACTGCCCCTGTGACTCGAAGCGATAGAACGTGCGTCACTGGGAGCACCCCTCCTACACACACACACACGCACGAGTGTAAACACACGGCGAAACGGGCTGAGTACACAGCATGCGTTTACATTGGCCCACTGTATGGACCTGCCTTTGTTTGTAAGGGGTTAGAGCGTTTCGCTGGAGTTATTGACTTATTTGATCATCTCTGTCCACCGTTTCAGATCCGCCTATATCATTAAGTGTGTAGCATGAGGTAATGCAAAGTCCTTGACCTTTTCCTCCTCATAGGATCCTGTTCACTTTGAAACTATCAAATATTCTGCTCACAGACGATGCTATCAACCTTTCAGACATAATGAGTCAGTGTAAACTGAGCAGCGGCCACATGTAGAAATAGCTTCCTTGTTCCTTTCAGACAATAACTTTGATAACTGACAAGTGTGCAGCAGGAATAGCTTAGTTTTCTTTTTTTTTTCACAACTTTGTTTATTGGAATTTTTAGAAAATACAAAATGTGCAGTAGGTCATACAAAAATATAAATAGTATATAAGGTGAATAGCTTAGTTTTCTTAGGAATTGATTGATGTACATTTATGTTTAATACCTATTAGGTACCAACCCAACTCTGTTCAGCAAGCCAGCACTCATGTTATGACCTGTGACTTCAATAGGAAATTAAATTACCTTCCAAAATAGTTGAGTTAAAGAGAAATTCTGCCTTATTAATAATAAATTATCAGAACATTTATGAGGAAGGGAGAAAGGGAATGATAAATTGGCTGTGTTTAATGTAATAGAGGTGCAATTAGAGGAGTCTTAAAATGATTGACACTGGTAATTGACTTGTCAGTAGTGTGTTGCAGGGTAGAGTTACCCTGCTGATATGTCCATTTCAGTATTTGTATGTAATTGGGGGTAATAGTGTGTGTGTGTGTGTGTGTGTGTGTGTGTGTGTGGCCCGAGGAGTCTCTCTACACTGTGGCATTGTGGATACTGGATGTCTTGTGTCGGGGCTTGCCGAGTCATGAACACGAAGCTGGCAGCTCAACAAACTTTCACCACACACCAGAAATCCACCCTGCACCTCCCCTCCTTCCTTCTATTCCTCTGTTTTCTCACTGGAAGCATAATTAAAAAGACTAAATAAACAGGGGCCAGAAATGTAAACCAGACAGGGCCCCATCAAAGACAGTGGCCTGATGTATGCTCATTCATCTGTCTATCATTCCCACTGGCTACTTGGATTAAAAAAAAAAAAGCAGAGTAGTCCCAACGTTACTGATAAATTCCCTATGATAGGAGTCGTCTTCTGATAGACACTTTTTTTCTGCCATTCTTCATTATTATTGCATGGCCCTCCTGTAGGCACACATACGCAGTGATGCACACCTGTCTACAGTCGTGTGTGTGTGTGTGTGCATGTAACCCCCGGGGCGGTGGGGTGGAGCAGGCTTTCAAACCTCTGTGTCACTGGAACAGCACTACATATTTTCAGCTTGACAGTCTTTTGTCTTTATGTGTCTTTGACCAGGTGCATCTCGGTGTGTGTGGTGTGTGTGTGTGGTGTGTGAATGCACGCACACTGGTTTCTCTCACCCAGCTTTTGTTTCATCTTTGATCTTTTTCCACCCAAGGCCCTCCCGTCCTTGTCCCTTGACACTTTGATTAAGTTCTTCTGTTCTCCTGTATGTTGTGAAATGGCAGGAAGCGGCCGTTTGCATAACACTCCACCTCTGTCATTTTCCTCCTATACGTTCCTCCATAACCTTTCCTCTGATCCTCGACTCAAAAAGCCCTATTTGAATCATGCAGAAAGGGAGATATGGGACACATTCACCCCCTCATGCTAATGAAGCATCTAATTTACAGTGAAGAGCAGAGGAAAAGTTCCACTGCTGGAGGAACTAGATAGTGTGTGTGTAGATATGACATAGCCGAGATACTTTGCCCACATATAGAACGTTAGTCTTCATGTTATTGATCAGTATTTGACTCACTGGTGTCATCATATCACTTTCTGCCCATGCTGTAGGGATCTTCCTCTGACTCAAAACTACTTCCAACAGGTGCACTGACTCCCACTTTGTTTTTCCCTCCTTTCTCTCTTCACGTGCCTCTTTCTCTATTTGTCTCTGTCTTTCTCTCTCTCTCTGTCTCTCACTCCGTTTCATCAGGGACCACACATAGCGGCGGTGACCCTGGCGGCCTACGAATGCGGCTCGGTGGATTTCCCCGAGCCGCCCTACCCGGACCAAATCATCTGCCCCCACGAGGGGGTGCCGGCGCCGGGCTCCGAGGCAGCGGGGGTGGGCGCGGAGGCTGCGGGGGCAGACGGGGCGGCGGGGTCCGCAGCCCTCCAGGGAAGCATCTCTCTGTGGACCATCATCTCCAAAGTCCGCCTGGAGGCGTGCATGTGGGTGAGTGTCCGCCACACACTGGCTGTGCACAGGCCTTCATAGCTAAAGAGCAGTCTGGTGCGTGATCTGCACAGATTTTAGGCTTTATGAGCATTCGTCACAGTGTCCTTGCACACTCGCCACAATGGAGCTGTATTGTACTTAAGTGTGCTTTTAAATATTTTCACTGTCAGGTGAAAACCTTGTATCTCCCAAATGTCAGCTTCTCAGGAACTAAGAAAAACAGCCTTGTTTTCATATTGACCACCATGCATTTTTGAGTTTATCCAGTGGGGTTTTAAAAGGGTTTCATTAGACCAAGGGGTTGTAGAATTTTCTCAACCCATAGAAGAACATGTAATCCTTCAACATGAAAATCAAAACATGAAAATCACCACAATTGTAGGCTTTGAGAGACCCAGTTTTCCAAGGGCAGGGGTTCTCCAAACTTTTCATGCCAGGGATTCTAAAATAGATACGCATATGAATTATGAAATTTTTACAGTCTATACAGTAGGGAGATAACAGTGGAAAAGGTGAAAACTTTGACCCATTCCTTTACTTTCTCTCATTGTACTAACTTCTGCAGTCAAACTATTATTCCGTTCTTTGACCCTTCACCCCATTTTGAGAATCCGTATCACAGGCCACTATCTATTCATACTGCCTTGCTCAAAATGTTGCATTGCACTGGCCCCAGTGGTCATGAAGAACGTTCCATTTAAACTGGATACAAGACAGTATTCACACCGTGGGTGTATTTAAAATTGCTGCAAGTGTATTCATTGACAATTCAGTTACTTCGGAAAACCCCAGCGCCTTACCATGAATTCCCCCCCCCCTGTAGCGTTGGTGGTTTCACACCTCTAACCAGTCTTGTGGCTGCCGAGGACCTGAAAAAGATACTTGTAGTCTCTCTTCTCTGCAGCCGTAGTATTTTTACACAGATTAAACACTTTCAGTCTTTAACTTTTAAGCCTTTTTTAAGGGCCAGAAGTGACATGTTTTCAACGCATTGTGATGGCAACTTGTAAAAATAACATATTAAAATAATGTCAAAGTTCCTCGGGCTCTAGCTGGTCCTTTGGGCTCAGACAAAGAGCAACCTTGTACCTGGGTGTCTAGTTACACTCAGACTGTGACTGGTGGCTTATCAATGACTCAGGCATGTCTCAGAGTTGCCATGAAACCACTGACAATGGTGTGTGCTACTGTAGAGCTGTCATACACACACGCGCACACACACACACACACACACACACACACACACACACACACACACACAGATTCAGTGGTAATACTCCACTATCAGCCTCTTTCCAACTTTCCTTTCTTGTCCATTCTTATAGTCAGTCTCAGTTTATTTTTTTTCTCAGAGTTTCCCTCCCAATTTGCAAGCAGTACTGAGGCGGACTGCAAACAGCCAAACTTTGAGAAAAGAGAACTTGGTCACTGACACATGATATGGGTTATCGTTCTTTGTTATCTGTTTCCCTGTTCTGTGCTCATGCTGGAAGGGGCTGAAGCGAGGGGAAATACAGATCGGCTCGGCTAGTTCTTCACCGCTGAGGGCTTTACAGGAACCAGGCAGGCTTTCCAGCACCTGGCCTCATTGCTTCCTTATTGTTTGCAACACATTAACCATATACACACACACACGCACACACACACACACACATGCACACGCACAGATGCACACACTACAAACTCAAACTCGCACACAGGCACACATACTGTACACATAAAATAAAGGTTTTGTTTGATTTATTGGACCATCATTCCATTATACACGCATGTTTGTATTACAATACTAGTGAGGACCTTCCATTGATATATTCATTCCCTAATCCCTAATCTTAATCTAAACCCTCTCCACTACATGCCAGAAATTAACCCTTACCAACCCTAATTCTAATCTTGACCCTAAACCCAAGTCCTAACTCTAGCCAGCTTTGTAGAGAACCAGCAAAACAGCCTCACTTTGGAGGATTTTCCTCACCTTTCTATCCTTGTGCCGCCTTTTTTTTTCCTCATATGAGACACACACCGTCTGCCAACAGACATACATCCGCCCTCCAACTCGCATGCCCGCACCCAGGCCGTGCACACAACATCAAGCCCTGCATGTTTTGATTTATTGGACCAGCATGTCAGCTTTTGCTGGCTTTTACTTTGGGGTGACTTTGAGTCTCAGCGCTGCGGGTCAGTGGTGTGTTTTGAGCGCCAAACTGTGGCCACACCAGCAGCGGCGCTTTCCTCTGAGGTGGAGGAAGGGACGTGTGTGTGCGTGTGTGTGTATGTGCCACCCGATCCCCTTGGCTTCACCCCCCCCACACACACACACACACCCATAACCCCAGCCTGGCACGGCCCCGGCTGAGGCTTGTCAGCGCTACAGTTGGCGACACCTGTTGCGCCCATGGCTTCAAAGCGCCCACGCCAACCCAGCATTCCCCTTCTCCTGCCCCCTCCCCCCCCCGACCCCCTCCTCTCTGGATATGCAGTGACGGGTGGGTGGTGATGACACCCCACTCCACCAAACCCCGACCCCCTCCCTCCCTCCCTCCCTACCTCCTCTGTCTCCTTTCTCTTACTTCTTCTCTCCCTCTTCTCTTTCACGGTTCCCTCTTGAAGCCTCCCTATCCACCACTGCAGGCCCCTTAAGTGGTCCACTTCAAACAACACCACAGTGCAGGTGGACAAATTTCACCGCCACACACACACACACACACACACACACACACACGCCCGCACACGTGCACGCTCGCAAACAGAGGCAGAGCTATTGAATGGAGCAGCTGCCTGGGAGATTAAGGCACGTCTCCATTATGAGAGAAAACTGGCAGATTTCATCAAAGACTGCAGTGTTAATAAGGGAACAGGGTGTCCAGATTAAAGATGCAGTCTGCCAGGTTTTGGGATAGCACCGCCTCCAGAGAACGGTTGTTTGGGCTTGTTGTCGCTGCCATGGTTGCTAACTACCCACTAATCATCTTCTGGCTAAACCGTCCAGCTACATGCAAGTAGTGTGACCGCGATTAGCTAAGTATGTTCATCTGGGAGAAGGGTTCAAGCTGTGATTTTTTTTTTTGTGTCTGACCTAGACACCCGATTTTCAAAGTAGTGCCCTATGACGGCTGATTGATTTCTCTCTACTCGTGGTAACTTGTTAGAGAGGTGAGAGGGGCTTTAAATCATCCGAATGCCACCTTTAATTTGAACTTGTACGAACAGTATCTTCAACATCTTCCATCACACCCCCCCCTTCCACCCCGACCCTTCCCTGTGCCTGGAAACATTACCGTAATGAGCTGTGAGCAACTCCAAAACACTACATTTCTTGGCTGGTGTTTTCATTGTGTTAATTAAGTCTGTAGCCCTCAGCCCCCCCTCACCCCCTCACCCCCCCCCCCCCCCCACCCACCCCCCACCCCCGTCCTCGTGTTTTGGCGGTATGAACTTGGTGAACCGACCAAGCGCTGAGGATTTATTCCCCTCAAATCACTTCCGTTTTCCTCCCGTTAAGCTCCCCTCAATCACACAGGCTCCGCGCTTTGCGGCTACAAGCGCCTTTCGGCTGTTGGATATTGATATCTTGGTTCCTTGTTAGCACATCCTAAATCCTAAATTTGCCAGAAATACTGCATTCCACATGTTAAAAGTAGATTTGAGCACATAGTTAGTGTTGTGGTGTGTTGATATGCTGTTCAGAAGCGGCATCTGGTTTTTCACCTTCCCCAGCCTTGTGTTTTATATATATCCATCATCGTCTAATAATCTGTGGGATTTTCTTACTCTTAAATCCTTTCCGTTTTATTCCCATTAAGCGCTCTGATCGTACAACCCCAGACGTCAAGCCCCGCAAGCTCCTTTGGGTAGTGGTTATTGATATTGTTGTTCTGTTAAACCCCCCCAGGGCCCGCTGTAACATGCTTAGTATAATAATTATGATAATTATAAGAAGAAGAATCTTTAATGATACAGCACTTTTCAAAACACAACTACAAAGTGCTTTACAGAGGATTAAAAAAACAGATAAAATCACCAGGAGTAGCAATAAAACCAAGGTAAGAAATATAAAAGCAAGGCAAGAATCATAAAAAGGGAAGGTCAAAAACGATAATTACATAAAAACAAGTCTATAAAAATGAGTTTAAATGTAAGTAAATATAAATGTAAGTAAAATTTTGTGTCCCTCTTGGCCTTGTGACTTGACCTTTCTCGTTCTCGTTCTCTCTCTCTCTCTCTCTCTCTCTCTCTCTCTCTCTCTCTCTCCATCTCGGGCCTTTTCTCTCTGTCATCTGTTTTTTGTAACATTGGAGAGGCAGGATGATATCTATGTTAGGTAATATTGTAAACACTAACAGATGACCTGTAGTAAACCTGTAGGATCGATCTATCTGTGTGTGTGTGTGTGTGTATGTGTGTGATCAGGGTGCCGGCACAGCCATAGGAGAGCTGCCTCCCTACTTCATGGCCCGGGCGGCCCGGCTGTCCGGCGCCGATCCCGGCGACGAGGACTACCAGGAGTTTGAGGAGATGCTGGACCAGGCCCAGTCTGCACAGGTGACACACTCCTCCCACCGTCAGCTTCTGCCCTTCATCCTTCACCTTCATCATCCTCTGCCTCTCCCCTGAGCCCCTTCCACTTCCACTCACTTCACTTATCTGCTCACCTATCTGCTCTTTTGCACTCATTTCCTTATCGCTCCATCACTCGCACACCGTTTCCTTTGTAATTGCTTTCATTTTCGTCGCTAACAGTCATTTAGCATCACAGTTCTCACGCTTTTTTCTCAATCAGCCGTTGCAAACACCCTGAAGTGAAATCTTGTGTGTCAAATTCCCTATTTGTGTGTGTGTGTGTGTGTGTGTGTGTTTTAACCACTCACCAAGCCCCACCTCAATGCCTCAACAGTACAGCGGGAATCAAGTGCTTTCACAACGCTCTGACTAAGTGAGTAGCAATGATGCACTCAAGGGAAATGTTCCTACCATTTCCGGCCCCCAAGTTTTGTAATTCCCTGGAAAATAGCATTCTCATATTAAACACCCCTGCAAATGTTTCGACAATGCCTAACAGCTCATTGTAAATATTTATTTTTCCACCCGCCTTGAGAATATGAACGGAGGAGGAATGTAGAGGAACAAGCGGGTGGTTTTGTCGGGGCTTAATCTAACCTGTCTCTACTGACACAGTCCTCATCCTCAGGAATGCATTTCTTTTCCCAACAATGTAGGTCAAACAGTTAGACACGTCAAGTGTAGTCAAACGTCCACATCCAAACATGGCTTTGAACTTTGCGATGGACTCACTGATTCTTATATTTGCAAATAGACTGACCATACCAGATTGTTTTGGAATTAAATTTGTTAAAGAATCTATTCCCTGGGTGTTTTTTTTTTGTCAGAAATCAAGGTGTTAATGAGTGATTAGAGGGTATATTTACCTTTTTAGCAGACACATCTCAATATGCGATTAGCAGCAGTCAGCTTCCAACAGCAGCTGAGATGAGGATCTACTCTCAGCACACTGTCTTTGATAATTCAGTAATTACAAAAGGCAAAATTACTTGAAAAGAATGTCCTTGGACTCAAAATAAAAAAAAATATTGCCTCAGTCCACTAGGCCATATGTGTTAGAACTGAGAGACAACTCATTGGCTGATTTTTTTCCCCTTGTTTTTTAATTTAAAAAGAGAGATTTTACAACGCAGCCCCTGAAATAAGTTACTTCTTAAAGAGCAAATCAGCACTAAATCACGTTTTATGAGCTGTAACCACGGTCGTATGGCTTCTATATGGTGAATAGCATTAATCCTGTACTTAATTTCAAAATTTTTCAAGTTCAGTCCTTCATCTGCTTCTAGGGGCAGAAAATCGTCGTTGCACTGCTCTCTATGGGCTGAAACTTTCACGTGTTGCACATCCAGCCACAGCTCAGTCAGTGATATCAAGGCACATATTTTGCCTTTGGCAGCTTCGAATGCTTTGCGATCAGAAAATTGTTACCGCCCCCCGAGTAAAGATGGGTGATCCGATATCACAGACACACCGCGCTATTCGCTCTTGCTCCCCACAACACTTTTTTGCATCTGTCAAAATTCTGTATTAGGTGGGTATCGGCTAAAAACAATGTTTACACACTTTTTAAGATGGATATTTTTTTGGTGTGTATGAATGATCTTTAGGTAAGGTTTTCAAAATTTCAACGTGAGAGAGCAGTGATGACTATGGGTCCCCAGAAGCGCCAATATTGACGAATGATTCATTAGGTCCTGCGGAGGTGCGTGTGCAAAAAAGGGAGAAATATTCAAAGGTAAATAGCGCATCAAGCAATCTCTCCCATGGTCGGTATAGTTTAACAGACGTGCCGATACACCAACTGGAACAACCGTTTGACATGGTGAGTGTGACATTGAAACGGATACAGCAGGTCGGGGCGAATCAGAAAAATGTTGGCGATCGTGCGAGAAGGAGCCGTGGCACTGGTTTAACAATGGGTAGGGGCACAGCACCTACTGTAAAGGTCCGCTATTACTAACGCCACGGACATCTGGATAGGTTGGCACCGCCCGCAGCCCGGGTGTTCAGACCACATGTGTGAGTCGGGAGCTCTGACATCACCAGACCTACTGATAAAGTGGCGCTTCCCACCGAAAACCCAGAGAAAACAGCAGACGGAGCGTGCGGAGGAGCGGGACAGGCGGCTGGCGTGGGGAGGAGAGGCTTCTGTCTCCCTGCTCATCTCCACTTCGATGAGCAGGGAGAGATCCTGCGCGTGTCCTCTCCAAACAAACAGCGTGACGTGGAAGGAGCATCGCCTGCTCATCTCGCATCCGCCTGAAGGAAGGAGCGCTGAAGTGACGCTGCATGTGCATCTCTCTCTCTCTCTCTCTCTCTCTCTCTCTCTCTTTCTCTCTCTCTCTGACTTTCTGTTTCTTTCTCTATCCCTCCCTTCCTATGCTCTCATTCTTTCTCACTTTGCCTCCCACTGTGCATTGCTCTCTCTCTTTCTCTCCCCCCCCCCCCCCCCTCTCTCTCTCTCTCTCTCTCTCCCTCTCTCTCCCTCTCTCTCTCTGATGATATCTGGTCTGGCAGCCTTGTGTATGTATGTGCGTTCTATGTGATTGGACAGCATCTGGTGGCAGGTTGCTCGCAGCCCGGCGCGGAGCTGCAGCATACGGAACCGTTTTTTCCCTCTCTTCGGTGTTTTTTAACCATCATTCGGATGCGCTTGGGGGTTCGCGCGAGGAAACCCCGCGACACCTCTCTGATTTCCTCGCACCTGATTTTGCTTTTACACCTTCCACGTTTCCTAGAGCGGACATGGAGGTCAGTCAGTGGATTTATTTGAAATCTTTGTTTTCATTGACAGAACATACCCAAAGTAGAAATAGACTGGAAATCCACTGGGATCGGACTGGAGGAATTGTGTCACGGGGGGTGTCTTGGATCGTTCAGACAGGAAGTGGTTAAAATTTTGTCGTTAAGGGTGTGACCCTACCCACCCCCCGCCTCCCACCCCTTTGGCAGCAGAGCTGGATTAAGATGCTGACTTTGTCCTCCCCTCGGCTCAAGTCATAGGGGCTTCTAGGTGCCAGCAGCTTGACTTAAACCCGCTGGTATTTCTCTCAGCCAGCACGTGCCAACTTCCTGCCACAAGCGCACGTGATACACAGCGGCGGAGCACTCGTTTTTGTTTTTTTTTCCCCTCTCTTCTCATTCATTCAACACGGCTATTCAAGAATAATGAAGTCATGCCTTTTCTAACGGCTCCAGACGCTGATGTCATGAACATCAGCTCCCCCCCCCCCCACACACTTAAATCTTTAGCTCGGCACAAGAGCACTCGGGGTCCTCGGTTTAGACATAGACCATCTCGGAGGATCCTGCATGGATGGAGTCCATGACTGCTTGTAACTTGATAATGAAGTCATTTCCTGGCTTGCGGTGTATTTTTTATTTTTTCGTCTGGCGCGGAAAGGGTTAACAGGCTGTGAATTCTTGATTGCCAACTCCCAGGATCGTATCTCCTGTAACTCAAATCAGAGCCATCTGCGCTGGGCGTATGCCTGCCTTCCCCCCCTGGCCTACTGCACTCAAAGGCTCTCTGTGCTGTGGTTTGCCCGGCCCCGTCACGTGACTTCTCTGAAAGTGCCCCCTCCCTCCTCCTCCCCCTTTATTTCCAGTAAACTGTTTGAAAGGAGGGGGGTGAGTCAGAGTAAAACCAGCTTCCCTTTAACCACAGCTTGTTAAAGAATTTGTCAACGTGGACTCAGGGGTGCATTTTTTTGCGTGTGTGTCCGGATAGATTTGAATTTTTTTTTTTTTTTTTTTTCTAGAAAGGGACCGTAGCTCTGGTTGCGTCAGGAGTCCTTAATCACTCGGCTTCCTGTGCCAGAGAGAGAGCGAGAGGGCGAGGGCCTGTGAGGAGTTAATGAGATGAACTTTAGCCGTCTTGGTGTCGGGGGGCTCGCGACCGCTCCGGAGATGTGTGTCTTCTGTGTGAAAGACTTTCATTGAGAAAAAAAAAAAAACACACAGGGAGAGGGAGAGAAAAAAATGTGCGTGGGTGTTGACTTGTATATAGGCTATGCATAGATTTTTCCTCGTCTGACACTTTAATTTTCCACATGGAGCAGAGTGCTTTGTCGCTGCCTGCTTTTTGTCTCTGTTTGAACTCCGTACCCCATCAGCACTATGAAAGCCTACCGAAAACAAAGTTCTTGGTTTGCCAACTTTTTCATAGGGAAAGTCCGCTGACAAGTATGTCCTTTTTTTGTGAGACAGCGCTGTAAGCAAGTTTTCAACCAATCAAAAATAAACAGATATAACATTCAATAATACATTTAGATGGAAAACAAAGGAGCAAAAAAAAGACACAAAACCCCCTACATTCAAATAATATCTTCCCTATATCAGTGGAGTGACTGTCAACTGTCAACTGACATTGAATGTGTACATTCACAAACTCAAGGTGCCACTTTGTATATAGAAACTTCCATTTTCCTGTTAATGCTATTTACAGTGGGGCTGCTCTCTCATTACACATGTTAGAAAACTGTCATCTCTCCGGTTTTTCCTCTGGATTTTTCCATTAACTGTTGTCATCACTCTGGCAACGGTAACCGTTGATATTCAAACTATCATGTTAAATATGAAGCTGTCGTATTATGCTCCCATGCTGATAGACTGAATGTCATTTCAGGTCATGTGCCTAATAAGATTTCAATCTTATCTTCAATTAATCATCATTGTGACATCATTCCATTAGCGCTAATCTTGTGACTGACCAACCAGATATTGAGACTCATTTATCTACAGTATATTCACTATTATTCAACCAAAAACACACAGGACATGCCTTATGTACGCCTTCATGTTCAGTACATTTTGTCATTGTAAACCTTACATCTTTTTTTTTTTGAAAGTAGCACATGTACACAACATGCTCATGAAACATGCTGTGTACAAACGAACAAATGAGAAATGTGGTTTCTGAAGGGCAGCGATGATTTGCTAATTCAAATGAGGAGTTGGCTGATCTGACCACCAGAAGTAAAAAAAAAAAAAATCTGAACACATAAACAGAAGATCAAATCTAAGTATGTATTGTTCCCACAGAGGTCGGCTCCATGTGGGGTCATTGCGCAGACTGCTGAGTAAAGCATCTGAGCCGAGCAGCCAAACCTGGAACCAAAGCTCCCATGGTTTTAATGACGCTGCACCCTTGACAAGATCTCCCAAATGTAATTGCTGCTAAGCCCAGCCCTGCAGGCCGGCGGTGACGGGGGCGGGGGGGAGGGGTGGGGTGGGGGGGGAGGAGGGTGGGGGGGGGGGGTGGCAGTCAGCCCTTGGCGAGCTGCCTGGCAAAGATGGTGATTTTCCATAAGCCGCCAACAACAGAGTCTGGATGTCTGAACCCCAGCCATCCAAGATAGACGCTTCCCTGGTCCAGAAATGCAGAAAAGAGGGAGAGTCCAAGTACATAGTCCAACTATAGTAAATCACAGTGTCACAAGTTCACACACACACACACACACACAGACACACACACACACACACACCCTTTACACCCTCCCCTCACCTCTTCTGGGACCCTTTGTTCACGCCACGGTGATATTTTCATTCCCGCTCTCATTGAATGAGCCAAAAGCTTAACTGCACTTAATGTAAACAATGCGAGTGTCACGATGTCAGACGGCGAATGGGATTCGCGGGGCGAGACGTGGGCTGCGATTGGCTCCCCGCGGCTCCGGTCCGGTCCGCAAACACCGGCGGTTGTCAGGTGTTGCCGGCGCAGACACAGTCCTCAGCGGTTCAGCTGTAAACCGACCATACACATTCCTTCCCTCAGACGACCAGCCCAGTCTCCCACCAGCTGAAAACACACACACACACACACACACGCGCACACACACGCACACGCACGCACACACACATGCACAAGGACACGAGGCTAGAATTAAACTAGCAGGCTTGTCCTGGGAGAAACCTTCATGATTGGACGTCATTGGAGGGAGAAATTCAAATTTTGAACCAATCAGATTGAGGCCACCCCCCCCACCCTCACCCCCCCACCTCCTTATTAGGCTACCTCCCATGTCTCTCAAATTTCCTGTCTGCTGGGTTGCACCCCGTAAAAAATGTTGTCAGTACTGTACTGGTTTTGTTGACCATATTAGGTAGGATCATGTGTTGCCACCCCCCCACTCCCACACCTCACATTTTGATTTACCATTATGTTTCAGAAACAGAGGCCTTATACACAGCAATTTACAAAGAAAAGTCATTTTTCTTGGCTGTGCATATGAGTCAAAATATGGTTTTTATTAGTTTCTTGCTGATTTGATATTGTTTTAGATGAAAACGATGTGCTTTCATGGGGCAAATCTGCTGCACATTCAGCAAACATCCATTTAGTGTATTTAGACTTACAAGAATGATTGAATACAGACCACTGACCACCGACAATTACAAATGAAGGGTTTCATTCCAAAACGTTATATATCCATTTCTGAAAACTCTTGCTACCTACCATTCATCAGGCAATATTTGAACAACATAAATGATTCTGTCCTCAAAAAATTAACTATTTTATAAGCAAGTGTCGTAAGATGACTCCTAACTTAACTGTGCTAAACTTTCATGCCAGCAGTCAATATGGGAGAGTGGGTGTCATTTAAAATTTTTTTTGTGTATCTCATTTTGGAACGAAACTCTTCATATACTAATAATTGAGACCCATATTTTGAGTTACCATTAAATCATATGAGGTTATGTGCATTAAAACTATTATGATGAGAAATGTGAGATGAAGTGTAATCTAAAAGGTAGTGAAGGATGTTTTTTACTGCAGAGCATCTACTCTGTCTAGATCTATCCACATGTCTTGTTTCATATTGTCTATGTACACTGTCATATGTAGATATGTTACACCACAAGATGATGAAATATAATTTTGGGCATTAAATTATCATATTTTTGAGCATATGTCTGTTACAAGGATGTACTGTATATTTATTTGTATAGAGATACCAAAGAGATATAATGGTTGCCTTAATAAAGCATCGCCTAAGTTGTATAAAACACATGCTTCATCAAATATGAAGTATATTTAATAAGATAAATAAATTGAGAACTTCACAATTTACCAAAAAGAAGTGGTATTAACACAGTAACTTTATTAACTTTGCAAGGCAAGTGTATCCCTCTTGCTGTTTATGACACTTTCTGTAGAATAAAAATTAGGAATAGAGTAAAAATAAAAACTAAAAGAATAAAAGCCACTGTGCAGGGTTTTGGCTGTTAAGTCTGCATTATTTACTACCAATAGATCAGATTTTTTTTGGCATATTAAGGCCTGCAAAATATAGTATAACCAATGCAGTGAATGTTTTAGAAATACACTTACCTTGAATTTATTTTACCATTGTCATTTTTAGAGTTCTGATTACCACCCAGTCGCACACACAGTTAAAACAATTAATTTATTTTAAGAATGACAAAATAAACATGGTATGGAAGTAATCATTTTATAATTTACCTAGATATTGAATGTATCATCCAAACGGTATGAACCATCCAGCAGCAGATCAGGAGAATCAATCTCTATAGCATTCCCACTGAGTTCCCAGAACTAGTTTAGGTAAGATCCAAACAGATTAAGGCTCCTCTTCCCAGAAAAGGTATATTGGGGAAAAATCCATGTCATTGCTGTGAAAAGAGGCTTTTGTGGAGCTGTCAGGCCGGATAGGGCAAAGCAGCAGAATAAGTAAGAATTTGTGAGTCATTGGAATGACCAAAGTCTCTTGTCTTGTTCTCACATTCCCAATGACAAAGGAATTATGCACCAGAGGTAAGATACAGGCACACTAAAGCTACTTTATTAGTTTCCCAGAATGAAAAAGCATGTTTAGAAATTTGCCTTGAAATTATTTAGATTAGCTACATGTCAGGTGAATCAGTGTATTTTTTGCAGTGAACTTGGAGAGATTTATTTGCTGACAAGATGGTCATGGATTTGGAAAAGCACTTGCTTTAATTGTAAAACACACCTTTTTCATTCCATCAATTGAATAATTTTTTTTTTTTCCTTGAAGAAGTGGTTTATTAGCAGGTGATTTGATGGTCTGTGTGATAAATGCACAAACAGTCAGGCTTTTCCATACCAAATGTTCTTCATCTCACAGTATACAGAGACTTTACACTTTTATTGAGTTAAAAATGGACCAAGTTGAATTAATAAAGTGCAAATGCATAGATAATTGCATGCTAAAGTCTTGAAATTTTGCAGATTAAATTTAAAAGCACATACACATGGATGGGTTTAGCGCAGATTTGGAGTTTTACTAAGTGAAAATCCCTCCAGTGTCCAATCCATTAAAATAAATATATTTTCAAGTTGTAAACGGTTTGGACTGCTTTAATCCTAATTTCTGAGAGTCTAATTATTTAGTTTATCAGTGGGCATCTTACTAAATAATTGGTTGAAGCTGTGTTGAAATAGTTTTTGTTGAGGGCAAATTTAGGATGCTGAAAATACTCCTGTTGTGGCTGCTGCACCTTTGCACTCATTAAAAGATAGAGAGACTGTATAAACTGCTTATTGACTCATTATTCGTTTCATTTGTGCAACAATGTATTTTTAGATATGAAATGGAAAAATTTAATGACAGCACACCTCCATTGTTTGATAAATGAACTTAAATATCAACAGTCAGAGATGATGGAGAAATCTTAAAAGCAGCTCTTGGAATACCAAATATCAGCCTAAATTCCCTTATTCGTTTTTAATTTTAAATTTTAGTGGTAATAGGTCTCAAATCTTGCATCTTTTGTAATCACTTCAGTGATAACATTGCAGCAGGTTTTATGAATTGATTTCACACACCTCTCTGATATTTCCTCTGCCACAGAAATACTGAGAAAAATATATTTTTTAGGTTTAATTGACCCTTAGTTATTTTTCAGTAGCCTTATTGTTTAATCTAATCAAAACAAATTCTCTCTGTCCATCTGATGTTTATCACAAATGAATTGTAAATAATTTATCATATGAAATGCCAGCCACCAGTAATCATTTTGAACAATTTGAATCTAAGGGCCAGTAGTAACAAATAATAGAATTATTATGAGTGATAGTGGGATATATATCTGATATAAACTGCACAATAACCAATAGAAAGGTTATTGAACTGATTTTTATAACTTGTGCTGTGTAGTGAAATTATCAAATCAGTCACTGCAAGGTTTTAGAAGTGTCCTGAAAATAAAGGATGTTTAGTTAATTATGTAAAGTAAATTATGGAAGTACAGTGTGATCCATTTGAGCTAAACATCACTAAGTCTCTAATGAATAATTTGTTATATATTTTCCTTCTTTTTGCTCTTTTTCAGGACTTTGCCACCAGAGCAAAACTAGCAGTGCAGAAACTCATCCAGAGGGTCGGATTCTTTGGGATTTTAGCTTGTGCTTCTGTGAGTAAAATCACACATTCACTTTATTCTATAAAATCCACTTATCCCCCTTACCAGGAGATATGAGTTAAATCATTTTTGTCATATCATCAATCATGTTATCATTCAAAGGGAATGACGATGCTGAATTTTAAAATATGTCACCAAAAATGAAACAATATGAAATGCATTTGATTGGTTTCAGATATTCTTGTGGCACTATCAATATGAGTTAGATATCGCTGTTACAATACAGATATACTGTATATATATATGTATATATATATATATATATATGTAAGGGATTTTTGCCAAAGCAAAAATGCTACATGGACTTTTATGTTGCATCACAGTGATGTTGTCCTCTATATAAAATTATAGATTTTTTTTCTTCTTGATCTGAATTTATACAATCTAAAGTCTAATCATCTGAAACCTTTTTCCAGATTCCCAATCCCCTGTTTGACCTGGCAGGAATAACATGTGGCCACTTTCTGGTTCCCTTCTGGACCTTTTTTGGTGCAACGCTCATCGGGAAAGCAGTCATCAAAATGCACATTCAGGTGAGTTTCTTTTAAGGATTATATATTCATGTAAATAATGACAGGGTTTGTTTTAATATCTAACTGTTCATCAGAATGTCAGAGCAGTTGACACTGAGTACAGTAAAGCACAACTCCATAGTCTGTATTTTTCCATCATCTTTTCTATTCCCTGGACTGTTTTTGCAGAAAAAGAGCAAAACTGTTATTTGCACAAGAGTTTGAGGGTTTGCACTTATCTCCCATATTGTTTTGAATGAGCAGCATGTTAGATAGTGAAGGAAACTCATGCACAGCATCTCCCTGTACTGTACTCAACTGGAACTAAGGAGGCCATTTTGTGCAGCCAAAGTAGAGGGAGTCAACCATTTTGTGAATGCAGCTGCAGCAGCTACAGTACAGTATACAGTACACTAGACTCCTAGGTAGACTACAGTAGATTTAATATTTAGGAAAAGCATAAATAAGGCACTGTAAAAAAGAAATATGTGAATTTGAGATTGATGGAACTCAGCTTCGATCCCCATCATAGTTTCTGCACAGAGATACTTTGTAACCCTAGAACAAGAAATTGCTTGAATCAACATCACCACAACTTCTCCTAATCCTAGAATATCCTCAATTTGTGTCCTGGAATCTGCAGTATGTCAGTGAGTAACGACATGGGACCGACTTACTGGAATTTGCCTATTGTAACAGTAAGATGAAGGGCTAAAAAAACAAACATTTTCCATTCGGCCTCACCCGTAGTCGCAGCTTTACCCAGAGAGCGTTGTCCTGCATTGACCAAAATAAAGAAAGGAGGGGGGTTAACTTAGTGAGTGCGAGTTGGAGCAGATAAACATTGTCTGTGGGAGGTGATGGAGGAAGGAGGGGGGTGAAGAGAGAGTGTAGCGTGGGTGGCACAGGACCAGATTACACCCAGGGGTCCCAGGGGGCCCCCCCTGACAGAGGTGTGTCCCTCCCTGACAATACAACAGCCAGGGAAAGAAAGACTTCTGCACCCGGCTCTCCGGTGGGGCTGAGGGCCCCAGTCCCTCCTAGCTGCTTTTGTGTATTTTTCCTCAAGGCTAGGTCTGAATCTAATGCAGGACGCTCAAATGATTCGGGCCATCTTGCTGGTGTTCAGAGTTGTTTATTTACTGCGGTGTGTGAGGAGACAACAGGGAAGGGGAACATAATAGAATAAAGCGCATTGGAGAACAGGTGACGTTCTCTCCCTCATGGGCCGAGAGGGAACAAAAGGGGATTTCGAGGCTTGTGTGTGTGTGTGTGTGTTTGTGTGTGTTTGTGTTTGTGTGTGTGTGTGTGTGTGTAAGTGTGTGGGCGTAAGCAGCAGCCTCAATGCTTCAAAGCGTGTTTTTGATCCGGGTTTGTACCTGCAGTTCAGGTGTGTTCTCACCAGTCTCCAAGGAGAAGCTTTTTATTCTGCGCTGCTTCAGCCCATTATGCTCATTAAGCTTCACCTCTGAATGTCTGCTATTGAACGGTTAATATCACCTGCTTTGTGACGCACTGGTTCACTTGAAGATGATGGATGATTTTTGAATGGGTGTCATGGAAAGACACATTTGGGCCCTTTTTTTGTGATAGATCATTTTGTTGAGCACAGAAGAGATTTTATATGTGAGCGGCAGTGCAGTTTCATGGGGCAAAGGTGAAAGTGAGATATATTGCTGGAGTGACATTTTCACCAAATGTGCTTCCTGGGGAAATGTTTTGTGTGGCAGAAGTTACAGTGTTGTCATTTCACCTACTGACATTTTAATCTAGTATTTACGCAGTGTCAGTTCAGTGAAAACAACAGCGATTTACAGTGGGATGTCCTGACTTCCACATCCTTATGAATTCACTTCTTGGCCTTTAATTATGAAGGGTCTATTTCCGTAAACTATTGAGAACTAAGTCATTTAATGCTTCCCTTTGTGTGTGTGTGTGTGTGTGTGTGTGTGTGTGTTTGCATGTGTGAGAAAATGGGTATGACTGTGATGCAGCTCTTATCGGCACTATCTGCAAGCAAACTTGGCACAATCAGTTAACTGAAATGTGCGAGTCAAAACCATGTCACTGCCAGTTTCCGAGCAGACAGATTTAAAGCAGGTTAGTCAGCCTTCCTGTGTCGGCCATCTTGCCGGCCCCTCTCCCCATCTTGCCCAGCTGTCCGCTCTATGTGGGCTGAGAGACCAGCAGATCAGTATTGAGTGTATTCATAGGAGATGTGGGCACAATGCACAAAATCAGTATCCAGGTACACGGAACATTACATGGATAAAGTCTTGGTGAAGTAGAAGTTAAGAAGTGGGAAGGGATGAGTAAGAGTAAAAAAACGAAATTGGTCAAAAACAACTCAAGTACTTTATTTATGTAATATTACACAGAATTTAATTGAAAACACAAAACCACAAAATATGTCATGAACATTGCTAATGCCTGTCTCAGCTGACACTTGAATTTGCGTGCTGTATCACCCCGCAGTGTGTTAATGCAGCGCTCCTGTGTCCCGGGTGATCAGACACACACTGAGCTAATATCAAGTGTTCCTCTGTATCATAGCATTGATTTGCCTATTGAACTATCTCATTCTCTGCGAGGCACAGACAGCCTACAATAGTAAATGTCAAGCTTTGTTGTTGTTGCAAATGCCAATAATAAGTTGAGTTATTTTTGCGCTGTGGCCAACTTATAACTGTGAGTCTTTGTCCTGATGTTAGTTCTGCCCAAATGATATTGGTATTCAGCCAGTTCAACCTATGAGGAAGTCCTCAGCCTTAACAACTGCACACAGTTGTTAACCTGTGACCTGGGTGACACATCACACAACCTCACAAAGAACAATGGAGTGAAGCACTGATCATTTAGAGGAATTCAAACGTTCCTCTTTTTCCTTTATATACATACTGCATATTATTGAAGCTGTTTGATGTAGTCATTGTTAATTAATTTCGATTTTTCTTGAGGTGTTAAATTTTAAATGATTGAATTTTCCAAAATCCATACTCTTTACTAGACTAACTCCCGTCAGGTCATCACAACTGGTCTTGGTCCTGATTGTCTCTCCTCATTAAACAACTGATAACATCCTTCCAGTCAGACCAGTTTGCAGTATTTGAACTGGAAAGCCTCCAGATTTACCTCATTTGAATCAGAGGAGACGGTGTTGTCGACCAACCAGGGTCCAGCATTATGAAATTCATTCAATAAATACCCTTTTAACTAAACTACATCTATTTGCAAAACATCATGAAGAATATTTTTCTCATGCTGGGCTCTAGAATATTTGAAAACAAAATGATGAAAAGTGAATAATATGGGACCATTAAAGCCTTCTAACGGCACGTTGAGGACAGCCTACATTTTACTGGATCAAACAGTATTTTTTATCTGTCAAAATGATACAGTAACCTCCAGCGACTCAGAAGTAAAGTAATAGCCCTTGAAAAATCTCCTCAATTAGCTGCCCCCCTCCGGGAAGACACGGGGCTGATTTGAGCCGGAATGGCTGCCAGTCGCCCGTCTGTCCCTTCTGGCCCAGTGACTAAGCAGGAATCAGACTGGACAGGAGCCGGCTTCCAGCCCCCCTCTGAAGCAGTGACACATCTCCTTTGATTCCCCAACCCCTCTATCCATCCATCCAGCCATCCTTTACACACACACACACACACACACACACACACACACACACACCCTTCTGACGATAGCCACTGACCTATAGTGGACTGTGTTGGTGATGTGTCATGGAGCCCAGACTTTTTGTTCCGAGCCCTCCATGACAAAAGGGCCTCTTCATGGCTGCTTTTAGGCTAAAATTGCCAGTCAGGGTTTGGGCATATGGGTGTGTGTGTGTGTGTGTGTGTGTGTGTGTGTGTGTGTGGTGTGGAGGGGGGCAAATGACTGATCAAACTATGATGCATGCATTGCCCTGCACTGCACCCCAACAGTGACCTCGTGGTTCAGTGGCTGATCCGCTCTCTCTCTCTCTCTCTCTGTGTGTCTTTGTCATACAGAAACTGTTTGTGATCGTCACCTTCAGCAGGCACATAGTGGAGCAGATGGTCTCCCTCATCGGGTGAGTAAGCCTCATCGGGTCTCTGTGCGTGCGTGTGTGTGTGTGTGTGTGTGTGTGTGTGTGTGTGTGTGTGTGTGCCTGTGTGTTTGCGCTCACCAAAAGTACCCTGTGGGGTGTATGAACACATGAAAGGGTTAACTCAGAACTTGACGGTTGACAGACCTTTTGGGTGGTAATGTGGCATTGAGGTAATTTATGTCCCTTTGTGGGAAAACCTTCCTCCTCCTCTTCCTCTCTCTATGACTCTGATGAAGGTCACACGGAGCGAGGGAGCGGCTTTGAATTAAACATGGTGATTTTGGAGGATGACTGGTTGCGTTATCCTCTTTGAAATCCTTTTTTTTTTTTTTTTTGCCAGACCTTGAAAACAGGGTGTTTCGTCACATTTTGTTCTCCTTTTGGCTCCTCAAGTCAGGTTTAATGGCCTACATGGTGATTAATGGCTTGGATTTTTCCACTGGAGGACTATGGGCACGGACATGTACAGGCTGCTTCACAGGACAAGATGAACTCTTGTCTATCACAGAAACCTGCCCTCTCCCCTCGCTTCATCTCTCCCGCCGTGCCGCCGTCACCTTCCAGCCAATCGCTTATTTGCTGCTCGAGCTCATGAGGAGCGCCGGCCAAAAGAGAGAGCTGCTTTCTGAGTATTTAAAAGATGTCTTTATGAGTGGGTCGACATGATGTGGCCTTTTTCCATCCCATAAACTTAAAGGCCCCGCTCAGCCCCGCGAGTGTCAGACCGCTCTGGCAAGCTCGCTTACGCTTATTGGCCTGTCTCCTCTGTTGGAGGGAAGAAAGAAGTATTTGAGTTTCCGGTGACAAGAGTTTCCGCGATGGGTATTGATTTGTGTGTCGGTGTTTGCAGTCCCGTCTGGAAAAACAGGCTGCAGCGGGCGTGCAGTACGTGACTCAGTAGCATCAGTGTAGCGCTGAATAAACTATTTGGTGTCACTTAATACTTCGGAGCAAGATGGATTAAAAGTTGTTCACATGAAGCCACCAGACACCGTTTACTGGTTTTGAAGGTGCAGATGTTACCCAAAACCAGTGAGGCCTAACACATTTCAGTAAAAAGACAAAACAAAATGTAAAATTCCACGCCCACACACACACACACACACACACACACACACCCTCTGGGCTGCTTGAGAATAATGGAATCAAGGTGACTGAGCCTCGGAGCTGGGCGTGGGTGCTGATGGGTGCTTTTGGGTGCTTTTTGGGTGCTGTTTGGTGCTGATGGGTGTCCTTGTAGAGGTGCCAGGGGTTGCAGCTGGAAAATGCCCCTGACACACCTGCTGCTGGTGGGAGCGTTGCTTATTATGTACTGTACACACACACACATGCGCGCGCACACACACACACACATCCACTTGCTGTGCTGAAATCGGGCGATGAGATTGCATCAGCTCTCTTCCTTGCCATGTTTTCTTTTTTCACGTTTCCTTTGTTTCTAAAACGAATTTTGGAAGGCTTTGGTCAGAGCTGGCTACCAAAAAAAAGTTGCTCTTTCCTCTCCCATGTAATTTTTTTTAAAGACAACACTCAAATCCAGTCTAAACACCGGCCACATTAAATGGGTTCAGGCAGGTTTCACACTCAAAAAGATCTGTGATCAATGAAGCCAAGTTAGTGCAAGCTTTACAAATCATTACAGTTACATTTTATTCATTGTATTCAAGTGTGTGTGTGTGTGTGTGTGTGTCAGGTTGTGAAAGCTCTCTCCCTGTCACTGTTCATTGAGCTGCAGACACAAGGCGACAGATCATTGGTTATTGACAAGTTTCAGTGTGACTCACAGCCTGGTTGTTCTCGAAGGGAAGTTTCCCTCATTACAACCTGTCAACCGTCCGCTTCCTTCCTGACTGAGGCCCTTCCACCTTCACTGTCGATTCACTCTGTCTCTCTCGCTCTCGCTCTCGCTCTCTCTCTCTCTCGCTGTCTCTCCCTTTCACTCACAATCACACAATCACACACCTTATGAATGGGCGACAGTCTTTAAAAAGTTAACCCCTTAAGCGCAGACGCACAATGTTAACCATGTAGTCACCTGAAAATAAATCTCCACTCACTGACTCACATACATCTCCCCCTACCCACTGCATATACACACACACACACACACACACACACACACACACACACACACACACTTGTCCTTTGCATGCCCTCTCAATTTTTTTTTTTATTTTCCAAATGTCAGTTATACTAATCAAGCCTACAAGTTCTCTATGTGTCTTGTTTGGCTTTTCACACCTTCTCTAAAGATTGTCTCTAAAATATTACTTCCTCTAAACTATTGTTAGCAGTGAAATGTAACAGTATTCTGTGCTTTCTGGGAATCTTATCGAAGCGTGTAAAACCTTGACTTTGTTGGAAGCGCAAAGGAAATTGCTTTACCCTTTACTCTTTTTTTATTTGTAAAGATTTTATATCAAGCTTTTTAAAACAAAATTTTAGTATCTCTCGGTGTTGCATAAACAGATTCTTAGAATAAATAATGTCTTTTCAGAATGGTTCAGTACAGTGTTTCAGTACACTACAAGATTTAGAGCCATGTCTGCAAGAAAGGTTTTATGATTCATTTAGAAAACTTGAACTCTTATATATATATATTTTTTTTAAATCATATATTTGCTATTTGGTGTTGGCTATCATATTTTATAACTTTTTAGCTATCAAAATGCCTTTGAGTAAATGAACAGCACATGGCAGATGTTTTATAGTGGAGTGTTTTTGGATGGTTTCACCTGAAATCACTGTTATAATAAGGCTCACTTTGAATTGAACTTTTTTCCTTTTGGATTTGGTAATGCTATGAATTGTGTTAAATGGGATTTTAATATTTAGATTGAGTTTGTTTTCATTTGGTTGGCTTTGGATTTAGTCTCTTATCCTGTGAAATGAGGGAATAGCCTTGTCTTTTGTTGGCGAATGAAGTGACCGTTGGACTTTGGTCCTGGTGATTTCATTCTCACATGACATAATACAGTACTGCACAATTCATTTCCTGCTCTTTGCTTGTCAGGTGAGCTGGTTGGCACATTAGTAGGACACAGAAGTCAGTATCTGGAACCTCTCAGAGGGCAGTGACTTGGCAGCACTGAGGAGCTGAAGTGTTCGCAGCAGAAGAATATGAAATATCAAACTATAAAATACTGAATCATTGCAAAACGCTGAAACATCATCCAGTTATTGAACATGTAGAGGCTTATTCTTGATGTAACAAGGATTACAAGCTCATAAATTAATTAAACCACCCACACACACACACAGACACACACACACACACAAGATACAGCCTTTCAATATGAGTCCCTCTGAACTTCTGCATAACAGAAGGATGCAAACCGTTGGCTCAAAACTTAAAGAGAGTGATTTTACCTGGTAAATCCCCCACTTTCAAATACTAGCGTGACCTTTTATGAGATATTCTTGCAAAAAGCCAACCCGTAAGTTTCAATAATAGTGAAAACATGTACTTTCAGCGATAAGAACAACAACAAAAATAATCTCTGTGTGTGTGTGTGTGTGTGTGTGTGTGTGTGTGTATGCAGGTGCCTCTTAGCTATTTCTAAAGTTATTGTATTTTTGATTAGTACCTGTATTTCCTATCATAGACGTGAAGATGTAAAGCTCATGAGCTAATCAAGGTACAGAGATTAAAAAGAAACTTAAATACTGGCTACCAGATGCTGTAGTGTGATTGTCAGGAGGAAAATTCATAGTGTAGAGTAGTTTATGTTCAAAATTTGTTATCCTTTAATGTTGGGTTAATATTCCTGTAATGTCTTTCAGAACGGGCGATGAAGGATGATTTCCTCATTTACTCAACAGGGAGTCTCCCAAGATCTCCTAAGATTTTGTTAAAAAATGTGTATTGCAACACTGTGGCACTTTAAAAAATAGCTATGTGGTAATCACAGTTGTACATCATTGCTCATATTACCTCCGCCTCTGTGAATCGTACAAATGATCTTATTTCCAGATATGGGCATATTTGGGCATATTTCTGCTTCCTAGATATTGGCATGGATTAATACTAATCATATGAACTTTCACTGAAATTTCTCACTCATTCATCAGCAGTTTTATTCAGGGAATCAGTTTTTCTATGAATGACGAATGGAAAAAAAAACTGTTACCTAGATCCAGTCTCATAGGAGAGTTTGGGTCTTAGTCTTAAACGTCACAAGGCCCTAAAACTGTCAGCAGTCATTTTCATCACCTCTGTTAACAACAAACGGCCGACTTTTTTTAATAGCTGGAAATAAAATGTAGAGAATAGGCAAACGATCTTTTTTGCATCCCGAGTACAACAAGGAGAACACGAGTGACTTCAAATTTCCATTATAAATTTACAACTCTCTCTCTCTCTGATGTTCCTCTGGAGAGCTAGACAAAAAAAATAAATATCAGGTTTGGTGGAAAAAGAAGCCATGTGCTTTGACAGCTGTTCAATCAACCGAAGTGTTCTTCCCTTTTTAACTGTTTTTGAAATTACAGTCTGTGAGGATACATTAGGATTTGGACCAAAAAAGATAGGGTGTGAGAAATGTTAAACTTGACGTAGAACCTCTGGGTATGTGTATTGTGGGAATAGATTCTTGTATTTCTGGCAATTTGGTTTCACTCCTGTTTTCCTAGGATTTAGAGCATTTAAGGTTAAATCTATAGCCTTCTGTCAGCAGTGCCGGGATATAAATGAAGATAGATTGGCTTTGAAGTGCCATAAAGCCACAATAAAACCCTCCGCAGATCCCTTTTGGGCTGATAACAAACGCTGATAAGCAGGTCGGACAGAGTTGCGTGTCTGATGAGACTTGTTAGGTTTCTTGCGTCCTGTGACTAATGTACAGATGTCTCCTCTTCAAGAATGGTGATGCGTGTCCAGTCATTGTTTAGGTTAGAGGAAAATTCACCGTACTCATATCCAGCAGCTCTTTGATCAAGATCTGAAGCAGTTATATGACAAGGCGTTTCACTGTCTTATTAAAGTCAAAAATTATAATAAT
This sequence comes from Centroberyx gerrardi, assembly GCF_048128805.1. Taxonomy (NCBI): domain Eukaryota; kingdom Metazoa; phylum Chordata; class Actinopteri; order Beryciformes; family Berycidae; genus Centroberyx; species Centroberyx gerrardi. The sequence goes on from NC_136007.1 coordinate 23,089,697, forward strand.
AAATAATAATATAATAAATAAAAGCGTTACACAGGGGCCTTGAAAATCCTTGCAAGTTTGTGGATTTGGGGAAAATAAAATAAAGCCTTAAAGGTTTTTGAAAATGAACGGATAGCCTTGAAAGTACTTGATTTTTGTTTATTAGAATATAGCACCCAAATTCACCATTAAGCCTCAGCTCTCTGGACCTCACTGTCTCAATCAACACTTCACATTCTGAGGAAAACCTTACAATGGAAATTAGACCTGTGGATGTCTAATTTTGACCAGTGTCCTGTCTTACCCCAAAACATGCCAATTTTGAATATTTGAATTTCATCAAACAACACCTTGAAAGTAATTGAAAATCCTTTGATCGTCTAAATGGGTGTGGGAACCCTAGTTACACTTCGGAGCCAGGTTCTACTGCTACTGTGATACCTGCAGGGCAAGCAGACTCATCTCTCACTCTCACTCTCACTCTCACTCTCTCTCACACACACACACATACACTCAGGCTTTTCCCGGGCGAAGCTGTCATAAACTTGACGTCATCCGGGATTGAGTGTGCCCGATCCTCCCTGTCCTCCTCTGCTCTTATCTCGGTCGGGGCTTCGTCAGTCAGCGAAGGTGATGATATACAGCAGGAAGAGCCCCGAACACACATCGCATGCAGTAATGGAACAGAGAGCTTTCCTGTGTTCATCATGCTGTCTGGGCCTTGATAGGATATAAATTCCTCCTCGCACAGATACCCCCCCACCCCTCATCCTCCTTTGATCTGTTGCGAGTGGCTGTGTTTAGGCTGAGTTTTGTTGGCTCGGCCTGGTTTACGCCACATATTCAGCAGCCAGATGAGATGATAAGTGAGAACATAAAAAAACAAAACAAAACATGATGATGATGAGAACAGCGCTGGCGATGATGAGGCCGGTTGCGTTGCCGGGGTGTCGAGGTGCTGATTCACCGTCTGCAGGACTCCGGTGTGTCTGCACCTTGTCAGCGGTGGATGTGGTGGGGATCGGGGTTACAGTAGTTCCTATCTGGGAGAGGGGAAAGCTTGAGAAATCAGTTGAGAGCTGTGTATGTGCGTGAGAGAGTGTGGAAAAAGAGACAAAGTGAGAGAGAGACAGGGAAAATGAATGCATTGAAGGCCCCCCTCCCCTCCTGTTACAGTTTCATCTCATTGTATCTTCCCTTCTGGCTTCACACCAGTATTTTAAATGACTGTACTCAGTAATCCATCATCTTGATTGAGGCCCATCAAATCAGCCTCTCTCCCTGTCTTGTATTGTGCTTGAGAAATCCCTCAGACTGATGTGTCAAGGGAGGGGCCGGTGCTGTTAGGCTCTTGGGGAGAAAGCCATTGAGATGCAGAGAGGAAGAGTCGAGCCCTGAAAAGGTAATCCAGTAGCAACCGGTGTATCGGCGGGGTACGGGCCCCGGTGGGGGGGGGGTCCGCCCTGCACCTCTCCATGAGAATGCACCCATTTCCATGTGAGTCCATCTCCCAGGCAGGAGTCCGTTACCAGCACAAAGTCTGTCACTGCTAGTTTCCACTGAATTTTGAGCGCCATGCGCCTGGCTCATATAGAAACTAGTTTTGTTTCATACTGAATGTGGGGCTGTCTGGGTTGAAGGTGACTTGGTGGCCTGATGTTACTTCTTGAAATCAAATCCAAGTCAAATAGCAAGGAGGGATTTTTATGTCCTCTCTGTCACCGCTTAACTTCATACTGTGTTAAAAGGAATGTGCCAACTTGGAACAAACAAGCTTTGATCAACAAATGTCTCTTTGTGTAACAAATAAGCGGGACAAATATAATGAATACTGTAGACATGAAGTGTTTAATCCCATATTCCATATATCCATTGTAGAAAAAAAAATGTGCTTCCTAAATTTCCCCAATCAATATTTCAAAAATGCAGATGATTCTATCCTCAAAAACATACCCATTTTGTAAGTAAAGGTCTTAAGATGCTTCCTAACTTTAATAGTTACCCATAATGGACTTAACTTTAATACCAGCAATCATTTTGCTAGAGTAGGTGTCAGTGTTTTCAAATGGTGGATATCTCATTTTGGAATGAAGCTATATACTGTATATGCCTGTGTTAAATATTTATGAAGTGTACTGCAGTGCATGCTGAAGCACAGTGTGTACAAGCTTACTTAATGTCATCTCACAAGTGTCAGCATAATGCACTGTAGCAGACTAAATATTGAGCATACCAGAGTGAAACCGCTACCAATCTTCTTGTTGCACAATGGTAAATTGATTGAGGAGGTTTTTTGTTTTTTTTGTCGATGTATTCCTTTAACCATTTCCACCGGGGCGACCTCGCTGCTCCTATAAATAGCCCCCTTTGAGCCATATGAGCGAATTCTTCCCATTAACCCAATCTGCGGAAAAGGGAGTATTTTTGATTCTATTAGTCACAGGGAGCTCTGGTCACCTGAGAAGCCCTCCGACAAAGATGGCATTGATCAGGCCTTTCCCCCCGTGCCCCGCTCTCCGCCGGGCCGAACGCAGTCAGACGCCTCATTTAGGACGACGGGATCAGAGGGGAGTGGGGCAGGACAGGGGGAGTGAGGGATGGAGTGGCAGATCGTGGCCGACTCCCTTTTTATACGGCGTCGTTAAGTTTAACGCGAGGCCCGGCGGGGCGTCCCGTTTTCTCATCTCCCCCGCTCCCATTCTGATTACCTTGGCCCCCGAGCACTGACAGAAATATAGGGGCAGTAACAGTCAGAGAGAGGTTTGTCCCCAAGCCAAAAGGTCTTACCACAGCCATTTAGAATAATATTCAATCGCTCAAGATGACTTATTGTCCAGATCGTATACTGTAGGCCTACTTCTGCGGTTAATAGCACACTGAGGGACTCTGAAGGGGTACACAGCGATCTGAATGTAATTATAGCTTTGATGAGTAAATGTGTATATGTGTGTGTGTGTGTGTGTGAGAGAGAGAGAGAGAGAGGCAGAGAGAGGCACAGAGAGAGAGGTCAGATGCGTGTTCCAGGTCTGGTGTCATATTATGTGCCTCTCGGGTTCAGTGTGAATCCCAGGACTTCCTGCTTTATTCATCCCTGATTCATTTGTTTTGGTCTCCAGTCTCACACTCTGTGCCATACTACACATGCTGCTCGCTCATCAAATCACTCCACCACGAGCTCGGGCCAAGGTTATGAAGTTACTAATGTATTTATTCATCGGGATGGCAACCGACTTGTATGTATTGTATGTTTTTTTTAGGAAACAGTACGCCATTGATTCATTTCTAGAGGGGCTCATTTATCAGGGGAGCACCATGTGACCTCCAGCTCTTAATCAGCATCGTCCACTGCAGTGCATTGTTTGGTAAATCCCATCATCGTCGTTGTAATGCATGATGTCCTGCTTTCAACAGTTGTCAAGAGTGTGTGTTTGTGTATGTGTGTGTGTGTTGCCAGAGGAGTCATCCCAGACAGGTCCTGACTCAGACGCCGGCCCTTCCCACAACACCGGGCAGCCATCCGAACATCCCCCCCCCCCCAACCCCATCCCCCCACTTCCCACCGCCACACCTCAGCCAAAACAGACCTATTGTCCCCCATCAGGCCAATTCACAACAATGACAAGTGATGGAGAGGGAGGAGAGAGAGTAATGAGCGTCGTTCATGATTCTTACCGTAAATGCGCTCAGCATTGTCCTTCGTAGATAATATGTGTTAGGCCTCGGCCTGAAATCCACCATAAACCATAAATCCTAATTACGAGGAGGCCATGTTTTATTTGTTTTTTTCCAGATGCATAAATCATTTGCTTATTATTTCATTTTCTTGAACCTCAAAGATTCACTGCTGTGAACAGAATTTATTGTATTGCAAATCTTATGACTAGGCTGCAGTGGGATCCTAAATCACATTCACAGTCAGTATCATTTTTTTTTATTGGGAGATAATGTAGTATTTTGTTATTTGCAGTAATTCTGGCAAACTTGTTTGCTACACTTGCAGCGAGCTCAGTTGCAGCTTGACGTGCGAACATCAAAGGGATGTAAAGAACTTTCACTTGTCTGTTAGCTGCATCCTAACCACAATCTGTACATCGTGCAAACTGAATTGCAAGCCTATAACTAGGATTGATCACAAGGTGGATAAAGTAACAATCACAACTTTTGACTATTTTGCTATTTTGCTTCTGTTATTCACAAAATGACTCAGAAAAAATTGCATGAATTTACCTCACTGGCCATATGTATGCAGAATTTCTCCTTTGTTGTTTTGTAGAGCAGTCACCTATACGGCAGCATAAGTAGAACACAGTGTTTTTTTGTAGCGGAAGACAGACGGCATGTTGTGGCTTTTGACGGGTACGTAGTAACCTATGTGGTTGTCAGAGCAACCAGTCACAGCATATATGAACCACACACATTCCATACAGTTGCACAGTGTACTGTACTGTACTGTACCCTACAAGTTGATTTAGTGACATACATCGTGTTTATGGGAACAATAGACCTTCACACAGACTCGGGTTCTTATTTATGCCATGAACTCCTCAGTCACATTATCCATTCAACATGTCTTATATGTTTTCTGTATATTTTGTCTGTTGTGAGCTTGTGTTTTGGGACTAATAAAGTTTACATTGAAGTAGAAATAGACGTGGTATGTTATGGCCAGGGTCAGTAGTTATTGAGCTAGAGGTCGTCCCATGTTACCATAGATTCCATACGGCTGCCATTCCTCCCTGCATGACATCACAGAATGGATGGAGATTCCCCGGATAGCCAGCAGCACCCTACCCCTCTTCTTCTTCTTCTTCTTCTTCTTCTTCTTCCTCCTCTATTTCCAGCCTGCCTGTGGCTCTGGCTCTACTATAAGTAGCAGCGTGGCTTGTCTGGATCTGTCGCCACATCTGACTCACTGACCCACCCCTTCTCACCGTGTAAAGGTCCAGGCCTGCTCACCCAGTGACCCAGCAGCCCCACACCTCCACACCCAGGCCGAGAGGGTCCGTGTGGGCATGCAGGCCAGGCCTAGACCTGGGTGGGGGGTGGCTGGGGTGGGGTTGGAGGGTCGGGCGGGGGCTGTTTTATGTGGCCGTCTGGGAAGTGAGAGGAATAATAGACTGCTATAATTGGTGCCCCTGATTTCCTGGCAGCACTGCAGGCACCCAAGAGGATAGCATGTGTCCGAGCTCGTGTGTGGGTGTGTGTGTGTGTTTGTGTGTGTGTGTGTGTGCGCAGGCTGACACAGATGGCTGTGGAGCAGGGATGTGATAAACACCCTGGGCAGGGGGATCTCCGTCCAGGAGTGGGCTCCATGCTTTAGTGGTGAAGTCATTGGGAAAGAGTCCGGTTCAACTGGAGGAGGAACACACACACACACACACACACACACACACAGATATTACCTTTCTACATGGCTTTGCACGTGAATGAGAATTTTCCTCACTGCTAAATTCACACAGGGGCTGTTTGCAGCTCACACTGGCTTCTTCCCATTATTCCATTATTCCATTATTCCAGCAGTAAATAAAAGTGAACATCGTAGCAAATTGTTTTTTATCAAGCCAGGAGTTGATTATAAGAAATGAGTGAGACCATCAATGTTTTGCACATGGATGGCATAGAGGTCAGTGTTCCAGTACCTCAGGTCAGAGCACTGCCTAACCCCAGTGTGTGTGTGTGTGTGTGTGTGTGTGTGTGTGTGTCTTGCAGTGTCAGTGCTGTTATGTTAGGTGTGAACTGTGGCCCTGTGGAGCATTGGGTAACACTAGCGATTGCTTAAGCCAGTTGTTGTGATGATGTCGTAACCAGTTGGACCTGGCCGGGGTTTGGCTGTCATGTGAGCCCTTGTTCTCTATCATCTCCTGCCCAGGTCGTCAGGGTGTGTGTGTGTGCGCGCGTGTGTGTTTGTATTTGTGATTTCATGTGCCTCAGTGCGCATTAGCATAAAGCACGTGAAAGTGTGCATTCTGTGTGTGTGTGTGTGTGTGTTAGAGTGCAGTCAGAGGTGGCAGGGTGAGCTGCGGCTGGCAGCCTTCAGAAGGGGCAGACAGGTCAAAGGTCGCCTCTGACTCGAGGCTTGTGGAATTCAGGCTTCACCAAACGAACACAGGACGCCCAAACGTGCTCCATACTGTGTGAACAGCAGCAGGAAATGATAGCCCATTAAAAAATGAGACAGTGAGATGGCGCTCACAAATTAACCCTTTCATTCATGCGCCGCTCCCAGCAATGAGAAGGCTACTTGGTGCAGGAAACAGAGGCGTGGGGTTTCCCCTCCATATCTCCTTGTCTGGCTGTAGCAGATCTCCTCCTCATGTCTTTCCTGGTTTCTTATCAACGTAGCCTATTTTCCTGGTTAATGGGCAGACATTAGTGCACCATTTCAGACAATGGCAAGCGCAGCTTGTTCCATGGAGGTGCCATATCCTGGTTGGTTGCAAAATTTAACCAAGACATCTTTGTTCTTCCCAAGCAATGTCTGTCTGCTACCTCGAGGTGTGGAGAGTCCCGTAAAGTCCTTGATTGGCATGCAGGGAATATTTTCATACTTTATGCTTCATCCTTAGGAAGCTCAGTGAGGATTTGACTGTCAGTTTGTGGTACGATCAAATCTTTTGTGGAGGGGGAGATGTAAAAATATCTGCATCCTCAATATTTAGCATTATTTTGTTATGTGGACATAAAACATGAGTGTGTGTGTGTGTGTGTGTGTGTGTGTGTGTGTGTGTGTGTGTGTGTGTGTGTGTTGATGATAATAATAATATGATGATGATGATACTGAGCTAATACCAAGTCAGGTCTCCTCACTACCTCAGAATAGAATCTCATACTGAAATACAGTGCCTCACTGGTTTGATGCACCTACATTTTTCTTACATGCAGAATTAGTGTATAGTTCACTAAAGGGCAACCCCCTGCAATTTCACTACTCAAATATATGCAAATAGTTCAACAGTTTTCTTTGGGAAATCTGTGATGTTGCACAGATGTACTCATTCCATTCCATCGAGAATGAATTGGAAAAATGGAAAAAGTGACTGGTACCTACGATCGTAAGATAGCATTGGTCCTGTGGTTTCTACTGTAGCTTTGGGGGAGAGTTGTTCATGTTCAAAAATATTGATTAAACTGTCCTTGGCTAAAAGAAGCATATTTTCTTGAATGAAGTGGTATTCTCCTTTTAGAAAAAAGCAATTTTGCATGCTTGGATGGCACAGAAGTTGAACAAAGACAGTAAGTGTGTATGGGAAGTACATGTCAACTCACTGTCTGCTTTCTGTGTTTTATTTGAACAACTTTGAACTTTTATCTTTATCCCCAAGGAATCCAAGCACAGTTTTCTACCTGTACCAACAAATAATAAAACTCCATAGCTGTTTGAGTGCAGAGCTGCTGTTTAAACTTGCCAGTTGCCACATATAGCCAATAATGTTACGGACTTGCTCTTGATTTTGCATGTTGATTTTGTTTAAAAACCCTTTGCTTGAATTTTGTTAATGTCTAACACTATAGTTTTTAAGAGATTGTTAATTACATCTGATAAATGAATCAATAACAGTGGAATTGCTGCATCTAATATAGCTTTCAGAGACTTCATTTTTGGCTCATATATTTAATTTTATTGAAGGAAATGCATTTGATTATTAGTGACTGAATGGAAATGTGTCAGCTGATAGAGCTGAGATCATTTTCTCTAAATATCTAGGAGCCTGTGTGTCACCTACGACTGCCACTAATAAATTAATTATCACGCACTGAGGCTATGTTTAAGAATATTCACAGCTATACAAATATAATGCTGTACTGATATAATGTGGATAATTAGTCATATATACTGAGAACAGGCACATCATTTTTATAACCCAGGCAAGTTTTATCCTTTTATGCTTTTTTGCACAACTTCTGGAAGTAATTTAATCACTTGGAGAACAACAGTTATAAAGTTTGATAGGATCCACACATGCATGATTTTTATGACTGAAAAACCACCTACATTTTAAGACTCCTACGTTTTATTTGTTATTATTAGTATTTTTTTTTAACTATCCCATCATTTTCTTATTTTTAAAAGAAGAAAGTGAGAAGAATGCATTTTATATAGATCTGTTCAGGGTAATTAACTTGCAAGGTTTTTGTAATTCATGATAGATTTATTATGTACATTTGTGTTTTTTGAAGGCAAACCCACAAAAAAAAGGAGGATTATCTTATGAAATAAATGAAATAATTTGTCTTTTGAAATATCACATAGTCAATGTTAGGATCCAAGGTCAGTTTCTCTCCCTTTTCCCGTCACATTTATATGGAAGAAAAAACTATTTGAACACAAAAACTGTAGATTTAATGTAATCACAAGCACATTTTTTTATCAAGGATGGCATGAGTACATTTTAAATTGTTAATCAAGAACAAGACTCAAATAATATGCAAACCCTTCTACAGCAGTATTTTTAGTGAGCAATACCATGATGTGCTTGCATAGAATGGAAGCAAGCTCACTTTTTAATATAAATGAGACTTTAAGATTAATACAGAAATTGGACAAGAGTCTTTACAGTGTGAAAATCAGACATTCTCATTTTCAAAAAAGTGTTAAATTATTATTATTAGTGTAAATTATTTTGTTCAAATTGTTTTATTTCTCTGTTTCTGAGGGCCACAATGTTTCAGAGTCTCATTTAGGAAAATAAGGCGAAAGTGAAGATTTTTCTGTTACTGTTTACCATAAAGCACAGGATTTCAAAATGCATGTTGTTAAGGTTTGTTCAGTAGCTGTTGGGTAAATAGTGCGGACAAATTGTTTACCAAGTAACAGCTTCTTATGGCTGTAAAAAAATTCTGCTACTAGCTTTTCCCTCCCTCACCAACACAACCCAGAAAGAGACAAATTAGAGAATTTTAAATTTCCAAACTTTTACTGAACAGTAACAGCAACTTTTACAACAGCAGTTACTCAAGACAATACCATTTATTACAAATATTTCATGCATGCTCAAATCACACAGATTTCTCACATAAACTCCAGGTAACAGGAAGTTAGGCTCCTCTCAAACTAAGACAGATATCCTTGCTGAACTTCTTTCACACAAAATACATCTTCAACACAGTTTTTCAGGTACTTACGGGTAAATTATGCACACAATTACAGTAGAAATACTCAAATCCAACATTTTCACAGTTTTGCAGAAAGTGAAAGTAAATCCCCAAAAAGTTCAAAATCAGCAGTTTTTTTAGCAGAAAGACCAGGAGACGGTCCTGAGGTATTAAAAGTGTGTTTTTGACTGCTAGGTTTGTGCCTCTTTGTTGGTTGATTCGCCCAGGCTCATGACTCAGTATTGCTCATCGTGTAGGGGATGATTCGCCCGCCATTTCTGAAAACTGCTTCTCTGCTTCTTTGTTCTCGCCAGTTTGCTTTAATCTGCTGAATTGGTGTATTTCTTGCATAGTTTCAAATGTTTCTCTTCCCTGTGCAGATAAATAACTGGTTTTGATGCTGTTTATGTATTTAAATTAGTTTGGTGAGTTTCTGTGTATGGAAATCTTCAGAATTTTGTGGAGTGGGGGAAGGGAATAGGAGAGGCTCCTTTCCCTCCAAAAAAGTTCTCGGTTGATTTTTGATACGTGTGTCTTTTGGCCATTTTCTATTGTGTAATTTAAAGCTCGATCCGTCTCATTCTTCTCCTGTTAGACTTCCTGTCTGTTCTATGCCCATTCACATGCAGGATATCCATTACTTGGTATGAAGTTAATCATTAGAAAAAGGCTTCCCTGTTGTAAACTCATTCATTTAACACAATCTTTTTTTTTCTTCTTCTCACCATGAGATAGGTGTGCGTACGTGTGTGTGTGTGTGTGTGTGTGTGTGTGTGCTGTGCGGAAATGACTCCTAAAGAGAAAGTTATCAGCTATAAACTCAACAGTATGTGACATTACCCTGCCCACGCAAACCTGCTTTTAAGATCTTTGATGTGTCCCTGAGCTTTGATGATGCCTCCCCACCATTAACAAAAGACAGACGTATAAGTGGAGCATAAGGAATGCTTTGAAACAATAGCTCACGGGATGTAATTGACTGTGTATAGCCACAAAAGAGCATAAGTGAAGCTCTTTAGTATGTATTTGTTTAGTGATTAATCACTAACTCCAGCCTAGGGATGGGCCACCGATTCGCTATTCTAGGGCATTCTCTCTCTTCAGTCTCTCGCTTTTTTTTTTTTCTTTGTGTGTGTGTGTGTGTGTGTGTGAGTGGAAGGGGGGGGGGGGGGGGGGGGTGAGTAGTATGCTTGTAGTTGGTGGCTAAATCTTGTAAAGGGTTTCCTAATATGGGCCGTCTTACAGGAGCGCCCTCCCCCTGTGGGCCATCCCCCCCAGATCTCAGCCAGTGATGACACAGCTCGGGTACGACTCACTTCCTCATTAATTGGCTGAAACCAGTTCTTACAGGAACCGCCTGTGATAAATGTGAGAGTTCTGAGAAGTCATTCATTTCTCCTCGCTGCAGCGGCAGAGGAGGCACTGCAGGGGAGTTGAACGGGTTCACCGATGTGTGTGTGTGAGAGAGGGAGCGAGGCAGAGGGAGCCGAGTATGTGTGTGAGCCTGAGTGTGTGTATGTGTGAGAGAGGGAGAGACAGAGAGCAGAGCGGGAGAATGTGGGTGTCTACTGCTGCCGCTGCCGCCGCCGCCGCTGCTGCCGTATGTGGACAAGCCAACTTTTTTCCTCTCTTCTTCTTTTTCAATTTTTTTTTTCCTCTTTCCTTTTTTGAGCCGCACTACTTAGTATAGCTGTGGTACATTCTGTACTTTTTTTTTCTGTGTGTGTGTGTGTGTGTGAAAGTGTGTGTGTGTGTGTGGGGATGAGCAGAGAAGGGATCGCATTCGTCTCTCTCTCTGTCTCTCTCTCTGTCTCTCTCAACTCGGAGAGAGGGAGCAGGGGGAGAGCGACACTGTACAGGAGGTAGGACAGCATGCCTCCCTTTGTTGCTGCCCTTGGGCTGGTGAGTAACAATGATGTGACGTGATTTGTGTCGCCCCCCCCCCCCCCCCCCCCCCCCTCCCCTCCATCCCACCTCCCTCCTTTCCTCCTCCCCCCCTCCCTCCCTCCCTCTCTCTCTCTCTTCTTCCTTCCCTCCCTCTTTCCCTCCTTTTCCTCCCTCCCTCCCTCCCTCTCTTTTTCCCTCTCTCTCTCTCTCTCTCTCTGTGTGTTGGTGGAGGCAGTGCTGTTCCAGTGCTGGGTGCGGCACTGCAGAAGCCCTTCAGGGAGTACTTGCAGGCCCAGAAGGCCAAGCTGCACCATCGCTCCGGAGAGGGGATCCCAGCCGTAAGTACAGGGGGCCTCACAGCCCCCCTTTTTTTTTTTTTTTCTCACAACCTCTATTCATTCACGTGTGAGCGCCAACAGAAGAATGCGGCCCCCTCACTTCTGCCTCACCCTCGCTCCCTCTCTTTCCCTCTACTTTTTTTCCCCTTCCTCTCTTTATCTCTGTCTTCCTTTTTTTTAATTTTTTTTTTTATCTCTGACCCATTTTTTTTCTCGCTCTCACAGTTCTATTTTCGAGCCCCCGTTACCTGTGCCGCTTCCTTTTAATTCAACATTTTGATTAGTATTATTTGTTTCATTTCATATGTTTCCCTGTTTGCCGTAGTGTTTTTAGAGGAGTTAGTGTTGGTACCGTGCCAGTAGATCTTTCTGATGCTATAATCTGTAGTGATACTGTAGATTACAGAGGCTTGTTTAGGGCCAGTGGCAGAATGACAGAGTGGGCTAGCGCTGCACTGGGCGGGCTGGAGGGGAGGGAGGGATGGAGGGGGGGGGAGGGGGGAGGGGGGGGGAGGAGAGGGGCCAGTGTGGGGTCTGGCTCCGCTCGCCGTATTGAACTGTACTACTGTAGCGCGGGGCGTGCTGACTCATGCTCCATCTTAGCAATTGGGAGTGTGTGTGTGAGTGTGGTCACTCCCCTTGTGTCACACACACACACACACTCGCGCTCGGTGCCCCGCCTGAACCCAGCACTGACTGTAGACCGGGGCGGGGGCCCCCCGCCAATGACAATCCATCAAAACCCCCCTGTCTAGAACAAAAAGAGCCAGTTGTAGCTGTAGCCCTATCTCTCTTTGAAAGCTTTTTTTCCTCTCTTTTGCTCGCTCCCTCCCTCTCTCCCTCGCTCTCGCTCTAAGTGATTCATTGAAAACGGTTTTCTTTTTTCACCTCTTCTCTCATGCGCTTACTAGAAGGGAGAAGAAAAACAAAAAAGAAAAGGATAGACTTTGAGTTGCACAACGAGAGATTAAGGCATTTCTAGAACAATGTTCCTTTTTTCTTGTAACTTGAGCCTCCTGCAGTTACAGGAGAGAAGCGAGGCAATTTAACTTGGTGGAGGCAGGCTGCAGGCTGGGGTCAGTGGGGGCGTTAGGAGGGAGGACGGCGGGGGCTGCCGCGTGTTTTATTACCCCTGATCTCTATCTGTCCTGCACATGGAGCTGGATCCCCACCTAGCCTTCGGCATCAGGAGTGGGACCGGAGGGGAGTCGGGTTGTGGGGGTGTTGTCGGGGGGTGGTGGCCCTCAGCCTGCTGACCGAGCGCTCCTCTCCTCTCTCCTCTCTCTCTGTCCTCTCTGTGGTTCCTGGCAGGAGGAGAACTGGCTGTCGTGGCTCTTCGAGAAGATTGTGGTCATCATGGTATGCTTCTTTGTCTGCTCCATTGTCAACTCCATGGCCCAGAGCTACGCCAAGCGCAAGCAGCAGGAGAAGCAGTCGGAGGGCAAGACGGAGTGAAGGCCGGCGCTCCCGTCCCCGCAGCTTCTCGCCTTCTCCTTCAGAAGCCCCAGCGCTCCCTCAAAGCTCCCACCGCTCCTTTCCCTCATTTCTGCTCTCCCTCCAGGCCCCTACAGGCCGATGCCCCACCATTATCTGAAGCGTGGGGTGCCAAAGTATCGGCCTCCATTGGGTTTCTATATTGTTTTCGTAGCAACATATTTACGTTGAACTTGGACTTCCATTTACTTGCTTTTGAACGCTTTTCATTTGATAGTGACATCCGGGTTTGTTCTCTTTTAAGGTAGGTGCTTGCTGGTGTGTGTGAGAGTGTGTGTATGCTGTAGTGTGGTTAAGGCATCCATAATGGGTTTTTAGCAGCTCCTCAGCATGTGAGAAGAAGCTGCTGGCACTAATTCTCCTCAGCGAGGCCTTAAGTTCTTCTGTTCTTCTTCCACTAGAACCTTAAAGTCTTACAACCGTAGAGCCACTTTATATCAACCCTTGGTTTGGCTAAGCTGTGTTACTTTGATTATGTTGTGACTGTACTGTAACACCAACACAAAGGTTGGATTATTTCTGTAAGGTCTCATTTACCTATTTATTATCTTTATTTATATGATGTTCTATATTTATTACTTTTAACAGACTGTTGTGCAATAATAGCAATGCGCTATAGACAAGGCATGTAAAAGGACTGTAAATAATTGTGTCCACTTTAAAGCCATCGTGCCCATCTCATTTCTACAACATGCTGTAGAGTAGTAAGGCAATCAAAGTGAAGATGTTAATGACTTTATCAACCTGTACATAGTGCTTTAGACAACCACTTATATTGTGTGTACAGTAGGCTCATCTTGGTACTTTTGGATGAGAATTGATAAATCGGCCATGAATCACCCTGCTGGTCCCTTTGTCTGCCCTTATTGTTCTGCTTCCAGGAAGAGAGCACATGAGTCAGCCTGGGGCCACTTTACCAGATGCAGCCATATATTGAATCAGACCTACGACTGTGCGTGCGTGAGAGAGAGAGAGAGAGAGAGAGAGAGAGAGAGAGAGAGAGAGAGAGAGAGAGAGAGAGAGAGAGAGAGAGAGAGATAGTAGGTTGTGTTTGCGTGGCTGCCACATTTGTTGCCCTCCCTTTTATCTTTTATGGACTAAACCAGATTGTGCTCCACTAATAGACTAGGAGGCTGTCTGGTAGTCTTAGCATAGCAGATAGTAGCTGTTCCCTTTAACTTGGAGACAGTTTATGTCAGGGATAACAGGCTTGGGGCTCATGGTAAGTGCTCTCCTTTGTCTTTACTTGTCCGTGGAGCTTTTTTTTCTCCTTCCTCTTCTCACCCCAGCCCTTGTAAAATCTCAGATGAGGACACCAAGCTCATGTTCAACATTACATGAGCACTTCTCAAAAAAAAAACAACAACAGCATTTTATGTTATCAATATTTTTTTTTTGTGGCGCTTTTTGCTCATTGGATACCGTCAGCTGGCTTTTCATATACGCAGTCCCTTTTTTTTCCTCCATAATTGTCGGTGAAATGTGCTTTGTTTTTTGCTTCTTCTTCTTCTTCTTCCACTTCTTCTCTGCGCCGCTGCTGTGCTACGCTGGACTGAGCGCAGTGGGCGCTAGAGCAGGCACGAGCACGAGGGGGGAGGGAGGGAGGGGGGAGGGAGGGGGAAAAAAAGAAAAAGGAAAAAACCTCAGCGCGCAGTGAAAAGCGTCTGTGCCGTTACCTCGGCTGAACCCTCGAATGAACCCGTTGCACTGCCCCAGTCACGGAGCCAGGAGACGAATCACTCGAGTAGATTCAAAACAGAGGGGTACTGTTGAGCGCGCGGAGCACTGCGCGCTGCACCAGCTCCACTCACAGCATTCAAATCCACTCTTTTTCTCCCTTCACGGTAAGTAGGATTAGGATTTTTTTTTTTGTTTTGTTCTGTTTTTGGATGGATGTACGTATTGCGTATGCCTGTGTATGTGTGTGTGTGTGTGTGTGTGTCTCAGGCATGTCCGTCACTCTCTCGGCCTGTCAGATAGCTTATCAGACTGGTGTTGGCTGTTAAGATTGCAAGGCGACAACAGTCTGTAGGCTGTCTGACATTTCGGGCTCTTTCATCTGACCAGCATCCTGTTTTGTCCTCCCTCTGTTGTTTGTCATTGTCTTCAGTCAGCATCAGTTCCCATTCGGAGGTGTGTGCTGCGATGTCACTTCCCCTTTTATCCCAACCGCTTGTGAAACGTCGGAGACATCGGTCTATTGTTTATTTCCTCCACGCTGACGTCTGTGAGGGTTTTTATGTGGGTTTTATGTGGGGAACTGTGTTTTTGCAAATGCAGATGTAGTGTTTCGTCGATTGTGGATGTGCTTCTGTGTGTGTCTGGCGTACGTGCGTGCGTGCGTGTCTCCGAAGCCTTGGCTCTGTCCTCTTGAATTTCCAGAGAATCCAGAAAGTACACACCTTATTGCAACACATTCCATTGTGACACCCAGTCCCGGGTATGGTACACGCAGTGCTCACCCAGCTCTCCCCTTCCCTTTTACACTTCCCTCTTCTCTTTCACTGAGAACTTTCCTCTGTTGCTCAATACAGCGCAGCTTTTTTGTTCGAGGCTGCATTTTATTGGAACAACTTTCCTGAGGGGGGTGTTTTTTTTTTGTTTTTTTTTGTAAAGGCCCACAAATTGGTAATTATACGAAGCTGAAAATGGTGGCTTGACCAGTGGATACTTTTGCCACAAAGCCCCAGCTTCTTTTTTTTTTTTTGAGAAATTACTTTTGTGTTTTTTTTCTAGAATAGTGCAAAAGGGTCAAACTTTTTCCTGGTCATAAAAGCAAAATCATCGGATAACATTGGAATGGCCCTGCTGGCTCAGGGAGTGTGTTTTTCTTGGCAGTTTCAGGACGTCCTGTTCCATAAGGGAGCCCCCTTTTGGCATGCCTGTCTGAATGTAAGTGTGTGTATGTGTGCGTGTGTGTATGTGTGCATGTTTGTCTAGAAACTCTGTTTATGTTTCAATGTGTAAGTGCCTGTGTGTCTTGTCTAATAGATGTCTGTACCAGGGTTATTTTAAACGTGTATGCACCGTTTTCTTTTTTTTCCTTTTTTTTCAATCTGGTTTCTCTATAAATAAAGTCTGTTGAAAAGTGCATTGGGTTCTGTTCATTATGTGATGAGTCTTGACCACGCCGGGCCGGTGTTGACCCTCAGGCCTCCAAAGAATCTCACATGTCAGCCTAGGAGAGGGACAAGGAGGATATTGAGTCCATCACACTCCGATTTCCCCGTCTAATGTTTCACATCCAAACGGTTATCACATTACTGATTTGCTCTCTCCGCATTGACATCATCTCCATTTCAAATTCCAAGTCCAGCCTTTGGTTTCGATGATGGTGAATCATAACTACGCTTGTGCTCTTGTTGCATAGGCCTATTATAGGTTGTTTAAATGCTACACACTCATACCTTCAAATTGAATTTTCACTATTATTACAAGTAAGCAAGTGTTAAACATTATTCAACAAATGAAATGTTTTATTACAAAAAAAAAACAGTCCACCATCTGAAGAAAAGTTAACTCCTTGTGCAAAATCTTTGATGAAATTTGGGTTCACTTGGTAATTGGTTATGAAATATTAACATTTTTGAGAATGGAATATAGAGCAACAAATCATTTTCAGTTAGCATTTTTGCTGTTCTTGTTTCTCAAAATGGATCTTGTGAATATTTTTATACATGCCGCAGTTACCGAGAGTCGTGCAGAATATGCACACGGGTTTATATTGATTTCCCATGATTCACACGGTTGAGACGGTGTATCTGTGGTGACGGTGTGAAACCAGAACAAGGAAGCCGACATGGCTGTGTACGCAGAGCAGCAGCGTGATGTTCTGTCCTGAGGTCACATGTGGTCTGTGCGACCCAGAGTGATGCAGTCAGTCCCTGTTGACACAAGGCCTGTTCCCAAAGCGGCCACACCCAGACCGCCATGAAGAAGAAGAAGACTATACCCGCCCCCGCCCCACACCCCTCTCCCTCACCCACAAACACACACACACACACACCTCCACCCCACCCCGCCCCACCACTCCCCACCCCAGGGCTCTGGGTGAAAACCCAACATGCAAATCCTGCCTGTCCAAACAGGCTGGGGGACTGATATTCAAATGATGAGACTGCTTTTGTCCTCTCTTTCTTTCCTCTCTCTCCCTCTCTCTCTCTCTCTCTCTCTCTCTCTCTCTCTCTCTCATCTCTCCATGTGCCGTACATCTACAGTTTGAATCCAGTGGCTCTGGTTTAATTTCTGGCACAATGAGTCAGCCCGTCTCACCACCCTCCCACCCCCCCCTCTCTCTCTAGGGTTTTTTTTTCCTCCTCCCTGTCAGCAGCCTAACCACTGAGGGATGCTGAAATATCACTGACTTCATCCTACACCCCCCACACTCCCCCCAGTCACCCACCCACCCACAAGCCCACTCTGCATTTGGTTATCCACTTAGTTCCTTTCACACTCTGTCTCGTTAAATTATGCTGACCATGTGGATTTTCTTCTTTACTTTGTTTTAAAAAAAAATCTAATTCAGAATCACATTAAGGTCCTTGTGGGGTTTTTTTTGGAGTGGAGTGAGCAGGCAGATCAGATGCAGTGATAGCGCCTTCTGCACAGGTTGGACTGTCCTGTCATGTTGGTGGGTTTCAAAGGAAGGTGCAAACAAAATAAAGTCATAAATTCTGGGTATGTAACTAGGGATTACCTTCCTTTTTATTTGCAGAATAGAGTTTACACACGTCTGTAGGCTGACATAAGTTATAGCAGGCTACATAATCATACAATGTGGTATCAAACTGATGTAGGTTATATAAAGATAGGGTCTTTTAAGGGGAAAAATTATAAATTACAGCCTTTTCTGAAACTATAATTGATTTTTGTAATTTGTGAGTTTGGATTATCAGGTTCTATCTGGGTGGAGTGCAGTTCTGAGGTACTGAGCATCAAAGATTTGACAAACCACCTGGAAAAAAGTGTTAATGTCCTTCTATCTTTTTAAATATTTCACCTAAAAAGCTTCTTTTTTTAAAATAACACCATACAAACACAAAGTAACATTCAAAGATTACAAATATATGGATATATACAATTTTATTAAAAAAAATAAAAAAATAAAAAAATCAGATAGAACCTTATAATTCCCAGCTCATGATTTGTTGATTTGGTCGTAGTTTATTCACCTTCTTATTTACAGCTACATATGGAAGCCCTGAAAGGCAAGATTAAAAAAAATTGTGATTCTCTCTCAGGGCATCTGTAACTACATCACCATATGTCAGAAAATCACACATAGTATAAGTGCTTTTTTACCATGTCAGGAGAGTAATACTCACTTGAAAACTTGAGCTTTGCTGCATCAAATGTCAGCAGGCGGCACCAACACCAGCCTAAACCTCAGCTCAAGACAAAAATACATGGGTCACCTTGCAATCAAGAAAATCCACATTTGTCTCATCTATTTTAAACTGACCATTGCAATGGTATTGGATATCTCTCTCTGTCATACACACGCTTGTACGCATACACACACACACACACACACACACCATAACCACTTGTGAGAGAGCTAAACCACTGAGAAGTCCCAGCTCCAAAAGAATCATTTCCTTTATTGTGGCTTCGGCATGCCAAGATCAAACAAGCTTATCAACAGCTTCAGACTTTGTGCCTTCATAATTCACTCCATCTGAGAGTATAGAGATATTATTGGGCTCATTTAAATTAGATCACTAGGCTGATTCAGAATGATCCAGTGCCTCACTAAACGTATTGACAGGCACTTGGCGGGCCTTTGTTGTATGATTTACACTTATTTAACTCATTTTATTCAAACCATTACTTCCCGATGATGTATTATTTGTCAGATTGAGTTTGACACAACAAAACCCTCTCCCCGTGCCGCGTTGAACTACATTATGTGTGGGCATTTCAACAGAACACTGTTAGGCAAGAGCATCTGGCCTTCATGCCCACGCACTGCCAACATGGCAGAAAGCCTAATGGCCGATGCCAGGTGGCAATGCCAGGGCAGCATGACGAAACACACACATCCCTGTAGCTGTTCCGCCTGCCATTTCTTCTAGAAATGACACTGCGTTTCACTGGAATCCACTTCAGTTATTACGTTTTCGTTGTTCTGCAGTGAAAACTATTAATAACGACAAATGTTTTTTTTCTTCCAGCATTGTCCCAAACACTTCAAAATGTGTCTTTTTGTTCCTAAATACTAAATATGTTCTTTCATGGGTTGAAGACAGAAAATTCTATTCTCTTTATGTGGTTATGTGTGATGAGGAGAAAGCAGTCCTTGTTGCAGGCTTGTCATGCTTCTGCTTCTCCCTTTTCTCCCTCTCTTGTTGTCCCAGGAGTTTTGCCAAGGAACCTGCGTCATTCAGGTGTGTCATAGATACACATGGGAAGTCAATGTATATCATTATAAACAAACAGAGTGAAGCATCTGCACGCCAGAGCCGAGTGTGCGTAACACGTAGAGAAGTACCCAATACTCAAACACACACACACACACGCACACCTCTTTGATCTGAGAAGACGTCACTGGGTCAACCTGTGGAATGCTTGAAATCTGATGATGCGCTCTATCCCCCGTTAACAGTTTTCATCCCCAGGTGCTGAGCGAGGCTTAAGCACAGCTTTACATGTCGGTGCAAGTTTCTGTGTCATAACAGCAATGATGCCATCTCTGAAATATTACACTGGAATTTCTCCCACTTCATTCCAAGCATACCCGTGCTGGGAATGTGTCGTCGTCACACTGTAAATGCAAATCAAGCAATACTAGAATGGACCGGAAAAACTGCAATACCTGCATCTACGGACAAAGGCTGAAGTTATTTTCAGTGCATCAACAAAAGATGGAAGACCGAGATTCTTGAAGGGTGGGGAAAATGCTAATGAAAAGTAATTGTTTTGTAACGTGGTTTTCAGGTTAATAGTGAAAGCAATGAATAAACATAAGTTAAACAAAGCCAGCAGTAGTGGCAACCTATAGGCCAATTGTGCATTCTGCTATGAGGAAGAGGATCACCTTCTAGAGATTGTCATCAAAGGAAAAATCCACCCTAAGACACTTTAACACTGTTAAAAAAACTGCTATTGGTGATGTACCTTACATTTCTGGGCCCATTTTGTTGTTTGATGGTATTATTTCCAGCGTAGCTACAATGGAGTTTGATAGGAGAAAATGTTTCAATGGTAAATGTCAGCTTTTGCTGTCAGTCCCTCAGAATGAAAGAGCGAGGGCTTCTTTCTAGACTCACTATTTTGCACTTTTGGGAGAAATCCATCGTAGAAGAGGAAGTGACACAATTTATTTTAACTGTAACTTAACTTCTTTAACTTTTTTTTTTTTTTTTTAACTCAAATGCTAATTGATTACATTTCCAAATATGTCTTTTTAACAAAGCTATTTTGTAGTATAAGATACATCGATGGCAGAGTGGCCTAGTGGTTAGAAAGAGCGTCCTTCATCAGACGACCTGGGTTCAAACCTCGTGTTGGCAAGTGTCCATCCTGCTGACGCGTCCTTGAACACAACACTGAATCCCTACCACCTCCAAGGATGCTGAGCCTGACCTTTGACCTCTCTGTGGAGGAGGAGGGGGGGATTTCTGTACAAGTATCACATCATTATTATGGACATTACCTCTTAGCCTTCACAGCATCACTGTCAGAGCTCAGCCACGTCCACATTCACCGCATGGGGTCTGTTTACCGAGCTGCCCGTCAGCGCGCTGCGTACGACCACAACGTGCAAACAAAGCCAAACACAACTGTGACACGGCGACACAAGAAACACGCTGCATCCACAGCTCATATGAACTGGCTTGCTGGCAGTGACATTCCACCAAAATGAGTTTACTGCCTTTACAATCTGTAAATGTTGCATCTTTAACTACAAACAGTCTTTGAGCAGCATCTATCTTAATCACTGTCCTTTAAACTTCCTCTCTGCATCCCTCGCTCTCCACACCCGTTTGCACTGAAAGCAAGCAATTTTTTTTTTTTTTTACAAATATACCGATCCTCTCTGCTCAGCTCTTTCAGTGACAACACCTCTGATCCTCTCTGCAAAACCTTCTCTGCTTTCCAAAGTCCTCTCTGCTCTCACCTTTTCCTCCTTAATCCTCCATAGACAACTCACTGAACCTGTATCACGTTGCCCTTCACAATGAAGACACTTTGCTCGCACTTCAATTCTCAGTCTTCCAGAGCAGCCATCCTTCTCGCACCAAAGAGGGGAACTTCTTTAAGTGCAGACGTCTAAGTGGAGAGTGTGGATATAGTCTCACGTGATAAGTAACATGATAAAAAAAAGAAACACCTTTCTGGAAGTTCTGCTTGAAAGCACACACTTTTAAACCTACATACATTTCCAGAGGAGAGAAGGATTTTCTTCTCCTACTTACCTGCTTTTCATGTTCCCCAAAACTGACAATGGTGAATCTTCCAGGAAGACATATTAATGGCAATGACTTTACAACAGGAAATGACTCCAATTGGTGATTCAACATCTACATCATGTGTTCCTGCATCATGGCCACTGTGGATGTTGAATCCCTTTAAAGGGGCAATAAGTAAGATCTCTACCGTCCCATAGCACAAGGTACTGAGATTTCTGGCTTTCAAAACTCACTTTCTGGCCTGCACTCTGTTTTGGAAAATAAACTTCCCCACCTCCTCCACCTACTCACATTTTCAGCTGTTCAACAATAGAGGACAGTGCTACGAGTGAGTGACCGGCGTCACAACACATTCCATTCTCCAGCCAAGAAAGCAAAGGACAAAGCAGTATCATCATAGTTTATATATTACCTCTTTACTAGACGTTTCTGGTGGATCGCTGCTCTAATTAGCTAGCTTACTTGTCTCTATTGTGAAAATGTGTCTTTATTTATGTCAGTTACAGGACACCGTAGGCTGTGCCAGACCTGTTCATATTGTTGTAATTCCTTGGTTGGCAATAGAAGTCCTTAAAAGTAAGTATTATTCAGAAGGTAATAGAACATAACAGAATAGAAAGGTATGGCATTGTTTTTCTATGTTCATTGTTCACATAAAAGAGACTCAAATTGGGGCAAAACATTTACTTAGGTCGCAAATTTTGATGCAAATCTATACTCCATCCATTCTCCCATTGGATGAATGCACAAGCATGAGCAGGCAGCAGTGCCTCTTCAATTATGTTCCAGTCTAGTTCTGAATATTAAAATTTTTAAAGCTTCATACATTCATACAGTGCTCATGATGAGAGACTTTATGCCTGAGCGCCTGAGGCCGAGCCCTCCAATCACTTAACTACCCAAATCAGGTAGCAGATTATTTGAATAATGTGTTGTTGGTGATCAGCTCTATAAATAGAAGAAAGGAGTAGCTGTGTCTGTTCCTGGGCATTTCATTTTCTCTAAATGTAATGTATTCACTGACAAGAGAGTGTGGTATGGCATAGATACTGATTATTTAATGTTCTTCTTCTCAGAGACAGAGTTAAACATTTTTGAATTTCATCTGACCAACATCAACAAGTGTCTGGGAGTAGAAGATTCCGAAAAACAAAACAAAAAAAAACAACGGTAATCTGCAGTATTCTACATTCAGGAAAAGTACTGATCAAAGTCCTGTTCTTCATGCTGATCGCCTCCATTTTCTAAATCAATGACTCTCCATATTGACAAAGTCAGAGCAGGGGAACACGTCAGTCAGCTGATATGCAAAGTGGTTTTCTCTGAGCGGACTCCCAACCCCAAGCTATCACACCGACCCACAACAGAGTTCTGTGAATTTCTAGGAATGTCTAGTCTGTTCTGTTGTAAACAAACAAAGCAAAACACAACAGGAAACATGCACAGAAAACATATTCTGTTACCCAGTGCAGCTGGTTTCGATTGCCTGGCAATCAAAGTAAAACAAACGATGAGATATAATTGAGGCAGTACTCAAAGCAACACTGGCCCACAGGGGGTCTTTAGATCTCAGACAAACCCCCCGCAGTAAAAGACAAGCTGCAGTAACAGTGCGACCTTCCAGCTCCTAAGAAGTCTGAAAGCTCAAATACGGTCCAGTTTTATTCATTCAAGGATGACTTCTCTCTGAATGAATCTTATCCATACTTTTTATCAGCTGCAACACTGAGATGCTGCAGCTGGCTGTTTTTACACTGGCTGCACCAAAAGAAAGCTGCGGGAAGGGATTGCTGAAGATTACATTTATTTAATATGTACTTCCAACTGGCTTTCCTGTTTACCACACGGTCATTAAGAGTAATCATATTCTGAGACTGGGAGCGACCACCTCTCCTGGCCTGAATTAAGAAATTGAGATTTTTTCCCCCCATTTTCCTTCAATAGGATTATCAAAATCCTACAGTCACCTTGTTTCATTATATTTGGAGTTCTGTATAAGCCAGTATAACTGCTATCAAACTGATGCAAATGTAGTGTAAATGACCAAGAAGAGGTTCGCAACTTATATTGTCATAGTAAATCTTCTATTGTTATTTGATATAAATGTGTTCAATCTGTGCTGAATGAATTAAAAAATATTAATAATAAATAATAATGAAAGCCATTTTATTCTAGTTGTTCTAGAATAACATTTGTATATTGTTGTTACAATTGTGCTGGAATAAGATTAAAATATTTTGGATATCTGGGGTTGATCTGTGCTAAACTAAATTAAAAATATACTGATTCTAAAATGCATTTGAAATGTTGTATTTGGAACATATTGCAAATATTTTACATAAAATATTTGCTTTGTGTTGTACTTATGATTGACTTTATGTAAGAGGTGCTAGGCACTAGACATATGGATTTCTATACTTTAACAAATCAGAAATCATATTCTTCCTTTGCTTATTGACCCTTTTCACATTGCTGCACCTGTCCTCCAGCTCACATCATGAGCCAACATTTCCTAAATAGCTACAAAATTAGCCAGCTTGCTTGGGTGTTAAGATGGGTTCCCAATTTTAACTTCTTTTTTGTTTGCAAAAAAGGTTGGGTACTGAAGGCAACAGTCATCTTTGTATTTGACTGAACATTTTGACAAAATCTCGTCAAGATCTCTTCAGGCCATGACCCTGAAAACCTGATTCCAACCTGATCTGGGCCTCCCTTTCCATTTTGAAAGATGCAGTTTGCCATTTTGCCACACAGGGAGAGGGAAGGCAGAGAGGAGAGCTTGATAGCAGAGACTTTATGTAGATCTGGGACAATAGTGTCCGAGAGGAACCAACAGCACAGAGCTCTCACTCTGCTCCTGTTTCCGGGTATCACAAACATCACTGGGAGGCGTGGAGTCTACTCTCAGTGTGTGTACTGCCGTTAATGGAAAAGTTGCGAGGAGGAGGAAAGCGCATGCATGAAGGCTAACGTCTATATTTGCAGACCAGATGATGGGCCAGTTTTCTGCTACAGAGTGATTTATCTTCTAACACACATACATTCTTTGGTAACGTCTGGACGAGAAGTACTCAATGACATCTAAGTCCTAAATGGAGATTTGAACCACTAGAGGGAGCAACAAGCCATGACTTTATACAAAAACACAAAATTAGTCATGTATTGACATTCTGTCAGGATTTTGAATTGGATCAATGTCTTTCATCACAGCATGGCTATATACAGAGACTTTAAAATGAAATATTTTAGTATTCTTTAAAAAGCCTTCACACTCTAAAACAGATTCCCTTATTCTTGCTGCCATCTACTGGCAGTGAAAGGAAGTTGTGCACAATCACTGCAGTGAATCACAGAGGGATAATCAGATTATGACTAGGTTGAGCACATTACAGCCAGCTCCCCCTGGTACAGCCAAATGTGAAACAGAGACTTAACCTCTGACGTGCTAAACTTGATCCATCACTCAGTAGCTCAACACTGGCCTAATATGAACGAGAGATACAGACAGCTAAAACAAATATCCACCATAAACACAATTCACCAATGTTTCTTTGATTTAACAATTTTGGCTTTGAATATAAACGAGTGACTCTCTCAAGGCACTAAATTCACAATGATTCAGAATTATAAAATGACTGTCTGTACTGTAGGTGGGGAGGTTACAGTGGAGGGAGTGAAACCTCTGATCAAAACAGTCATTCTTATACATTCTCTCATAGTGCTGTCTAGTGAGTGAGACAATTATGAAATTAAATTATTCCTCATTTTTCTGGGAACTTTTGGAATAAGGGCCTAGCCCACAATTTCTTGGTTCAGTGCTCTTACCGCTAACCACCCCTGGCTTTTAATGCAATAAAGCTCATTTGGGAGTTTAAAAGCTCAAACATTACCATGAATTCCCACTTAAAATGCTCACTTCCTGACATCACAGATTTGGGGCCTAATGTTTGGCACACTGGATTTTGGGAGAGCTGTTCATGTTCACACACTTAGCAAAAAGAACTATGGTAATCCGATACCACAGTAGGCCTAAATCTATAAATCCCTAGGAGTATTATTGGGATATCACAGGAGATAGAACATACCACAAAGTACATTAAGAGCAATATAAAATATAACTATAAACTCACTATTCAGTACCACAGACTCACTATGAGCAAGATATAATTTTTAAGAAAAGCGTCAATTTGTACTTTTTCCCTTTACACTATTTTGACGTTGCGTACATACTATGGATTTGTCTATAAAATATTATCTGGGGCAGTTGACTGAAC
The DNA here is from genome assembly GCF_048128805.1 of Centroberyx gerrardi. Lineage (NCBI taxonomy): Eukaryota > Metazoa > Chordata > Actinopteri > Beryciformes > Berycidae > Centroberyx > Centroberyx gerrardi. Next base: position 23,115,173 of record NC_136007.1, read on the forward strand.
TGTCCAGGACCATTATGGGGCCATGTGAATCCTGTCGAGGGTGAATTTCCTCTTTTGTTAGTAATTCTCTTACAGGTTACAATGGTCAGTTCTGATTAACTAACGTGTTTCCACATTTCACCGGTTAGCCGCCATGCAAAAGGCGCTAAACCGAGCCGAGTAGTGCCGGTGGCCGACACTAGAGGCTTTGCTCTGTTGTGTTGTTTTGGTTAGCTGGATGTTGGCTCATGCTTTCTACTGTAGCCGGTTGTAACGGTAATGACTCTCCCATGAGGCGGGGGACCGGGGCTCTGTTTTCTGTCTAAATACTCTGTGAAGGACCGCGGCCATGGCGGGGGTTTTCGACATCGATTTGGATCAACCGGATGAGAACGTGTCTGACGACGAACTTGAAGATGGGGTGAGTTAACGTTAACGTCGAAGCTAACGCCGTTAGCTAGCCGGTTAGCAATCAATGCGTGGCAAGCAGAGGAGGCCTGTGTTGCTTTGCTAGCATTCGCTGCGAGACATCCATTATCGGACTCGTCCCCGTTTGACGTGCTTATTTCCCTTTTCCCGCGAAATTTGGACGGCAGTCCCACTCAAACAGTCACGGCACGGCATTTAAACATGTTTACTAGTGCATGTGGCAGGTTTTGTAACAGTATTCGCACATATGGGAGTACAAAGTCAATGTAATTGTCGGACAAGTGCATCCGCCTAAACAAGCGCCGAACGAGCAATTGGCGGACGCGGTTACTTGTGTCCCCGGCTCCCAAGCCTTGTATAGGTCAACACCGCTCCCGCCCAGATACCTTTTAGCCTTATATGAATGGACAGTACTGTAGCCCAGATTCCCATCTTGTCAACGAATAGTTGTGTAAGAAATGGAAACGATGCCAGGAAAAGGCTGTAACAATAACAGGCATTGAGCATGAACCACGGGCTTGGCTGCTTGTCCGATGATGGACGTGCATCGGTATTCGTTCATCGCAAGAAAAATAGACGTGAACAAACGAAATATATATGTGGTTTTACAACTACGTTGACGTTGTTAATCAGTGGTTTGTTGGTGGCTATAATGACAAAGTTGATGGACCTAACTGGAAAGTAGGCGAACAGGCTGAAATATCGGTAGTGCTAGCAAAATAATGTCCGATAATGGATCCAGATCACAAGCTAAAGGGACCATCATACAATTAGCTAGCTTTCCAACCAGCCACTAAATTAGGCTTTATTGCACCGAATCCCACACTTGACATGACATACATCTCCAATCTGGCCAAATTATCTAGTTAGGACCAGTTAAAGACTAGTTAGGTCATTATCTTACTAGTTAGCAACATCAGCTAATCAGTCTAACTTAGCTAGAAATAATTATTTCATTGCCTAACCAGGAGCTATCTGTAATAATTTAAGTAGTTACCTGTCCTTGAGTTGGACTTAAATCCCGGTTGTTAAATTGATAACCAAACATTAAATATTATATCCGGTTCTTGGGGAAATCGCAGTAGGCTATAATAAAATAATCAAACTCCCAATGTAATAACGCAAAGACTAATGCAGCTATGAATAAGGCGAGGTTGGCTTGTAAATCAAATTCCTGAGACGCATTCCTATGTGCCATGATTTTCTGTCCTGTTACTCTGTTCTCAGGGCCAAATCAGTGAATACATGGACCAGTGCAGCGGTTTTGAATTGTGAGTACATGACATATTGTACAGCAGTGGCTCACAATGTGGGCACCAGGGACTTCCAGAGGGCTCCAGGGGCCCCCCAACAAAAGGAGGAATGGCTTAATTTCACTGTTATTTCACTGACTAGAAGTTAGCACAGTGAGAATGTATATAAGGTTGAGTGTTTTGATTATAGGGTTCCCTTTACCCGCTGTTGTTAGCACCCCATCTTTAGTAGAGACAGGTAAATAATTCTGTATCAAGTCATATCTAATAACAAAAATGTTCTCAGATGGGGTTTCTTTGGGCAATGGCAACATTCATGTGTAATGTGGATCTATGGGTTCTTTGTATGAAAAGGTTTAAGAACCACTGCTGTAATGCACAGCGGTTTCACTCACTCAGCTGTTTACTCTCCACAATACTAATTATTTTACCCTCACAGTTATACCATGACCACAATTAGGCCCAAAGTGATATACCTATCAAGGATAATATTCCTTTATATCTAGGAAATTATAAACACTTGTATACAATAGTGTTTGTTGTAAGTGTGATTTATTTTTTTTCCTGCCAGTAACATGGATGACTGTGAGAAGTTTGAAATCTCAGAGAACAGCGTCAACAAGGGGACAGAACAGATCAGGCCTGAGTGCTTTGAGCTGCTGAGAGTCTTGGGAAAAGGTGGCTATGGAAAGGTGAGGCGTCTGATTCCTAAGCGTGGAAATGTTTTCATATCTGTGACAAATCCAGCTCAAATACAAATTCAAGTCCTTTATGAATTTTCCTCTCTACGTTTTTACCACTTTCCTGAAATGTAATTCCAGATATGAGTCAAGTCACTCGTGAAAATATAAAGCCATAGATTCATTAAGCATTCAGTCTTATTATCATGTTGTCATTTTGATGTTAACATATTGCGACCTTTCAGAGCTGTGGAAATGTTCTTAGGTTCTCTTTTGCAAGCATCACATTGAAAGTCCACATCACAAATTTTGGAAGCATTTTTCACTTAGCAAAGAGATCTATGACCTGTATCATCGCTTTAAGTGGTTTTATGTATGATGATTAAGAAGTTATTTTCATTACATTTTTGACACTGTCATTTGTTTTGATATGTTTGCATATCAAAGGTTTTGATTTCAAGGTTTATGTGAGTATACAGCGAAGCACTCCCTGGTGGAAGTGTAGTCAGCAAGTCATCAATAATGATGACTTGTTGATTCAGTACTTTGCAGAATATGGACATATGTTGCTTACCATAGCATCTGTTGAACTTAATGTCAATGCTAAAAAAAATATTTTTTTGTTCTTTTTAGTTTTTGGAATGTCCCCAGGATGTTAAACTGTAATTTTCAAACCCCAGTTGAGGCATATAAGACAATAACTGGCCTACACAGCAAATGAACAAGAGACTCTAATGATGTCTGAGCACCAAAATCAACTATAAAGTGTGAGTGTAAATATACCTTTTGATTTTGTTTGTCATTATGTAAAAATTTTTTTCAGGTCTTTCAAGTTCGGAAGGTTTCAGGTGCCACTTCGGGGAAAATATTTGCCATGAAAGTTTTGAAGAAGGTAAGGTTTCTGTTTGAAGTTGGAATGTGTCTTGACTCGGGTTTGTCTGTCAGGTGTGGTATTTTTTGGTAATTCCCATTACCAAAAAAAAAAAACAAACACTTTGTTCTGACACTGACATTTGCCCTAGTAGTGACATGCCTGGTGCTTTCAGGTATGTAGTAAGACCAGACCACCCAAAATAGTAGCATCAGTGGACTTTCCCATGAAACCTCAAGGCAGCTTGTTCTGTACAGCTTGGCCTCCTTTCGGTAATTGACTCGGCGCTGGTTCCTGTCTTTGCTTGAAAGGCCAGCTCATATTCCCAGAAGGTTGAGGGTTTGGGTAATGACTGTGTTTATTGGCTTAATGGGACTTTACTGTAGCTGCCATGCAGGAGCTCTGATTCCTACTCTACCTCTGCAGCTGATGATGAAGCCTTGTCACCAGCCAACCAGCCCTTTAAGTTCTTGCCAGAATAGTTTTCACACCCCGACCCCGTGTGCTCGTCTGTCCCTTGCCAGGCCATGATCGTGCGGAATGCAAAGGACACGGCCCACACCAAAGCTGAGCGGAACATTCTGGAGGAGGTGAAGCATCCATTCATTGTGGACCTCATCTATGCCTTCCAGACTGGGGGAAAGTTGTACCTCATCCTGGAGTATCTCAGCGGTGAGGACTGTGACCTACTCCTACATTGTTAATTCACTCTAATTCTGCTGTTTGATCAGCACGGGACATTGTGTACACTCTGGAAATGAGATGGGGGTTCATTTAAAACAGTTTTCCATTCCAACTGTGCGTTCATCTCACTGACAGATTTTGTGTGTGGTTGTTGCAGGTGGGGAGCTGTTTATGCAACTGGAAAGAGAGGGCATCTTCATGGAGGACACAGCATGGTAAGTTAGTCTGTCACTCTGGTGGCAAACCAGCTGTCCTGTGTGCGTTTTAGAGATGAAACAATGCTAGTTCAAAATGTTGCACTAAAACAGGTTAACTAGAAAAATGCTTGAGTCTTGCGCCAATGTGAGATTTACATAATTTGAAAAAACTTCATTTCCAAAATGATTGATAGCAAAAAAATAATTTTACAAGGACAGTAGATAACTTGGTTGACAAAATGGCTACTCCTTTACAGAATGGATCCTTTACATACTGTTTTGGAATAGAGGTCATCACTGTTTCATTTCAGTTTTGGCTCATTTGATTAAAAAAATGGATGGGAGCCAGCCAGTCCAGGCCCAAAGCAGGGATGTTAGACAGTTTCATGTTACTAATCGGCGCAGGGTCCTGCCTCCCTTACCACTCATTCCTCCGTTGTTTGTGCACAAATTTTCAAGTCACCGGCCCCCAAGTCTGCACAATATTAAAACCTTTTCAAGTGACCGCAGTGTGGGCATCCTAACAAAAACTCCATGCTGCAAACAATCTCTCACGGGTCTTTTTTCCTGTCTTGACATACTAATCACGGTCAGAAATGACAGATTATAGTTGAACATCAGACGTACAGTTTGACAGGCACTGTTGTTTCTGGCAGACTAATGCCAACAAACATCGTGTGGCCAGCAAGTAAACAAACGCTTGTAGAGCGAAGAGTTTCAGTCAAACAGGAAGCAAGCAGTTTGAGTTAAGACAACGGCACACTGTCGTACTTTAAATATAGCCTGCACAACTCAGACAGCATCACAAGGAAACAGATATCCTGTAAGAAAATTACAGGCATTTTGAGAAACATATGGGTAAGTAGGCTAAGCTATTGTAGCAAGGCTGCCACTGTTTGGTGTGTTTTCTGCTCTGTGTGTCGGCCAGCATGCTCGTTTTTTGCCAGTTGTGTAGTATGACGGCTGTGAAAGCTGCGTCATACAGAATCACAGAGATTTTAACTTGCTTACAATTGCGTGGTGTGAAAACGGGCCAATGCGCAGCAGCGTTTTTCTCAGGCGGTGTGGTGTCGGTTGTAATTGAGACTGGAACCTACAGTTCGTGTTCTCCTGTTGTGTAAATACAGTCTGCAGATGGAAGTGGTGATTACATAAAGCATGCATGCTGCTAGACGATAGGGGAGTGCTGAGTTGCTATTCCTAGAATAGCCCGAATGACAGTGAGGATAACACAACACCTTGAGTGCAGAGATATGAGGCGCAGTTGAATATATGGAATATTATGTCAGTGGAAAATGACAAATTGATCGAAAGTGTATAATGGCAGTGACAGGTGGTGGGGGAATGAACAGATTGCTTCACTTGATGCTAATAAAATGTCACTCAGTGCTAGACCAGTGTCTTGTTTTTTCTATTGACAGCTTCTACCTGGCTGAGATCTCAATGGCGCTGGGTCACCTGCACCAGAAAGGCATCATCTATAGAGACCTGAAGCCTGAGAACATTATGCTCAACAACAACGGTACAGCAACTCTGAGCGGCGGATTGGAAAGAACTGACACCTCGTTACGTGTTCAGTTCACACACAGCTTCTTATTCTGAGAACGAATTCTTTCATCAGCTAATCTGCTGCTTCATCCACGGCTTGTTTGGTGCTTAGTCTCTCTCTTGTTCTTGTTTCGGCTCCCTCTCCCTCTAGGACATGTGAAGCTGACGGACTTTGGTCTATGTAAAGAGTCAATCCACGACGGAACGGTCACCCACACCTTCTGTGGCACCATAGAGTACATGTACGTCACTACGTCTATATGAATTTTCTGGATTAATTCAGATTTCAATCACATTCCTGCCATTTTGAGGACAGAGTCAGAGATAATGAGTTTGCTGCACATTTTACACAGTGCGGTGCATTCATCGTATCATCTTGTCCTTCGCTTCTCCTTCCTCAGGGCTCCAGAGATCCTAATGAGGAGCGGCCATAACCGGGCGGTGGACTGGTGGAGTCTGGGAGCGCTCATGTATGACATGCTGACAGGAGCAGTAAGTGCACACCATCGTTCCCATAGCAACATTGTAAAGAAAGCAAAAGCATTTTTTTAACCAAGCGCTGTGGTCATCAAGAGGCACATTCAGGTCAGGAGTGAGATATTTCACTCCTCTATACCTTTGCGCTATTAAACTTCAACACAGTTTACAGCACTTCAGAACATCATTTTCTACAAATCATATCTGTTCTTTATTGAATAGTATTTTATTAGTAACATTTCACCCAACTCCAACAATCCTTTTCTTGTGTTCAGAATGAACTGTACGTCATTTCCGCAAATGTGGCATAGGACTGTACAGAATCTGTGCTTGCTTTAGGAGGAATTTGCTCAACAAATGTTTATGATGCACTTCTCTTTCATAGCCACCATTCACAGGCGAAAACCGAAAGAAGACCATCGACAAAATCTTAAAGTGCAAACTCAACCTTCCACCTTACCTCACACAAGAAGCCAGGGACCTTCTGAAAAAGGTAAGCAATAAATGCTTTCATTCTGCTCCACGCCTCACTGTCTGTTGTCTCTGCTGAACCTTCTGGGGACACAACCTCAGAGAAACAGAGTCTCTAAATCCTCTTTTTCAGCTGCTGAAACGTAATGCCTCGTTACGACTCGGGGCTGGACCGGGGGACGCCTCAGAAGTCCAGGTAAATACATCTGTGGAAACGCAGTCATGAGCCGATGTATGCATTCACCTTGCCAGCTAAGAAAACCTACCTTTGTGCCTGCTGTATTCCATCCTGAAAACCCGTTCAGAGGTCCCATGTGTCCTGGAAAACTGGGAACGTTTAACAGTAACACATAGAAAAATGAGAAAACTTGGAAAACTTGGGATGTTCCTGCCATATTAAAAAGTTACAGGTTGTGTAGAAAATTGAGCATTTAGAATATATATAAAAAATATCTTCCTGGCTGAGCATTACTTCTGTCTAGTATAACCCAAACTGGGGGATAAGAGGCTTCCTAAACAGAGTGCCAACCCTGCTGCTGTCCCTGTTGCCCCCCCAGGCCCACCCATTCTTCCGGCATATAAACTGGGACGACCTCCTCGCCCGCAAAGTAGAGCCTCCATTCAAGCCTTTCCTGGTGAGTTTGTCCCGCATCCCCCCGGCAGAGCGCTCCAAAAATGAACAGTGCTACTTTTATATGCGGCAGCGTCCTCTGTGACCTGCGCCAGCCAGGTGACTAACAGTCCCGCTTCCTTTGGCAGCAATCGGCGGATGACGTCAGCCAGTTCGACTCCAAGTTCACCAGCCAGACCCCGGTGGACAGCCCCGACGACTCCACACTCAGCGAAAGTGCCAATCAAGTCTTCCTGGTGGGTAACTACCTCCGGCCAGCTAGTGGACCTCGCTGCTTTGCTGTCTTATGCGTTAGAGGCCCAAATCTAGGAGGTTTTTGAGGATATTGATTCAGATTTTCTATGCACAGAGGTTCTTGAAATGACAATTTAGGTTCCACTGTGACTCAAAATACAGATCCAGTTTTCTCCAATGCTGATGAACAGTACAAATGTAAATGCACCATAGCTTTAGAATACATATTCAACTTGTATATACACTACCAGTCAAAAGTTTGGACACACCACATTTTTTCTTTGTTTTTACTATTTTCAACATTTTAGAATAATAGTAAAAACATCAAAGCTATGAAATAACACAAATTGAATTATGCAGGGACCAAAAAAGTGTTAAACAAATCAAAACTATCTATTTTAGATTCTTTAACGTAGCCGCCCTTTGCCTTGATGGAAAGGCAAAGGCTTTGGAAAGAAATTCATACATAGGATCAACTTGACTATTTATTTTTGTCTAAAAAACTAATTTTAAGTTTAAGCATAAGCCTTTAGATCAAAATGGCTTTAAGATAATGAAAAACATAGTGCATTCAATCATGTGTGTCCAAACTTTTGACTGGTAGTGTAATATAAGTTATATATAACTCATAAGTAGTTGTCAGATTCTGTCACTCCTTGTATTCAGAACTCTCAGTTGAGCATTTAAAGGAAAAGGACAGGGCTTTAATGTAGCACATTGGCATTAAAACCCTTTATTGTTTCTGTGTTGTCTGCACACAAACATACAGTACAAGCATAGGCGGGCTCTGGACTTAATGTTTTTTATTTCCTTTTCAACAACTACTTCTTACGAGAATAAGTTAATGCATCCCATCTGTTCTTGTCCTGTTCCTTTTCCTGGAAGTTTCACTGACTGTTCCACCACATTGCATGATACGGTTTAGTCAGAGTTTCATTGCTCATCATCAGCTGTGGGTTGTTTTTGGAAAGACGGGTCTTTGAAGAGGTGGACTCGGATGATCTCTTTCTTTTGCAACCCCCTCCCTCCCCAGGGTTTTACATATGTAGCCCCATCTGTGCTTGAAAACGTCAAGGAGAAGTTCTCCTTCGAGCCAAAGGTCCGGTCACCGCGGAAGTTCCCTGGAAGCCCGAGAACACCTGTGAGGTAACGGCAGTTTGTTTTGTCTCTGGTTTCACATTACATTGATCACTTACAGATTGCTGCCATTGCAAATCCTACCCACCTTGATGCCCTCAGTTTTCCACAGAGGACAAGAAAGGGCTTGCTAACATTTTCACCCAAGTAAATGTTTGTTTTGGGTTGATTTTGGCTGCTATGATGCACTAAGCTGCCACTTAAACCTGCTGTTTTTGTCTATTTAGTTTACAAAACGAAAGATTTAATGCTGTCAACTAAAGCATGGAAAGAATATTAGTTAAGTCAAGCTGTGTCTTTGCCGACAAACTGAATTAAGGCAAAGTTTCAAATGTAGCCTATTATGTTGAGGAGGTTTTGCCATTTGTAATAAGCTGTATATTGTACTTGCTTCATTAAATCAGCAATAAAGTAGCAATAATCAGATGGGAGTATAGCAGATAAAAACAAAGAGTTCCTGAGAATCACATAGTCAAACTATAGCTGTCATTATTAGTGTGGATTGAATAGAGGAATAAAGAATGTTTCTCACCTTGCTCTCTGCTGTTCCTCGTCTCCCTCGTCTCCCCAGTCCAGTGAAGTTTGCCAGCGGGGACTGCTGGCCCCGGGGACCCGCGCTGTCCGGCGCCCCGTCCCTGCTCTCCCCCGGCGGCTCCGGGGACCAACCCATGGAGGTGTCGGCCGTGGAGCACATGGACGTGAGCAGCAGCAGCAGCTCCGAGGCCTCGGCGCCGCTCCCCATCAGGCAGCCTGCGGGCGTCGGCGGCGCCGGGCCCTTCAAGAAGCAGGCCTACCCCATGAACTCCAAGCGGCCCGAACATCTACGGATGAACCTATGACGCTCGGCTCGCCTCCGAACCTTAGGACTCTTCTAATTCCTTCTTCTCCTTTTTTTTTTTTTTGGGTTTTGTTTTCTTTCAAAGAGACTTGTAGAAATTAAACAATTGACTGACACTGTCGACACCAATCACCAGCTCCTCCAGCAGCGCCTTCCCTCCCTCTCGGCCTCCCACCTCCTCCTGGTTTAGCCTGGCCTCCTCAGCCCACTGCAGATAATCAACAATCAAATACAGCAGATATCTGGCCAGTCAGAGGAGTGTTGCGAGAGAGAGAGGCGCTCTGACTGAACGTTGACTTGCCTGCCGGCTGTGTAATGCCAGCTGATGAGTGGGCAGAGCAACTGCCTGGTTCCAGTGTCCTCGACTGGCATTATCCTACGATATACTGGTGCTTCTTACCTTTGAGTCTGGACAGTGTTACTTCTAGTGTTTACTGCTAGTTGACTCCATCATACTGAGTGAGATGGTAGTGTGATCTCTGAAACTGTGTAAAGAGAAATTAGTTAAAAAGGGGGTGGTGATTTCCCCCGTCAAGATGCCAGGCTTCTTTTGTTTGTTTTTTTATTATCACCTTGTGATAAGAGGTTATAGGTTACACTATTAGTAGGTAGAAATATTGGATAATTCCACAATGAACACAGTATTCCTGTTTGACTGTTCTCCCTCAACGCTTCCATGTGAAGATGAAAATCACATTGCCTTTTTCACTGCTGTGTCACTTGAACGTGTGGTCAGGAGTGGATGGAGCACGGCTCACGGAAAAAAGCAGCTATAAAAAGATAGAAGCGAGATTTCAGCTGAAAGTATCACTTCCACCGCAATCAATACCAAATGCTGGCACTGCTTTACTAGTCCAACTGGAATGCTGTCTGTAGCAAAGCCTGTCTGGAAGTACTATTCCGTTTCTTTGTGTTGAATGTAAACAGAATCTAAATGCCTTTTTGAGTGTCACTTAGATCTCCTACGCTTCGTTCTGATGATTCCTGCAGCAGTTTTTTTTTAACCAATCTATTCCCGTGGCCTTATTGCCACTGTCATGGTAGGAGACCAACACACTTCAGAGCGCGTCGGTTCATTTCAAGCCCAGACGAGCCTAAATGCACTCGGCCAAATTCTTATCACTGCCTTTTATTGATTCAGGCTACATTTATGTCTTACGTGCCTGGGTGATTGCATATGCTTCTTGTGCATTGACAAATAATAGGGCTCTCTGTTGGAGGGATAAACCCAGAGTTAGATGAGTGGACCATCTATTAAATCCTGTTTGAATTGAGATGTATCACCTGTTTATGTGATCTGAAGCTGCTACATGAGCCTCTGGAGTCAAGCCATTCGAGCCTCTCGCCCCAAAGCAGACCGGTCTGTCTGATGCGGATTCCCATGATGCTAATTAGGCTAGCTGAAGGCAGCCTTCTCCTAGTTAATTATTTATGCTATAGCCCTTTTACATGAACATCTATAATGAAAATTAGCCTATGTTTGGGCAGCTCCCTCATGTTTCTCAATATCCAAATATTTGGTGTTTAATTGATTGACCAAAATCACTGTTTCAATAAACCAAATCATTTTTGTTGCCGGATGAACTAATTGCCGCAACTCAGCACTGGTAAACAACCATAGATGGATGTGGCTGATTTTTCTATCAACTAACATGTTCTATCAAGTAGATTTTCTCATATTTGATCATCAAGCATTATAATGTCTTCCTGTCAGTTGTCTTTGCAGAGTATTTAATTTGTGTTTAAATGCAGGTAAAGGTTGTAAAGGCTGCAGTGACAGAGGTTCTCATATGGATCAGTGTTGGACCAGACTGATTGTTTGATTTCTGCTTCTACGGCTCTGGTCCTAGGTGCAACAACTGTTACGTTCAAGAGCAATCACTCCACTCTTTTACTCCTGTCTGACTTTCTGTGGTGATTTGTTACAATGTATATTTATTTCAAGTGCCATTCTGTTTCCACTGCATCGTTCACACTATGCAAATGATGTATTTATTATGTAGTCAACTGTAGATCAGGCAGCCGTGAATCTGTAAACAACTCGATTTATGTCATTCATGTCGGAGAGTTATTTTGTCATGAAAGTATTGCGTGTATATGATTTTAATTCCAGTGAGCATCTCTTACAGCAAAAAATGCAGCTTTTTTATTCTTTTTGGGGACAGTGTCCTAAATGTCTTAGAATATTTATTGTGCAGCATAGTATCATATTCAAGGGGGATTTTCAGAAAACAACACATTTTGATATCTTGTACTTTCCTTACTCAAAACTTGAAATTCAGTTTGTCTGTTTGCAGTGCGAGAAATATGGGCAGCATATTGGGAAAAACTGATGCAAAAACCAGTGGGAATGGCGTTGTGCCTTTCTTGACAGATTGCAGCTTGTAAATAATATCGATGTGTATGGAATGCTTTGGAATGGATCCAGAACATACATTTTCTGTTTCTTTGCTCTTCCAGTTGATTGAGATATGATTTGAGTGTGGTCATGACAGCGGTTCCTTAAAGTGGGGTCCTGGGACATCCAGAAGCTATTAAGGGTGTACCGGGGTCCCCAGGAAAATGACAAACGAAATGACAGATTTTGCTTTTATTCAGGTATGCCTATGTCAACCTATTGGGGGTCCACTGTCAAATCTATTTAGAGCATTGAGAAGCATCCTCCGCATTGATACGTTTGAGAACACCCATCTAAGCTGACTTGAACCATCAGCTTTGGGTCGAATGGGCGTTTTCAAATCATTGATGGGCATTGAATAACATTTTATCCACCATTTTTTTTTTTTTTTCCACCCCCTGCATTTGCTCCATGAGATGAGGAAATGTTAATATGTATCATGTACATAATGAATGAATGAAGTCAAAATAATAAAAAAAAAAAGGTTAACATGTCCTGTTTCTGAGAAAGTTACAACAGCGCAACCTAGATTTGATTGTGCAAAGGAAAGTGACAAGTTGTGTTGATTTTGGACATTTGTAATTTGACGGTTTCATGTTATCTTTTGGACATTTTAATATCAAGTTTTGAAGGGTTCATCTTTCATCTCATTAACTTAAGTACCTCTAGCCTTGATATTGGCTGCAATATTCTTTATGCACAAAAAATAAGGCTAAAAATAAACTCTCACTTTAGTTTTGAGTGCCTGATAGAGCATGATGTGTTATAATGAATTAGTATTCAGTGTTCATACATCCATATTTTGAGAACTCATAAGAAAGAGAGGTTAATGGGAGACTGAGACAATTGTTCCAGGGCAGTAGAGCAGGAATTGGCAAGGTAGCATTGTTCCTTTTCTGTGTCCGTGTTTCACTTTTCAGTTCCTGCTATTGGTTTGGACTTTAATCAGCCTGAAATGAAGAGCATTTAATTTAATTTCTTTCTCTTCAGTCTTTTTCTCCTTCAAAACAAATGTTTCCTTACTACCCCTTCTTCTCTGCATTGTTCTCCATAGTTGATGTCCAGATGTTCATCTTTTTTTTGTTTACCTTCTCATGTAGCTTCTCAATTTCTCCCAAATTCTTATTTACACGCTCAGCTTTACTTGTAGTTTTATGCACAACCATCTCCCATCTTTTTCACTTGCACTGCTTAATTCTTTCCATCAACTCCTCTTGCTCCAGCTCCTTTTTGTTTCCCAAATCATAGTTGTAGTTTTTGTTGCGTTGTTCCACTTTCTATTTATCTATTTCCTGCATCTTAATATGGGTGGCCTTAGTGGGCGTAAAATAACTCTATATACTAACAGTCTACCCATTAAGCCTCAGGTCAACAAACTCAGTTTTTCAATTTCCTACAAGTCTGATTTCAACAAGCATGCTAATTTTCTAAAGCCATTTACTTTCTTATGACACTTAAACTGCTCAGCAGATGCACGACTGTCCATTTGCTACCTACAGCGATAAGCCACAAACTTCAATCATTTGTATATCTTTATTCAGATAGTTTGTGGATCTAAATGCACAAAAAATTGCAAAAAAGTGTGAAATGATTTCAGTACATATACTGTAATAAAATAGATGCTTCTCCCTCTCTTTGGTTTTTACAAAAAGGAGGCTACACCACCTCTATAGAAAAATAATTTATGTGTGAATCAAATTAATCTCACAAGCTCACTTGCATCCTTTTTCACAATTACAAAAAAAAAATCACCAAAAGCTGAAAGCAAAAAGTCTGAAAAAGCAAACTATGTTTATCCATTACTTAAGAGTCTCTTCTTTAGCCCGCCATGTCCAGCCTCAGCACCTGGAAGCAGGCTGGTAAAGCTGTGGTCATTACTGGACTGCAGGATATCACTGCGTACTGTAGGGCTTCACAGCTTCCTAAAAACCTTTGCAATTTGCTAGTTGGAGATGGACACATCTGGAGTAGAGGTCAGCAAGCACAGACTCCTAAGTAAGGAGATATGGATGCTTACCTCTACACATACACAATTATCTTTACAATTCAGACAAGTGTTGGTAAGTACCACACATTTAGAAACATTGAGCAAAACAAGGTTTCATGGGGTGCACGTTTGATCCAACTTAGGAGTGGGGAGAAATCTGATTAAAATACCATTTTTAATATATTTCTGTTATGCACCCATATTTACAAGTAGAAGAAACACTGGGAATTTCCCACCCCATGAGGACTGTTTCTACTTGTTCCTCTACAGACAAAATAAAAGATGAACAATGCGACATGAGAAACAAAACAACGGAAAAGAGCAAAACAAAACAACACTAGAGGGCATGCAGAGATCCAACTTTCAGTTGTCTGTAAGAGTGACAAATAGGGACTTCCTGGTACAATACCCAGAGCATGCCAAGGTGCAAGTTACGTGTCCTTACTGGCCTTGGCCAGTAGGGGGCACAGCCCTTAAATAACAGAGGAACAGTGTGGACAACATTACATGTCAATGGGGTTTGTCTGCCAAATAAACTCACATATCAAACACGTATCAATAACAATGTCCCGGACCCAAAGGCTCCCCGTCTCCTCCCTGTCATTCGGTCAGTAGATCTGCAGGTGGGGAGACGTGGCGCCGTCCCTCCACTTGTAGACCTTCTCTGTGATCACGGTCCGGCAGAGAGGGCAGCTCTTCTCCCGGTTAAACCACAGAGCGATGCATTCGTCACAGAATATATGCTGCAGGGAGGAGAGACAACAGCAGGTCAGCCTGCCCTGCTCTTACAGTACATGACTAGAGGAAAAGAACGGACGTACATCACTTCATCTGATTCAGGAAGACAGCGCAGTGGGGAAAGTGGTGATTAGGTATGGTGCTCTAAAAAGAAATCCATTTACAAGTTATTCTGTCGACCAGTAGGGATGTCCTTGAGTGTGTGTAGGTATGAGAGCCTAGCTGTACTCCATATATTTTGGTGGTTTTACCTGACAGAGCAGGGCCCGAGGCTCCCTGTACTCTCCCTGACAGATGGGGCAGACGTCTCCGGCCTCGCTGCACTGGCTCCTGGTGGCTGCTGCCCCCGTATGCTGAGGAACAACCATTACAAAAACAAAACGCTTTCAGAAAATAGATAGTTACAGTCCTCAGTTCTGATTGGCTGAGCCATTGTATAATACCCGATAAATACACACATATGACCGAATAACAGTTCATTTATTAACTGCGCTAACCGAAAATCACCACTCACAATGCTTTTATGTGTCACTTAGCTTATCAGATTTAACTGTTTTGTTTCTTTTTTAATACAACGATGTGTGGGGTCCCTTGAAAAATACAAAATGACCGTGATAAAATGTGATTGTTATTTTCCAACACTCCTTGGACTCCAGCAAGGAGGAAGCCACTGCCTCCCTGATTTGTGCCTGACCAGCTTAAAAGAGCAGCTTGATTTCCTAAAAAATTCCTAAAAAATTAAATATTGGTTTGATTTAGGCTTACCCTCAACACACACAAGTATTTCAGTGTTAGGGTCACAGGAAATTTCTGTCCTCAACATGGTTTGTTCCTGCTAAAAAATAGGCTGGGGACCTCTGGTTTCGGCACTTGGCGGTGCCAAAACACACCTCTTGGTTGGTGTCTTATTGCAAACCTTAACTATTTAACAAGGAAGTTGTTCGCCACTCTACCTCGCCCTTGAGAAATATCCTCACAGTTTTCAGTAAAGACGTCCACTGTCCATACAATCCTAAAAGCTACAAGAGAGATACAAAAAGAAACAAGTTAAAAAACAGACTTGGACAAATTATTTCAGGCAGTTTTTCCATGAGGACAAGTAAGATCTGTCGCTGTCTAATTCCAGCGGTATCACCTTCAGTATGAGGTAGACCAAAGCCAGCAGGACCCCCAGGGTGAGTCCGGGGGTGCCGTCCACCTCCTGGTACGTGACCAGGTAGCGGAACCACAGTGGAGCAGGAGCCATGGCCTGCTGGACCTGACCCAGCTCCTCAGTCAGCATCAGCCACCGCCCCTGGAGACACACACAGTAGACTTGAACCATGATCGCTGAGTCACCCGTTAACAGCAAACTTTTTAAAAAAAACAATCCCAAGAAGAAATCCATCCTCCCTTACCTGGGTTCTGTAGGTCACCAGCGAAGAGGGCAGCAGCAGGATAAGGCACTTAATCCCCATGAAGAGGAACTTAATTATGAAGTTGGTGATGCCAACGGCCCATAGAACCTCCCAGAAACCCAGGGGCTCAATGGTTGGGCTGAGGAAGATGAGGCTGGGGCGAGGGAGAGACATTCGGTTTAACGAAAAGCACAGTCACCTTTCAGAAACTTCTGATCTTTTAGGACTATTAACTGTATGCATGAAGGTGGATCATAATCTACTGTGATGCTTTGCAGCTGATGTGAGATGACAGATTCAGTCTTACCAATGGTAAAGTGTCTCAGTGAGAAAGGTGTAGTAAAGCAGGAGGGCAGAGGAGGTCAGGAAGAGCAGCAGCCATAGGCACTGCAGCTTTGAGTGACGATCCTGATGGCACACACGGGCAAATTCAGGTTTTAGGAGCATAAGCGCAATGCACATAAATGCGATATACACAAATGTGTTTTCCTTTCCATGACTTACCTGAAGAAAGACTTGAGTTTGAATGTCTTTATTCACATACAGAAAAGTTGTGAAGAGGCCGACCCCAACCGCTAAACCTGGTGAATCAGGAGAAAGAGTGAGACAAGCTGCCTTGAGTTGAGAGTTTTAAATAATGCTGTTTGTTCATCTCCTACTTACCAAGAGCGTGTTGGATGACCAGTTTAGCACATAGGATGACTAGGAAAGGAAGACTCTTTTGGAGCCAGCGGAAGAGGTAGCGAAGCTCAGAAAAGGAGGTGCTGGGCTCCCCGGAGTCCAGGTCGGGGTCAGCCGCGTCGACCTCGGGCTCCGTATGCGAGTGGTGCTGGGGCTGATTATGTCCGTGCGAGTGGGAATGATGTCCGTGTGAGTGGGAATGGGAGTGGCTGTGGGAGTTGGCTCTGGACCTTCTGGATGACGCGCCCCCGCCGGACTCCCCGGGCCCGCCGGTCATGGGTACCCGCACCTCGCTGCTCTCGGGGTGGGCAGTGCCACCGGTGGCCGGTGTCCTGGTGAGGAGCTCTGGTTGCAGAGTCAGGGACAAACCATTTCCTGCATGAGCGCCCCGCTCACTTGAATTAGGCTGCATTACAGTCGGCGACTCCCTCACTTTCAATGCTCTTCTGGGATCACTCCTTGGACACAAAAGACAAAACATGAGCAAAAATCTTCGTGTAGCCTCAGTCACAATGTGGCCAGCATCAACTGTGATATCAACAGTTCAATAGGTTCAATAACATAACAAGTCACTAGAAACGACTGTACATTTTAACTTTTGCCACTACAAACAAATGTCTAACGTTACATCCATGTTCTGTAGCAGGACTTTTCGTTTATCTTCGGATAATACCCCTAAAACTGGGCTCCCTCCAAACAAACTGATAATAATTTGGTCGAGCGACTAATCCACAATAAGGTAAACTAATGAACTTAATATAACTTTATGTCTTGAATATATAATCGTGCAGTACTACTTGGACAGATATTACAAACTTGATAAGTTGGGAAGTGAAGTAGTCTGTGTACTTGGCAGCACAGTTCACATTCCACCACAAATGTTTGTTTTTACTTCAAGTGGTCGGGCTAGTCAGTATTGGAGTTTAAAACTACATCAATTCATCATGAACGTCTCACTCACTCTTCAAAATGTTTTTTTTTTTTTAGAATAATGTGGTCTTCCTCACTCACTGAACGCCAATAGCACACAATGAACCCAAAAGTAGAGACAGGACCAGATAAACAGCTAACTGTTACCTTACATAGCAACCTGAGCTAGCTAGAGATGTTTGCTATCAGGCTACACACTCGCAGTTGAAAAAGCTTCATTTTACCTGTCATTCTGCACCCGGAGTTTCATGGTAAGCTCCTGGTCCCCATCTAATAAACGGTCCAAATCGCAAAATTAAACAAAAGAAAAAATAAATCGAAAACAAAACTAACTCGTTAGCTTCCAAGCTAAGTCATACGCTTCTCGGTCAGAGACATCTTGACGTATTTACGACAGCAGCAGACGTCGCAATCTTCTTCTTCTTCGAGATTTACGGCGGTTGGGAGAAACAATGTGGCATTACTGCCATCTAGTGGGTCATTTATAAATTACATTCATAATCACACCCTAAGAGGTTGGAAAGAATGAAGTAAAAAATAAACACTGCACCTTAAACACACACATCGCACTAATCCAGCTAAACACAATGTGAATATTATTTTTTTAATCAAACTTTTTAAAAAACGTCCTGTACATATATGTGGTCTCTGTAGGCCTGTTAAAGTGAATATGACACATGTTTTGCACATCATATAAGCTGTAGATTCACATATTTTTTTCTCCATGTTTTCATATTCTTTCTCATTTATGCATTGCTTGTTTAAAAATAATTTTCACGTTATTTTATCTATTTTTTCTTGACTATATTTTCATTGTGTAGGCTACATTTCATCCATTGTTGTCTTTCTCTCAGTATGTTCTACTGCTGTTATATTGAACATAATCCTGTAATTAATATTTTGTCATATTTTTCTACTACTATATATTTCTACTTATTATGTTCTTAACATGCTGGAATTATTGGCTGAATGATGTTTTGTACCTCCATGTACTATATACTTTTTGCTTCTGCAGCGACCCAATTTTTCCAGGGGGATCATTGACATTTTATCTCATCAAAATCTTCTCCTATCTATATTTGTGATATCTAAAAATCCTCCAGCTGCATATATCACCATCTGTATTCTGTCTGCACTGCTTATTGTCATTGTAATAAAAGTGAGAAACAATGCTTTATCCAGATGAAACCTAATCTCTGATCTGTGATAGTTTTATCAACTATTCCTGGTATGGCTTGACCTCCAGAAACTGCTTCAGATCCTGTCGCAAGGTGGCATACTGAGGAGACAATTAATTGCTAACAATGTTAATAGCTTTTTCTCAGAAGTTGGTCCAACTCTGGCTTCCAAGATTCCACCTAGTAACCATAGTCCTCTTCAGTTTATGAATTCTCCAATCAATGACAATTTTCATTTCTTACCGGTTACAGAACATGAGGTTCAGGAGATCTTAATCAATCTAAAAGATTCTTCTCCAGGTTATGATAACATTGACAGTAAACTACTGATATCCATTCATGAGTACATTGTGAAACCTCTATCTCACATTTTCCATCTCTCATTGGAAAAGGGAATTGTTCCTCTTGAACTTAAAATAGCCAAGATTATTCCTATTTATAAAGATGATGACCCAGCCGTCTTCAATCATTATAGACCCATCTCCATCCTGCCTGCTATATCAAAAATACTTGAAACGCTTGTCTATCAAAGATTAATCGAACATCTTAATAAGTACAATATTATATATACACATCAGTATGGGTTTAGAAAAAGACATTCAACATATATGGCACTTACACATCTAATTAATGAAATATATAAAGCTAGAGATAGAAAGGAAAACACTATATGTATTTTTAGGATTTTAGGACTTATCAAAGGCATTTGACACAGTCAATCACCATATTCTTCTTCAGAAGCTCTCACATCTTGGAGTAAAAAATAATGCACTGCTCTGGTTCACCAGTTACCTAGACAGTTATAGACAGCAGTTCGTATCCTATAATGGAACCAATTCTCCTTTTCTTCTCATACTCTGCGGCATACCACAAGGCTCAATTCTTGGGCCCTTGTTATTTTTGATATATATCAATGACCTCCCCAATGTATCAGACAAATTGTCTAAAATTTTATTTGCAGATGACACAAGTGTCTTCTATTCACATAAAGATCCTGACACCATCATTAAGGTGTTAAATGAAGAACTTAGTAAGCTGTCTATTTGGTTTAAATCCAACAAATTATCACTTAATATAAAAAAAACAAGCTTCATCTCTTTTGGTCTTACATCAGGGATTTTTAACTCCTCGTCTAAAGTTGTAATCGATAACATCCCCATAACTAATGTGCGTTCTACACGATTCCTTGGCGTTCTGCTTGATGAATCCTTATCTTGGAAACCTCATATCATGGCCATAACTACAAAAATGGCCAAGAGTATTGGTATACTAGGCAAAACCCATCACTTGATCAGCACTGAGGTAGCCACTATGTTATATTATTCTATGGTTTATCTGTATATTAATTATTGTAATATAGCTTGGGCTAGTACTCATCAGACCAAACTTGAGCCCATATACCGTCTTCAGAAACGAGCTCTAAGAATAATAAGTTGTGCACATCAAAGACATTCCTCTCAGCCTCTATTTCTTCATTTGGGTGTCCTCAGCGTTTATCAAGTGAACCATCTCCAGATTGGTTTATTTGTTCAGAGTTCCTTAAAAAGAACCCTTCCCCCTTTTTTTCATGACATATTTGCATACAATTATCAATTCCATAATTATTCCACACGTAGCTCTTGTCTCCTTAGACCCCCCCATTCCTGTACTTCCCAATCTCAGTTTAGTATATTCTACCGAGGGTCCAAAATATGGAATTCTCTGCCATTACATTTTTTGAATTTGTCTTCACCGCAGTTCAAAAGAGCCCTGAAATCACTTCTCCTAACTAACCAATATTTTCCATATGGGCGGCCTATATAAGCTGGGTCCAACCAATATTTTCCTTGTCATAACATTATTTGTGTGTATATTCTTCTTTATCTTTCTTGTCCTATGAAAACTCTTAGTCATATCACATGAGTGTCTACTCTTAGTCTGTTAATGATAGTGTTTGTGTATACTTGCATGTATTATGAATGAGTATTCTTGGTGTGTGTGTGTGTGTGTGTGTGTGTGTGTCTTATGACTATGACTGATTCTTTATACTTGTGTAATAGATGGGTGTTATGGGATGCATTGTTGTCAAGTACTATGCTGAACTATGTCTCCGTTTTTTACTATGTCTAAACTTATTTATAGATACATTCAAATTGTGTATTTTACATTGCTGTAATTATTTTTTGTAATATGCTGCCTGGAGAATGGCACTTTTCAAGCCCCTGGAGGGTTTTTAGGCAATTCTCCTTCACATTCACTTGCAAATTATACGTATATTGTATCCTTTTCTTTTAAATTTTTATATGTGAATAAAGAAACGAAACGAAACGAAACGAAACGAAACGAAACGAGAGAGACTGTCTGTAGCTGATCCTGATCTCTCATCAGTTATTCCTCATGTTTCACTGGATCAGTACAGATCCAGAACAACACCGTAAGGGTCTGCAGCTGTTTTGGACCAGAAGCTAGCTCATCTGTCTGACCAGCACTGAAGAAAATGTTTCATTTACAGGGAAATTTATACCAATGCTGATGCTCTGTTTGTTTGAAGTTAACATTGTATAATCCTTATCTAGCAAGGGGAAGATGTTTTCTCTGCTAATTGATGCATTAGAATAACAGGATTGTGATACCTAAGGTCACCCATAGAAAATAGCAAATAGCAAAATAAGGTTCATGTTAGCTTGCAACGTTAACACAGATAGAATGGCTGAAGCAGACATAGATAACGTAGCTAAATTCCTCTTAGCAACAATTTGTGAGAAAAATTAGTGTCTGAAGTAAATAGACTTATGCCAGTTTCAAGTTAGTGTTCAAAGGACACTGGAAGTCCCTGATGCATAATTGTCTATCAATGTCACAACATTGTGGTTCATTTTGCAGCGGTCGGGAGGTGATGTCGATGTTTTTACTGGTAACACGGCAAAGGAAAAGAGGCAAATTATGTTTTTTGGCTTTTCGTACAAGTCTATCTAGGTGCTGGCTAGAAAGGAGGCAGGGCCACGTGATGGAGCTCGCAGTAGGACCATAGCAGGTGAAGAGCGCTGCTGCTGCTGGCAGGCACCACGGAGGCCATGACACCCAGGGGAAGCAGGACACTCAGGGTGAGGACTCCTGCTGTGCAGGCCCCTTTCAGCAGGCCCTCAGCACAATGACGCCACCAGCTACACACACACACACACACACACACACACACACAGAGAGAGAAAAGGGTCTCTATCTAGTCTTATGTATTGTTCTGAGTGTTGAGGCAGAGAGAGGGAGGATGACGGCAGCAGGGGGAGTGTGGAGGAATGAATCAGCAACACACAACCCATGATGTGAAAGTTCCCAGTGTGACTTAGGATGAGACCCAAAGGGAGTGTGATGCTCTCCCTTCCCAGAGAGAGCTTGTGTGTGAGTCCAGCACAGTGTGTTGTGATGTGAAAGATAAGCACCTTTTGTCCTGGACCTCAGCAGCTGGAGTCTGCAGGAGCGTCTTGCCTCTCTCATCCTACACAGTTAACACAGAGCTTCAGTACAGATTGTAGTAGTACTAAATGTGCCACTCCTTTTCTAAAAGTTGAAATATTTTGAACTCCTACTGCTTGACTTTGCTAAGCTTTCAGTGTAGCGTCAGTAACACACAACAGTGCAACTTCTTTTCCTCATTGAAAATAATGAGGAAAAGAAGCAGCGCTGTGAAGAGGTTCCTGGTGGACAGGCAGCCTCACTTTCCCCCACACATTAGACTACAGTAGATCCTGATGTCTTCAGGGAAAGCAAGTGTACATCTACATCTACAACAGTGCAGCTTCTGTACAGGTGAGCTGAAGCTGGGTGTTTGAGAGCTGAACTAGCGCCCTCTAGTGGTTCCATGCAGAAGTATGGGGCTTTTGGATGTTGTGTGTTTGGATGTTAGAGTCACCGCTGCTGAAGAGCCCAGTAGCTCCTCTTCTCCAGCAAAGTAACACCCCATTCCAGCTCTAACAAACCAAAGAGACAGATGAGAGAAAACAGGGGAATCATCTGGTCATTGTTAGCCGAGCTACAAGCTGACCAACATGTCAAACTTTGAGCTGCACTACGCTCACATTGGGTCTAGCTGATAAGTTAAATAGTTCAATACTATAATTAATATAATGTATTATTTACAGTATCTCATCTTCTTCTTTGCTCTCCAACTGGCTTCTCAGATCTTGATGTGTCTGTCTGAGATCCTGCAGAAGAAAACAAGAGACGTCACATAGGCACAATGACAGCCCACAACACACACACACACACACACACACACACACACACACACACACACACACATACACACACACACACACATACACACATTCTATGTGGAACATACCGTTATGATGTTGGAGAGATTTTGCAACTCATCGCAACCCAGAGTCATGCTCAAATTTTGCTGGAAGAGACAAACACACACAGATTTACTGACATTTCCACCAACTCCCCAACAGCTCTACTGATGTTGAAAAGAGACATTTTTCAGACATTTTATCTTGAGCGTTTAATCAAGCTGTTCATACCTTCATTATAAACTCATCCTCATTATTCAGGACTCGCTTAGCCTCACCCATTTCACACTGAAAACAAACACAAGTCAACCATGAACCTTGTTACTGTAACTGATTAATAAATATACTATTCAGACAGGTGTAAGCTCTGCATATTTGGTGTCATTTATAACTGCTACTTTCAGTGATTACAACAAAATTGTTGGGAATACAACATTTTACTTCATACCAATAAAACTTTCTGAATTTTTTTTTTTTTTCTGAATTAAATTAACGTTAGAGAAGGAGAGACAGACAGAGAGAGAGAAAGAGAGAGCGAGAGAGATCATCACATTGCTAGAAGTGAAGTCCAGGGTTTCACCTGAAGAGCCTGCAGTGTCGTCCTCAGGTGGTTTGTCTCCACCTCGTCCTTCTCTCTCTGGACACGAAGACTCGCCAGCTGAAAGAGAAGCAGCTCAGAATGAGAGCGGAACAGAGAGGAGGATGCTGGGAAATTAACACCAGACAGCAGCTTCATGCTGCTCTTCATGTTGGCTGTGGCTGGTAGGTTTTACTGCTATCAGCCACTGTGGCAGGTAGCCAGACATCGACTGCTTCTTTCCCTTTCTAAGAATCAGATTTAGTCAGAGTGACTGGTGCATTGTGGGATTGATTAGCCACAGTGGCTGGAGAGGAGACACATGACATGGGAGGAGAGAGGAGATGAATGAGTGTTGACGGGGTCAGAGGTCATACCTGGGTAGTGATCCTCTCCTGCTCCATCAGGACCTTCTGCTCCTTTTCCTGCACAAGACAAAGACAAATTAACAGCAGCAACACACGTCTGTCCACCATCACACTTTCTGTACATGCAGGATGACCTTCTGTAGACCTGTTAATGTCTATATGATGCACATCATACACAAATAAGATCTAATTTCATATTTTCTTCATATCCCCATATTCTTTCGCATATTATACATTGCATATATCTTAATACTTTTATAATTTTTCGCTTAATTCATACTCGTTCATACTTATTTTTGGTGGTATGACATTGTACATGTCTCCATGTATTTTCTCATTGTCTTAGTATGTTCTGCTGTTATTTTTCACACCCTCATAATGCTGTAATTCATATTTTTTCTACTTTTCTACTTCACATGTTCAGAACATGTTGGAATTGTCAGTTGCATCATGTTTCATACGTCCATGTATATTATTTTTAATGGTATTTTAATCATTTAAATCTCATGTCATCTCATTTAATCTCGGCATTAATCGACTTTGAGAGGGCGACGTCATGGAGGGAGATTACAGGTAACTGATGAAGGAATGTGAGCCGGTCACTCACCAGCCTCCTCTTGTGGAAGTGTTCTGTCTTCCTGATGCTCTGCTCCTCAGACAGAAGGTTCCAGAGCTCGGTCAGTTCAATTTCAACCTGAGTGGTTTTTCTGACTGACTGCCGGAGCCTGGAGACAAATCAACAAAAAGTCTAGAGTAAGAGTAACAGCACCAATTTAATTTCTTTACAACACAAGATGCTATCGAGTCCTGTTGACAACAAGAGGGGTAATATGGGTGACATTAAACTGACAGCTTTTTGAACAGAGTTTGGCTTGAATTACTACCAGTCAGCAGCCAAATGCTGATCAAACTGTCCATGGCTGATAAGTTTGTCTACTCTAGCAGCTAACCAACCATCACTCAGAGCTTCTTTTATATTCTAAAAAGCAGTTTGGCCAGTTACATTTCCACTTGTTTGGTGTGGCGGGTTTTTTCCGTGCGGAGCTCCTTGATGTCCAGATCTTGTGACTTTTCCTTCTCCATCATCTGGGCATTTTCTTCCATCAGCTGGCTGGTGCTGCTTTCCAGATGGAGGAGGTTATTACGGAGCTCCGCTTGGTTTCTACACACACACACACACACACACACACACACACACACACACGCACACA